>NC_071291.1:62553766-62874535 GCF_943737925.1 Anopheles nili | reverse complement strand
TCGTCGTCCGATTCGGTCGATGCTGCGGAGCGTTTGGCACGCTTGCGTTCCTTCTTGTGCTTCCGCTTTTTGCGCTTCTTGCTGCTGCTTCTGGTGCCACCGGCGTCATCCGATTCGCCACTGCTGTCCGACGAGGACGAATCCGAATCGGTGCTGCTCGATTCGGTCGAGCTACCGGGCGCTCCTCCCGTCTTCGCGGCCTTGGATGATGATTTCTCCAGCTTTGTCCTCTTGCTGCCACCGCCCGGGACCGAGGCTACGTTTGCATCCGTGTCCCGTTTCGACGAGCTGTCCTCCTGCCGATGCTGTCTTTCCGCAGACTCTTCTCGTAGGTGCTCGGCGGAACGCTTGCGAGACATCCGGACGCCGGGAGACTGTTCTCCGCGTCCTGCCAACCGATCCCCACCGCCGGTTCCGGTCGTCGAACTAGGAGCTATTGCATTTTTTTCCTCCCCTGCTGCGCGGTTTTTTTGACTCGAGCTTTCGTCCCGGTGGCTGGGTCTTGAAGAAGAAACCCTACCGGATGGGTCGTCCCGTTGGGATAGTTGCTTGTTCCGGTTCGTGTCCCCATCCTTCCGACCGGAGTCCGTTCTTTTCGAGTTTGGCGAAACGGTTTCCTTTCGTTCTCGGCTACTACCTCGCCGCCCGCCAGGACCACGATGATGGTCCCGATCACGCTGTCGATCGCGACTCCTGCCACGTGGGTGCGCAGGTTGCTGTTCAGATCTTTTGTTTTCATTCCTATCGCGACTGTCCGACCCTCGGCGGTCATCTTTGCGATCACGCGTCAATTGCTGACGATCATCACTGACGCGGCTGTTATTATGCCCGGTCGTCCGGCGGTTAGAAGGTTCGGCTGGTTTTTTACTGCCACTTCCGTCATGCCTTCCATCGGATCGGTCACGATCTGTTCGTTTTCGATTATCGACATCGTCGCGGGTTCGACTTCGCCTTGGGGGTGAAACACGACGCCGATCGGAGGACGATTTAGAGCGACTACTGGTGTCTGTGACTGCCGACGCATTCATACCAGACCCAGCACGGCCCGCCTTGCGGTTGGGTGGTGTTTGTGAGCGAGCCAGCTGAGATGCGTTGCTATCCGGAACTTTGTTACCAAGCCGTTCCTTGATGGACGTCCGCGTAGGCGAAGAGCGACTTTCATTTTTTAAATCTAATTTTTGTTTGATTTCTACCGATCGTTCCACTCGTTCATCATTCAGGGGTACGGTAACCTAGCGAGAATAAAAAAAAAACATAATTTTATACGCACATTCACTAAGTAGAAAAATATATGTTGTTATCATGGAATGAAAAAAGTAGGATAAATTTATTACAAGGCAATATAACCCAGCCAAACAATGTCAACATCTATGGAAAGGTATTTAAAAATCTCACCTGGAACCGTTTGAGTTCGTCGTGTTCCTGAGTAAGCTTAATGTCGGTTCCGGATGGGGATATCTCCCGCGGAACACCTCCACTTGCGCTCGTGTAAAGCTTATGTCGGTCAACACTGATTTTTTTAATCTCAATCGGCCGTATTGCGTTGATGGCCCGTGTAAAGATAGCATTTTCGGCACGTTTTAACACCTCGTTTGTAACCTTCCCACCAGCGGCCAGATGCTGCATGGATGTCGCTGACTGATCCTCGTGCAATGCAGCGTCCTTTTTCTCCGCCGTCGACGAGTTGATTTGAGCCTCCTCATCTAGCTCCCATTTCGAGAGCTCAGGCAACACAGAACTGTTCTGCTTCGTCTGGGAAGACAGCATTTGCTCATCCTCGTCTAGCTCCTGCTCCAAATCTAAGTTCGCGTGTAGATCGAGCACGGAATCTGACCGCTTCATCAGCAATTCACCTTTGGTGCTTGTGTCGCTTTCCAGTTTCTCGGGTTCTTCGGTGCTGTCGGCCAAACCAGCTTCTTCCGCTTCAGCCCCACTGTTTTCCCTCTCGGTTTGCAAAACTGACCTCTCCAGCTGATCCGCTTCGTATTTGTCCGGTATGTCCGAGTAAAGATCGCCGTGATCGTGGCTGTCGATGTGTGCTTCTTGCTGCTGTTCCTGTACCGATTGCAACTGTTCTGCATCCTCCCCATCTTCTTCATCCGCACCAGAATCTCCAGTATCACTGTCGTGTTTCTCCTTTTCACTAGCAAAATTCGCCGGCCGGTCATTAGTTCCTTCTTCGATCGAGTCGACGTGCTGCTCGTGACTATTATTTTGTTCCTCGCTATCACCCGTCTTTCCCGCCTCATCTTTATCACGATCTTCCGCTCGCGATGCCATCGGGGTTGCTGGTTGCTGTGAGCTGTCTGGTTCTTCTTTCTCCACCGTTTTTCGCTCCTTCCGCCCGTCTTTCGAGCGCCGATCCTTTTCCTTTTCCTTCCGTTCTTTCTTGTGCTTTCGTTTTTCAATTTCCTTCTCCTTTTTACGCTTCTTTTTGTCACGATCTTTCTTCTTATCACGGCGCTCTTCATCGCTGGAATCACGGGGCTTTTTCTTTGACAGCTCCTTCGCATCCTTGTCCTTATCACGATCGCGCTCCTTTTCCCGTTCCTTGTCCTTTTCCCGTTGTCGTTCCTTTTCGCGCTCTTTCTCCCGTTCCTTATCTCGCTCTCGTTCTTTTTCTTTGTCACGTTCTTTATCCTTCTCCCTTCTCCGTTCGCGCTCACGATCATGCTCCGGTTCGCGGTCCTTATCCTTGGTTTTATCCTTTTCTTTATCACGTTCACGCTCCCGTTGTCGATCTCGGTCACGATCCCGTTCGCGGTCACTTTCACCACGATCCTTTCCTCTATCTCGGTGATGGCGGTCGCGCTGTTCCTCTCTCCGGTTTGTCGGATCGAGTTCACCGCGTTTTTCCTTATCAGAGGGCGGATGTTTGCGCTCTTGCTTTTCCTTCTCATGATCCCCGATAGCCCGAGGAGGCCCTCGACTACCGGCATTTGATTTTTCTCGCCTTTCCCTGGACTCAGATCGTTTAGAACGGTGTTTTCTTCGATCCGATCCATCGCGATCGACACCATCTTGAGCAACGCCCGCCGGACGTTTGCGATCACGGGATCGTGATCTACCGTGCCCATGGTTGCCGCCTCCTGCAGCACCCATCGACGATGGTCGATGATCCCCGATTCTGTTCACATCCGCATCCCGAACGACACTGGAACCCTTCTGTTCCTGGCTCATTTGCTCCGAACGCTGTTGTTCGTCATGGCGACGGCCCGGTGTATGCAGCTGATGGAAATCGGCTTCCTCGGCAGGTCCTTGCCAGTCACCATCATCCATGTCGCGCTGCGTCGGTTCTGGACCGTGGTTCTGTTGATGATGCGCACCAGGAGACGAAGGACGACTCGATATTCGATGACGATCGCCCGATCCTTTTGGATGCAGGTGGTGTTGTGCCATTTGCTCACCATCACCTTCCCCGAAGTCATGCGGTTTTCCTCCTGCGTAGCTTCCAGTGCTTCGTTCCCGTTCATCTCGCGCCGAATACCTAGACACGGGAGGGTGAACAAACAGATCATAGAACGCCACCCAACATGGGAGTGAGAGGGAAGAGAAAGAAGAAAAACAAAAACATTCGAGAATTAATTGGCTGCTAGCACGGTTTCACCTAGTTTCTTCTAGCACACACAAGACCGCCTTACAGTCATACAGACACTGAAAGTTTAGAATCTATTTAGATATAATACATGAAAAAAACACGACCACGTTACCTCTCATCGCTCTCACGGGGCTATATTTTCACGGGCATATAGACATGACAGGAACCAATCCGATTACTGATGAAAGCGGAATGTCTCTCTTGCACTATCAAAAAAACATCTCATTTATATTAAGGCATATGGCCTTTTAAGCATGTTTACGATGTTGCCCGATCGAGCCAAGAAAGCTAAATGTCAATTGCTGGCAGTTAATCAACGATCCATTTCGTAGGCTCAAAGTTGACGACAAAGTGGAAATTGAATTCTTTCTCGAAGATCAAACAAAAGACATCATCGCTACATAAATGTACGTGTACGGATATTCCACGTGTGTTTTTTCTGCCCTCTTAGAAACAGAACAATGCACCAACAAGAAAATTTGTCAGTTGTGAAGCTTTCCCGATGTGATGCTTGAACATTTGCTCCGAATCACGTGCTGATGTCTGCTTCGCATTCTAACACAGAACTATTTCAGCACTAGTTTCCTTAGATGCTAGTTCCTGTTTACATGAAAGAGTTTACATTTAATGGCAAAAAATGAGATGACTATGTACTATACTAAACACTGCTTTTTTGCTCACTTTATTTCAGTACAGGTAGGATAGCTTCGCAATTTCAGTCTTTTAATAACTTCGGCTTGTAAGTAAGATATAACGGAAGCGTTCCAAGATCATTGGTAATTCTACTATATGGTTTTAATTAAATGTAACACATTTAGGAATGCATTTCTTTTATACATCACAATATATCGAATATGGTTTGAAAGCTTCCTTAATGGCTGATTGTTTTATGCAATCTCTTTCACTTTAGGCAAAACATTCCTTGAATTTCTATCAAAACTTTCCAAATGATTCGTTCGACAGTCTTCACTTTCATGAGCCAAATAAAACGTTTTACATATAACAATATTCACAACCGCAAGGATATATGATTTTTGGTTTTTATCTTATGGTAATAGAAATATTTCTATGATAGCAATAATTTATCTTTCGCAATTGTCCTTATCACGTTTCAGCTATACATGTCAAAGTAATAAAATATACTACAAAATCTTAACAAAAGCTATATATCAAAAAGAAAGTCTTTAAAATATATTCTACATTAGAGGGTGATGGTTTATATATATATATATATATATATATATATATATATATATATATATATATATATATATATATATATATATATATATATATATATATATATATAATTTGAAGTAGGCAAAACTTAGTTTTCGTTTTAAATACACTTGCTAGCATCATGTTTGGTGTGTTTCCTATTCTCTTGAACATTCAATACAAAAATTAAAAAAAAAAACAATAAAAGACAAACTGTTACGCATCTGATATAGTTGCAAGTTTGAAAAAATGCAGTGATGATTATTTCAATATTGCAACAAAATCAGGAATAGTTCTGCATCATAGACAATCTTAATAATTATAAAAACATCAGCTTTTTTCGATAACGATGTCAAATAATACAAAACGAATAATTTCATGTCGTACCACTGCTGTTCACCAATTATTATATATTGCGCAAAAGATTACGTAATACATAAATATTAAATTTGTAATTGTATTAGCTTTAAATTATATCAAAACGCCACCTAGCATGATGATTCTTCAGGTATTATACTAACAGTAACGGATAGAATATTTTGTTTTCATTTTTGTCTGTAACAAACTTATATGTTTTAGCGATCATAGAACTACGAATTGTTACATCACTTAATCTTAATTATAAATTAACACTCATATCACGCTTCAATATCACACATTTGGTCTTGAAATTGCATTAGTATTCAACAATAAATAGGGCACCTCATTTCGAGAATGGAAAAAGTGAATGAGATCCTGCTTTCACAGTTGCGCACAACCACTTCACCATCATGTACCGCTTTGTGGTATCGCAAAGCGCATAATACACCAAAAATACTAAGAAGATTAATAACATTGGCACAATACCTGTTTGATGATACAGTAGAAACCGCACCCGTTTGTATGGAGGCCGATCCTCCACCGCCTCCCATCATTCCACCATGCTGATTCATTATCGGTGCATCGCGATAATCGTTCATATGTTGGCCATGCATGAAGGGTGGTATGTCGTCTGGTCGTCCGCCCGACATCGGTGGCATATGACCGGATTGGTGTCGATCGAAGCCCCGCGGCGGAAAATGTGGCATACCGCCGCCAACATCACGGCTGTTACCTCGAGCTCGACCTCCTCTAGGGCCTCCACCTCCCCTGGGAGGACGGTTTCCGTATCTGAAGAATCAAGCAGAGATGTTAGTTTACACACACATAAAAGTACATATAATTTGTTCATATTACTTACCCGAAATGTTGATTAAACCCAGGCGAACGGTCCCTAAAATCACCAGGACGACGATCTTCCCGACGATCTCTGTACCTGGAAAGGGAAAAAAACATCGTAAATAACATTTTTCCTTCGGCAAGACGAATAGTTTGTAAATAGCACACAGTAACACAGGCAACAACAATTCATTCGTACCTTCCACCAACGAAGGATCCTGAACGGCTACGGCTTCTTCTGTCCCGGTACCCGGGACTGCGCGATCGTTTCCGCGGGGACTTATTCCGCTTCATAGGTGATCTGGATTTCGATCTAAAAAATTTAACCGATTTAAAACACATAATTCCTTCATTAATACTCCGCGGGGAGTTTACTACGATAATACCTTGTGTACGAACGCGAGCTTGCCGAGCTGTACGAGCTAGAACGATTTCGCCGACGCTCCCGAGGTCGATCGCGATCATCCGGATGTTTATCGTCCGGTGAACGACGTCTGTCAGGAGACCTCGGACGAGGAGAACGTCTTCGCTCCGGTGAATGTCCTCGTCCACCTCCTCCGCGGCCACCATTATCGAACGACCGTGACCGACGTCCTCGATCAGCCATGGGCGATCGATTACGGCGCTGCATTTGTTGCTGTTGCTGCTCCTGCTTTTTGCGCAACTCCTTCTCATGCATTATTCTGTTGAATGCTTCCAATGGATCGTCAATTACACTGCATGGGGATAGAGAATAGCGGAACTGTAGGTTATATTTTTTTAACTATTCCTCGTTTGATTTAAAACAGTATTTACGAGGAAAATATTTGTCGACTACACAATTCAAAACGGTTCAGCTTAAACGAAACAAGACGCATGATTATAGCTTACCCAGGTCCAATGGATTGATGAACGCCCTGGTATCCCACCATCGGTCCCGGACCCATGGGACGTTGCCGTAAATGAGGCGGATGATGTTGCACGAAGCCACTGCGCATCGGATACATCATCCTCGGCGGTCGGTCTCCGTGGTACATTGCACCGTGATGATCGTACGATCGCTGTTGCGGAGCATAGCCACCTCCTTGCTGCATTCCGTAACCTCCCGCTGGTCCACCACCGCCAAACTGAGGATGCCCCATATGACCACCGTATCCGGGATTTCCCGGACCCATATACAAGCCACCACCACCAGCGTGCCCGCCTCCGAGATGCCCCATGGCGGTACCAATAGTTTGCACGTGTTGCGGGTGATTATGAGGAACCTGCATCATTCCATGTCCACCGCCTCCATGCAAGTAGTCCGGCGAACGGTCGTCATATTCGCGTACTCGTTCGTTCATTCCCGCCAGACCTGCTCCGTAGCCTTCGCCTTCCTTCTCCTCCATGGCGACTCTGCGTCGATGCTCTTCGTCCCTGTCCCTGTCCATGCCATCATTCCCTCCGCGCCCTCCGTTACTGCCACCACCAGCACCATTGCCCGCGCCGTAGCCCTGCATATTACCACTTCCCAGTTGGCGCTCATGCGGAGGCGTATCGTGATCGTGCGGTCTCCCGTGGCGTATGGGTCGCCCACCGTTGTAGTGGCCCCGGAACGCACCACGACTTTGAAGGTGAGCCGGCGGTACGGTTACTGTGATGTTGTCCTCATAGTCTGATTCATTATCCAATCCTGCATTAGCGACAACCCCTGGTGCCGTTTCCTTTTCTTCCTGATCTGGCGAAGCGAGGTCGCCCTGTTGGGAAATTTCGTCGAACAGTTGAGGTGGCAAGTTGCTGTCCGCGTCACGTAACCTCTCCTCTTCGAAGGTGGAAGATGATTCCACAATCTCGGTGGTAGTTGAGATCGATCCAGTGGACACACTGTTCACCGTACCAAATGGAGCCCCCGCCGCTGGTGCCGTTGAACTTCCGCTGTTAGTCGTGCTATCGGCTGTTGGTGTTTCTTCCGGTTTCGTTTGCTTCCTACCGGTGGTTGCTGGATTAATGTAAGAAGATTAACCATTATACCTGCACTCTACAGAATTGTGCACTTCATGCACTCACCGGTCTGAATGGATTTGGTGTAGCCGGTTTCATTACGAAACGCATTAACCGAATTTCTTAAAAACCGATTCGGTATAAGCGAACCCGGCGATGATCCTTTTTCCTTACAATCCGGACACTCATTGTCTTCCGACTCGAGCAGAGCTGTTCGCACACACTCATCGCAAAAGGAGCTGCCGCAGCATGGTATCATAACGGCATCCGTAAAGAGATCCTTGCAGATGCTACATATCAAATCCTCTGGTATGACTTGCTTCTCCTCTGGAGGCATCTGCACCGGTTGCATAGCCGGATTCATGCCCACGTCCTTATCGCGCTCGATAAATGAACGCGGTATGCCGGATGTTCGCTTTACCTCTACGTTCTCCTTCGGCAAGGGTCCCATGGGGCAGTTTTTTATCCAATGACCCGGCTTATGACAACGGTAGCACTTGTAGTTTATTGGAACCTCCCCGGTCTGAGATCCCCGCACTTTCTGATAGCTATAAAAACAAGAAAGAAAAGGTTAATTATATCGCTCTGAAGAACTCGTTCGCACATTGCATTCGTCTATTCAACAAACATATTTGTAGTAGATTTAAAGGTACCTGTGCTTAAATCTTTACCGTAACAGGACGTACGCATATCGAGGGAGGAAAACACATCGGAACCAACATTAATCGTTACTTCACCAACAGGGAATCCCAACAAAACCCCAAACTTACTTCGTGGGATCGTAATCCGCCGTACTTTGGAACATCATCTCGCGGATCTTGTCCTCCTCGGTGCCGTTCATCGTGGATAGGTCGACATTCGTCTGCGAGCTGGCCGCATCGTGTTTCCCGCGTGCTGTCGAAATCGGGGCGCTGGTCTCCACTGCCGCGCCTTTATCCCAGTTCTTCTTCCCTTGCGTTTTCACCGGTACCCGAGCGATGGTAAGGGATGTATTCTTCGGTATAAGCGTATTATCATCGTTATACTCTAGTAGAATAAAAAATAATAGTGTGATTATTCGGTTTGTGCTGTCTTAGCGGCACGGTATAACTTCCGCAGCGTAGGATATAGTACCTTCCTTCGTTTGCGCATTGGTAATCTGAAGATCAAAATCTACAGTTTTCCCCAATCGCTTCTGTTGGATGATCGACTTCTTCAAATCCGCTACGGATATGTGTAACCCATCGAAGGTGATGGTGTCAAAATCGAGGGTGCTCTTAAATTTATAGTGCACCGACATCTTGCCCTAAACGCCGCTTCTGTAACGGAAGGATAAAAGGTGAACGCGAAATAGCACTGAGAGAAAAAAAAAATAGAAACAATGCTTAGATTATCTCGCTCACTGGTGTAAACGGGAACAGCAGCCGGGCAGGGAGCTACGCAATTGGTTGATTGAAAATTTGAACAGACAAACCTTAGACATAAATTTTAATATTATTTTTAACGCTCTTCTCAGAAACACTTCATAAGTCCTGCTTTTCACAGCACACAATTAGTTAGACGTGCTTTTCTGATAGAGCCATTCGATGTTACCAATAAGCAATCAGCAGCACTGAGTAGGTTATGTTTATAAACGCATCGCAAACTATTTTCTAGCAATTAAAAACACACTTTTGATACGGTTCCTAAAAACCGCCTCCAATGACGACTGAGTGATTTCATTTGTCTTCACAAAAACCGTCCGGACTCAGCACATTTGCCTGTAGTTTTGCTTTTCACTCTAGACGTCCATGTTTGAAACTTTCCCAGCTATGTTCGCCTTTTCCTATCTGTTCCACAAATTTTCCCTCAACCGCCTTACGTAATCCCGTAAATGCATGCCGTTTCAAAACTCACTATAGTTCATATTACCTGGAATGTGTCAATCATTCACCTACGAATCTTATTTTGCAACATAATTTGCTAAACTTCCGCGAAGTAGCTCTCGTCTTCAAAGATTACAAGCTCAATGGTTTCTTATTCTTTTTCATCTCTGCAGGCTCTTTCAGTCGGCGCGAGATTGTCTCAATGAGACGTCAAACGTTCAGTCGGCGCGAGATTGTCTCAATGAGATGTCGTGAAAATTTCGAGTTCCATATGGCAATCAAATAGCGTCTGTTACTACTTGAAAGTTTATTAACGTACGAAATTAGATTTAATTTAATGCAATCTGTTGAGTCGCTTGATGTATAGATTGAGCATGTCCATCATTACACAATCGGATTCCTTGACAGAGAGTAACGGAAAAACTTATTAGGAAAATATAAAGGTTTTTTTATAATCCTTTATTTGTACAACTCAATAGAGGTACGATACACACGATGCTTTACATTTTAATATCATCAATAGCGATCAACAACAGAAACACGTGTTTTTTTTACCAAAAAAAGTTGTTCGTAATATATATATATATATACATATATATATATATATATATATATATATATATATATATATATATATATATATATATATATATATATATATATATATATATATATATATATATATATATATATATATATATATATATATATATATATATATATATATATATATATATATATATATATATATATATATATATATATATATATATATATATATATATATATATATATATATATATATATATATATATATATATATATATATATATATATATATATATATATATATATATATATATATATATATATATATATATATATATATATATATATATATATATATATATATATATATATATATATAATATATATATATATATATATATATATATATATATATATATATATATATATATATATATATATATATATATATATTTTTGTATGATTATTTACTTTCAACAAAGCAACACGTGTTTTCTGATGATCATTATCACTAGATTCAAATGTTTACACGCTTTTGAAAGACTGATCGAAATGTTGATACAGAACGCCTAATGAAAACTTTTACTTGTACTTCGAACATGTCAACAAAACATAAAATTTAAACGGAAAAGGTATATATCTTCAGGCAACGAAATTTTAAACATTTTATACTTTTAAGTAATATAACATCCGCAAAATTAGTACGTATAAACGAAAAAACTGTCACGAGTTCTGGCCAGTCGGAACCTAACATCAAGAGACATCATGAGTCTTAGAAAATCTTTTGAAATTGGTAGTTTGCGAGATTTCTGTTGCTCGTTAGCTTTAAGCGTCTCAATTCTTTGCCATAATCGATTAGTTCTATCATCCAATCGTGCTGCATTAGCACTTCTGAAATCATCCTTGCCTCATAGTATACGTTTTCAATTTTGGTTATTAGCTGGAGCAGCAGTGAGATAAAACCTTCATCTTTTGGCCATCTGTGAACGGAGGGAATTAGTTGGTGTTCGGAAAATTCTTTCCGCTCACACGCGTGATGCTTGTAAGGAAACACTTACTTGTATAAAAGTCGTACCGATCGCTGCAACAAAAATAAGATTTCGCGATATTTTATCTCTGTGAAAGGCTCCAACTCACTATGGATGCAGTAAAGTAATGTTTCTATTGTTAAGGATAACAATCGCGGATCTTGAACATCTTTAACTAAAAAAAAACATGATATTTAATTGTGAACAAAAACAAGCTGGCAGTATGTTTTGGTTACCATAATCCCATTTAGCCAATCTGTCTTTGGAATGGTTATAGTATAATCTGGATTTCTGAAAACTCGATTTTTTCGCTCTACCCTTGACACTTCTTTCATCATCATTCATCGCTTCCAGGTCTGCTCTTTCAATGGCAGTTAGACGAAACCTAATTTTTTCGCCCTTTGATATCTTTTTGGTAGCTCGGAAAGCAACCGCGCCGTGATTGAGCAAGCTGTAGGACAAAATATTAGGGTTAATTTATTTATGGTAATCCTGTAATTGTAACGACACACACACACACACACACGATATCTTACATGCCAATTGCATTTGAACTGCTACAACAATGTTCCATTTCCGACGTAAACCTGTACATTCCAAGGTACTGATTATGAACCGACACATTCTTTATCGCCTGTTCCAGGAAACTAAACTTGGTGTAAAAATTCTGACTGTAGTATTCCAAAGCATTTGCGATAATGGATTTCTTTGCCCTCGATTGTTCTAAGCGGTCTTGTTCTGCATTCTTCAAACAGGATTTCCAAAATAATGCCACATTGTTACGGTTTTGTGTAATACCCCCCGAATCGGATGTTGAGCACAGTTGGAGCATATCTTTACTTAGTGAAGATTTAGACGTGTCCTGCTTCGAAACATCTGTTGCAGATAGAACCGCGGAAATTATTTCACTGTCTGGCCAACGCGATCGTATTCGTTCGTCAATGTCCTTTCTATCATACGCCAAATCGTAGCTAAAAGTGCAACTTTGCGTCTTAACCAGCATAGAGATGCGCAATAGCACGCTGCCAAGGAAAATGTCACGTTCTATTTCCGAAACATTGTTCCAACACTGCTTGTAATCCTCCAGGAGCTGCCTTTCGAAAGCGATGTATTCCAACAAAATGCTCACTTTCTGTAGCAAAATTTTATATTGGAAGGTGTCAGAAGGGAGAAATCCACATTTCGTTCGACAGAAAACCGTTAGAAAATCTTTCGCGTGTTTGCAGCGTGTTGCTAGTAAAACGTTCCATAATTGCTGACAATTTGTCGGGCCAATCGTAGCAACGGGCCGTCGCAGAAGATCGTGTTTTAGGATATCTAATGCTTTCACCAGCATCCGCAATTCCAGGACGCCGTTCAGAAGTGGAAAGAAAAGTATTTTGAAACCCCGACATTCGTACTTGTGATCATGCGCATCCTTTCGTAGGCAATCCACGCCACAATAAAATACTGCGTAACATATTGTACAACTGGGGAGGCCAAATTGTTGATAATTGGTAAAGCAAACATTTCATGGTTTATTTGTTGCATTGGTACTTACGGGACGGTGAACATTGTTTTCCAAGTGCAATAATTACATTGTCCTTTCGAGTTGGCAACATAACCTACAATAGGTTTGTCGATGAAAATAACTTCTCCAACATTAAAGCTCCGTTTAGCCACCAGTAATCCGTCTTTTCTGTTAATAATAATGAAACACAATTTTTACGATGTGAAAACACGCGTTAACCGTGGCTTTAAACAATTTAATGAACTTACACTCCGCAAGAAACTTTCCTGCTGTTGTTGGTTCCGAATAAATTCTGTTCCCATCCAATCACGCTGAATTCTTCTTCTCCTTGCCAGGAAGAAAACGGTTTCACGTTCAAGCAAAACATTTCTGTTTCTTCAATAAAATAGATTGATCTCGAAAAAAACAATTGGAAAAGTTTCTGAATTTTACGATACTTTCCCAGATTCTTGTAAACCATGCTAAGATGCCGATACATATTGTACGGTAACTGAACTCCAACAGTGCCGTCTACAATTGCAAATGCAGCTTCGTAGAACTGCATGGCTTCCTTCGACTTGCCCAACAGCAGACGATTATATCCAAAGCACAACAAATACTTCATTACTTGTCTTTTATCTCCGGCATGATAAACCAGGTTCTCGATCCGCATCGAAGCCTTTCGTACTAACACCAAATTTACTTCATCTTTTAGATCTAGCAACGCGGACTTACGACGAATATTTGTGCAGCGTTGCAATTTCAGCAACCATGTTCGGGCAGTATTACTATGGAAAATATATCGTAGTTAGTGAGATATGAAGTACCATAAGAATTTCTATGATTTTATAATATCTCACATCGATCGCATGCTTTCGAGATTCCTTCGAACAATTGTTATCTCGACAACTTTTTCATTATCTTCACATTCCAAGTCAAAGTCATGATCGTGATAGTCTAAATGATCCATTTTGCGAATATTTCGTAAACTTTCAACACATGAAACACCTCACACGGAAATGGCGCGTCCGTTTTCAGAATTGCAAATCCACTAGATGAACTTCCCGCTAGCAGAACAGACGTTTACACTGCGTATGTGCAGCAGAGTCGAATTCTTCAAGTCTGCTTGAGAGGCTGATATTGATTGAGATTTGAAGCGAACTGTTCGATACCAATTTTATTATCTTAATGTATTTCGTGTTCATACACGCATTATTTTTTGTTAAAAATTTATACAAATATAGAATTTTGACATGCTGTACAAAGTAGAAGGTGATTTCGTGTTTTCGCGTAAGAGATGAGATGTCAATAATTTTAAATGTTACGATATAAATTACGATTCTACGATCAGCATTTAAACAAAAAATCGTTCGGAATTTTTTAGGGATGAGAATCATTAGTCGAATTTGAGTTAACACAATCGCAAGAGAGAGTAACCCAAATACCAATGTCATCACATAGCAACATTTTAAGGTTTCAAGTGTTTTATTTATTCAGGTGGTACGCAACGTTTCTCATTGAAATGTTTGACCATTTTTTGCAGCTTCTAATTATTAGCTTACTGCAGCCGAAAGAAGCTGAATGCGGAACACAAATCAAACGCGCCATAATGCCAGATTTACACTCGGTAAGTTTTTGCAAGCAACTGCCGGCTTATCCGCTGAAATGGGCGAAAACACGTCTGCGTTGATCTGCGACGTGGTCGGGAATGCATTACACATCAATCGAGCCAGTGTGGTTTTGCGTATTTCAGCCAGCTGACCGGCCGAGAAGCTTCCCTCTTGTCCGCCTGCTTCGAAGAAGTATCGATCCCCAGTGCGCGCTGCAAGGAACTGTTGTTTCATAATAAATTGAAACGTTGGACCCATCATGGACCCCGCCAGAGGCTCCTCAAACAATGCGCCAACGAAGAGATCGAGATCGTCTACTGAAGAGTAGTACTTCTGCAGCATATCGATGGTAGTTGGGCAGGCTATTCTGAAAACGGTGCTATACGCTTCCCACGTAGCAAATCGGTTCAGACCGCATCTTGTCCGATAGTCATTGTACCGTGCAAAGCCGAAGTCTCTCATCCGTTGAATATCGAGGGCAAGGAGATCTTGCCCCAAAGAGGCATGACCCCGATACATGAAGTTTTTCCACTGAATACTAAAGCTGCTGTCCAGCAGGTTGGTCGTCTGCGTAAGCAATCCCGTAAAAATTGAGGAAAACGTGTTCTCCAATGTGTCCAGCTTGCTCGTCATGCTACTTAATTGCACTGATTGGATGGTATCGTTTACGTAAAAGCTGATCAAAATTTCAAAGTTAGAAAGGATTACCGTTTTTCGTCAGGACTATTGCCCTTTCGTCAAGTGATACTTACTCAAAGCTACCGGGTAGTTGTGATTGCATAAAAGGAATCAGCACGCTTCCAAACTCGCTCAGAGAAGAAGGATCTTGATACGGATTAAAGTCGGAAGCAAATCCCGTTCCTTCGAATATCAAACGATCGAAAAGCATATTCGTACGCCCCAGGATGCGTGGCAGATACTCATAGTACACGATGTACTGGTATTGCGCAACGTTGATGCGCCGGGCTTCCTGAAACAGTACCTCGTCCGTCCAGGATGGATTTACCAGTTTTAGCTGATTTGCCAGGCGGTTGTGCTCTCGCAGGAAAATCAGGTGCACCGTAGCCGACATCGGGAACTGATAGCTTCGGCTGTCGGCAACCAGATAGCACACGTTAACTTCCGCCGAACATCCGGCCGGATCGGTCATAGGCCATTCGCCGCCATTGCGTCTAACCGTCTTTAGTCTACCGCCAGAAAACGCGCGCAGTGTGTTGCTCTGGACAACCGTAGATCCATACAGGAAGGACAAATCCAGCAAACTTGTTGCACTATTAATTTGCTGCACGGGCTGCCCTGGTTGTTTCGGTGGACTCGTTAGCGCGCGTACGTAGTTTAGGCATCGAATTTTGAACCACGAGTACAGTGCATCATCAGCAGGAACCTTCACGGGGTAACATCTGCTTGGTGCGTCCGGAATCACCTGTCCGTTCGCGCAACACTGCACCACATCGTTTGAGTTAGCAGGCTGGTTCAAATCGTTGGCGATCGCTTGCAAAAAGAATATGTTCAAGAGAGTGTTGTTCGGGTCACGTGTTTCATCGATGGAAAATATGTTGAACGATAAGCTCCGGGCATTTGCGTATTCACTGCCGTTCGCCATAACTGGAAGACGCGATATGCCGTCCGCGTAGTTGGGAGGAAGCAACCGGGCGTAGGGCTGATCGGCTTTGCCCCATGTTGGATTGATTTTGCTGGAGCAGGAGGAATCGATCGAGCGGTATTTCGAGCCTCGGCAGCTGAGGGCACCTCCGGAAGTTGTCCCTGATGATGAAGTCGTAGTTGTGGTAGGTGTCGTAGGGGCAAATGTATTCACGTATCCCGGAGCAACACCGTTGAGTGATAGAACGAGGGCGGTTAACAGATGCAGCTAGTTTGGTGAAGCACGGGCATAAGTACTTAAAACGGAACGGAGCAAATTCATGATTGTAAAACATACCATTACTTCCTTCATCGTCGATGCACGTTATAATGGCGTTGGCGGTGAGCGAAACACTGTACGAAACAGCTGACAAATATTCGCATTTTATACAACCTACTACATCGTCTTCAATCAGATATTTACACGCAGCAGACATGTGCGATATCGTTCGGTGAAATACCTTGAGAGAAAACGCTGCTAGAAAAAAATATTGTAACAGCTGATACTAGGTTATTTGTTTTATAAGCGTTTATGTTTTGCAATACTGATCACTTCTTTTTTTAAATCTGTATTTGGTGGATTCGTTGCAACTCTATTCAAAGCGGAGACAGGTGATACTTGTGATCTATTTTAAATTCAAATTGCAACATGAACTAAGGGACACGTGGATCGCGTTTGTATGATTCACTATCGTATGTTTATTAGGCTATGAGTCTTGATTCTAATGGCCGTATCGAACATTTGTATCGAAGGATAAATCCTGTCGATAGTTCCATGTGATGCTACATTTAAAGCGGATTGATGGTTATACACAAATTACAGCTGATTCGGTTTGTACCGTTATCATTCGACTAACAGATCATAATTAATGAAGTAATCTTACTTACGACATAACATTTAGGACATTAAATTTAGACCATAAAACATAATTTAACTGGTAACATAAATTTACATTATTGCATCAATTTTACATTACAGTAAACTGTTCCCTTAGTAATTGGATATGTCTCAACATTTTCACCGGGTTATTAAAGCTCAAACAGCTGTCTTCCGCATTTATATGATACAGTTTGTGTTTTGTACTTCTTAGCCAGTATATTTTTAAATCCATTTAGGATAAAATATGAAAAAATATCTTTTGAATGATTTACTGCTACAATTTTTGTACATATATCTGAAAAATTATAAGTGCTAGCATCCTTGTTTGTTAGTTTTTCTTACCAACTTGTTCATCTCGCATCTATAAACGCAGGTTCATTGACGGTGGCCCCAGAAAAGCTGTTGTCATTTCGCGAATGAAAGTTCCAACTTGGCATTCATTTTTTGTTTTCGTGTGGGAAAAAATACTATTTTTCTCCACTGCGCGAAATCGTCCCGTTTTATCTGTGATTAAAACGGAATCGCGAAACTTCTGTTTCCGTTCTTTGTTATTTGTGCAATAGCGAACGCGTTCAGTGCTTGTGTAGTGGCATCCACGTATGATAGAATCTGTGCAGTCCATCTCGTCAACATAAAGTGCGAAGGGAAAGATTCCAGCAGGTCCGTGAAAAAGTAAGTTGAGGACGCGTTGCGGGATAAATGAGTTTTTAGCGGCAGTAATGTGCCGCAAATCTCTCCGATTGGGATTGAGGAATACCATGGAAGCATCGTTAAGTGAAAAAAGGAGGAAGAATGCTCCTATACAAGTGTTATTGAAACCTGCTGTAAGATGTTAAGCAAAAGTGTCAAAAGGTTTACAATCTAACGGTGGAATGTGATATTGTAACAGTTAAATCGCTCCGTTTAATCAATGAATTTGCGAAACAGCAATGGTAAAAAAAATCTTACGGAAAGTGAGCAATAATTCTTTTGCTGTTTGATAATGTGTGGCCTCGTTCGCGTCCCATACGATACGGATGCAATGAACCAGCATTCGCACACTCGTCTGCTCACGGCCAGTTTACTTTTCCACTAACATTTTCAATCGATCGCCTCGTTCGTCGAAGTGGGGATGAAATGGATCGAATTCATGCCCCGCCACGTTCGCATCCAATGGCAAACAATTTCTCCTGGCAAGCTCTGGTGGCTGAAAGTGGGGTGGTTGTTATGAAAGTCTTTTCTGCCCTTGCTGGAGCGCTTTGGGCGATAGTAAAATTACTACTTGAAATTGCAGCGATTGTAACGATGTAAAATCGTCGATTTGTTGTCTCAATATCGAGCCGGTACTGCTAGCTTTCTTGCGAAGTTGGTACATACGACGGTATAGATAAACTACGTACGATATCTAAGTTCGCCGTGAGCATCAAACTGCTGCAGGTGACACGTTGCATGTTATCCAACGTGTACGAGTTCAGGGGCACGGGAGAATGCTTTTGGGACGATATCGCAACAGAATCCCGATAAGTTTTTAGTGTGATATGCTGTGCCGTCTGTTACAAGCATTGATATACTTCATTTGGGGAAAGGCATATATAAAAAAAGAAAAACAATTCCAATTAAACATTATCTTACAACTCCCATTATCGTTCTAATTAATTTGATTTTCTTTGCAGCTTTTTTTCAACCGTTTCACAAGCATGCGGCAGATGGTGAGGATTTAAAATTAAGCAACATCTCGCCTATTTCGCCGGCTTGCTACAAACATTTCTAGTTATCGGGCTCTAAGAAGCGCGATCGTTAGAAATCGCCTCCTACCGGAAGCTGGTGTCGAAACATGGCGGAACAGTTTTCGGCTTCGGCCGCTTTTACGAACATGAACAACAACACGGACGGCTGGGGTGACGATTGGGGCGACTGGAACGAAACGGCGCCCAGCACTACGATGGATTCAGCTGCACCAAAAGTGATGGGTCCAAATGGGCAACAACCTCCGACGAATCCTAACTTCCAGCAACAACACCCTCAACATCACCCACAGCCGATGAATCCAATGGCTGGCGGAAGTCAGTATCGGGACGGTATGGCCAACCGGGTAGATCAGCAAAATCACAACTATGTGCCGAATCATAGCGCCCCGCAGAGCGCACCTTGGTACCAGCAGTCGGGGTTCGTACCTAGCGGCCAACACCAGCATTACCCCACCCAAGGATACGCACCACAGACTTCCTACGGACAGCCGAATAGCTTTTTCACGGCCCCGTCGATGCAACCGGGCAGCACGCCTCAACGTCCTCCGTCGCATCCGGCTGCTTCGACTACGCCTCAGCTGGTACCGACCTTCAGCCAGGCGATATCTGACAGTTTCGACACGTCGGGAAACAACAGTTGGAACTGGTCCGTGCCAGACACGTCGAAGCAACCACAAAGCATGCCTACTGTGCCGGCGGATGCGATGTCGAAACCGAAACAACCTCAGCAACCTCCACCTCAGCAGCAACCATATGAAGACTTTCCACAACCGATAAACGTGGGTGGGTCCGTGGCAAATGCGCAGCTTCAGCGCCTGAAACAGGAGACGCTTTCACCGCAGTGGTCGATTGAGAGCCAGGTTTCATCCAGTGATCGCTCGCTGGAGAGCGATCCCATTGGAGATCAAAGAGGGACCTCTCAGCCGACCACGGCAATGCCTTCGGATGAAGACATCTCTAAGGGCGCGGCGGAGAACGCGGTCAACAATGTGGCAAGTGCTCACATGCCGCAATCATCGTACGGGAATGTTTCTTATCAAAAAGCGCCCGTTGGTGTGCCGGATAAACTCGACGAGGTGCTAGAAGCGTTGACTATTAAGCAGGAACCGTTGGACGTGGGTGGGAGAAGCCATGAGAACACCTACCGGGGTGAGCAATCGTTCCCTCCACCGCCACCATCCATTGCCGGAACCGCTGCTGCCGCAGGACCGATCGTGAATGAATCGTTATCGCAGGTTACGAAGTCCTCATCCACGACGCCTCCTTTACCGCCTCCTCCGGTGGATAATACGACGGTGGGACCGACAGTACCACCAGCAGGACCTCCGGTAGCAGCTGGAGCTTCCACTTCTGCACCACCACCGTTGGTCAGTGGTCCACCGCCGAAAGCGATGCAAATATCCTCCTCCAATCCTTTCAAACGTACCGCTGGTCGATCGCACGCTGCCACTCCGGGATTGGGCAATCAACCAACGGCTACGCCAGCGCCTCCTGCAAACGCAGGAGGACCCTTTTTCAATCAGTATCAGCAACCTCCACTCCGGCAATCTTGGGCGGCACAAGACGTCAACAGCGTTCAATCGCTTACACCAGAAAATCAGGAAATTCTGGTCGAAACGGTGCCACGAGAGCATGTACTGGAGAATCAGGAAATCGCACCCAACAACGATCGTAATCAATATCTCCAAACGGGCCACCTCTCGGAGGACGGGTACGGCGTGGAAGCTTCTTCAGGCAGTAGCGGTTCATCTCGAGCTCTTCAACGTTCAGCCGGTCCTGAACTCGGAGAGAATGCGAACGACTCCAACGATGGTCGACTTCCCCCGCCCGGGCTGTCGCGCTACGTACCGGGACAAAACGAACAGCAGCCGGAATCGATGGTACAACCAGGTGCCGGTCAAAGCTTTCCTGAGCCACCTCCCGGACTAGATCGTATGGTGCCCGGGATGGATCTTCAAAACGCATCGGATCTATCGCTCGAACGCCAGGCAGATGGCGAGGTATCGGACAATAGTTCAGCACCAATCATGCCGTCGGTGGTGTCGATAAATGCGAGGAATGATCATCTGCATCATCACCACAACCACGGACACGGACATCATCATCACGAGCGGGTCGATATGAGCGATCGGAATCTGTACCGCGTGCCGGGTGAGGATGACAATCACAACCATCACAACCAGCAGCAGCGAGTCGTACCGGGTGGTGGGTTGGAAAGTGACCGTCCAGCACCGGTGCCGGTTGCACCCGTACCGGTCATTGTTCCCGCAGCGGCAAGTTCTAGCGCCGCCGGTGTAGCGACTCTCGATATGCCCGAGGAACAGCGGGAGTTGGTAATGGATGGTGAAAATCCTGACGATCGGCGGGAGGAATCCTTGGTGGGTGGTAACGCTGATGCGGGACACATTGCGTCTGGTCCTGGTCCGATGGCATCCGGCATCTCTGCCGGTGGGATCGCTACTGTAGAAACGGAATCAAACGTGACAGCGGATACGTCCCGCATGGAACCCTCCAACACGTCGACGGCGGATGAGAGTGAAAAGGGTGGATTCTATCCGACCGGCGGCTCGAAGGGTGGACGCCGCGAGGACGACAACCTGCGTCGATCGAACAAAAGCAAAAGCTCCCGCGATCGGTATGATACGGAAGATTCAGAATACAGCGAGCGTGACCGGCGTCGACGGGAGCGCGAATCGAGCCACGGTGCGGCCGGTACCAGTGCAAGCGGTACGGGAATCGAACCCGGGTCACACCGACATGAGCGATCGCGGCATACGCGTGCATCGGCTGTTGGTCCGACGGGAGATCGGGAAAACGACAAACGAAGGGATAATGGGCGCGATCGTGACAAGAACCGGGAACGTGATCGAGACCACGATCGGGATCGCGATTACGATTATCGCGATCGGGATCGTGAACGAAATAGGTGAGCCGATAAAATCACTGTATAAGAAAAGTGTTTTTTGGGAAAACGCAAGACTGACTTTTCATTCTCGTTTCAGATACGATCGCGAACGGGAACGCTACGGACGCAGTAGCAAATACGACCGCGAGAGTCGCTACGAAACGGACGGCTCAAAATATGAAACCGAACGATCGACCCGGTACGACAAGGAGGACAAACGATATGGTCCCACGTCTCGGGATGACTACTACCGGAAAAGGGACGACCGGGGACCGATCGAGGATGGTCGCGCCGTCAGTGGCAGAGATCGTGATCGGGATCCCACGGATCGACGCCAGCGAAAGGAAAAGGAACGCTCCGATCGTTACCGAGGAGATGACCGTAGAAAAGGTAAGTTTTCGCAATGCAATAGTCTAAGAAATGGGATTCAGTTTTTTTGCCGTGTTTCGGACGGCTTCCTGTGTGCGAACCGTGAATATTTTTATAGCCTAATTTTCCTATTGATTGTGTATCATTCGTGGAATGTATTGGGGAAACTCGCTGGCAAATGATATGCTACATTAAGGATACGTTGTTGGTAGAGCTTCGGGAATTATTCTTTTTTTTTTGTACGAATTCAGTGCCTCAAAAACCGCTGATTTACTTTACACTGATTGTCTATTGCGGTGTGCTTGTATACCCAAAAAACATTCTGCTTACTTTGACCCAGCAATTGTGAATACATTTTTTTACTATGCTGATTATTCATGGTGAAAAGAAAGGTCCTAAAGTAGATCAAATATGAAACGTTCTAGTTTATTCGACGTGCGTCCTCTCGCAGCAATTGCGGGTCACTTTGAATTATAACTTAGCTGATCCTGTGCTAGGCAGAATCTCATGCCACCACGCTGCCCGCTCGGTGACACCCGTACCAGCCATAAGTTCCGTTTCCATGCGACCATAGATGTCTCCATCGGCTGCCCCTAACGGCGAGTTGAGAACAAAGTCGGGCGGTGCCAGTGCATCTATCATCGCAATTGCATCCCGTTTTATAGTCGGTAGCAGCTGCAGAATCGCATCTTGAACCAGTTGCAGGGCGTTGCTAGTGGCATATCCGGCGGCCAGAAGTGTGGCCATATGCTTTAAGAGCAGCGTCATTCCATACAACTGGGCAAGACGCTCGAGATAACTTCTTTCCGGGCTCGGTTCCATGTTCTCTATAAAATTATAGAATGCACTAAAAATGGTGCGCTGGAACGCGAAGAACAATCAATGTTAGAACATTACCTCCCCTTCAGTAGAAATGGACTCACCTCGCCAAATACGAGCGCCAGATCCTTCGCATAGAATATTTGTGTGCCGTTTCGGACGTCGAACTTGCTGTTGCCTTGTTGTAGTAAATGCTCGGACCGACGATATGTCTGCTCAAGTGTGTAAGCTGTGATCCAGTCCATAGTGGCGAGAATACCTTCAATCAAGCAGAAAAATAAGGAATCGAGGTGAATTTACGGTGTTAAAGTGTTTGCTGTTTTCCCGGACGTACCATGAAGGTCAACAACTTGATCCAGTGTCGTCCACTTGGCACGCTGTTGGATGATTTGTTCGTATTCTGCCAAAAACTTCATAGATCCGAGGGGCGACATAAGGGAGTAGGCTACATAGTCACCTTTCGCCCGGATGCTCACGAGTTGCTGTGAGGCCTGCTGCAGCAACACATTATTCTCACCCTCATACGTTACATTCGCATCGTTGTCAGCGCGTATGTCTGCCAATCCTGCCATCCTTAAATAACCGTGACCACCGCATGCTTCCCGACAATCCTGGATACCATCGCGAGCCGCCCAACTACAGATGGGCTTGATGGCGGACGCAATTATGTGCACTTCTAGCAGCAACTCGTTCGGAATTGGTCCCGCCTGAAGCATCATAATCTGCGCTTCGCTGGACACACGCGCGAACCAGCAGTTGAACAGCTTTAAAGCCACGCACGTGGCAAGGTGTGGCAACAATCGATGTTGCTGAGATTGATACTCCAAAATCGGTAGCTCTGGATCACCGTTCTTTGGACCGAACTGACATCTCGCTGCCGAGTAGCGAATGCCGATGGTAAGCGCCTTGGCCAACAGAGTCTGCGATACCGTACAGATGCTGACCCGTCCAAGCACCAGCGGGCCCATCGAAAGGGCGAACCTTTCAGTGGCACTTTCGAACACCGATTCGAACTCCCCGGTGTCCGGGTTGATGTCTCCGAACCGAGCAAGCAGATTGTGCCGTGGGATGCGATAGTTGCGGAAGAGAATAAACCCATTGTCTACGCCATTGAGACCTGCTTTCTCGCCAAGATCACCTACCAACAGTCCTGGGAAGGTACGTAACGTGTGGCGATCACGAATCGGTACCAAGAACCCGCTAACTCCGTGACACCGCCCATCGGAAGTGTACAGCTGCGCCCAAACAATCATGTGCGTGCAGCTTTTAGCAAGATTTCCTGCCCAACATTTGGCCGCCTCGAAGTCTGGCGTGTGAAGCACAAATTCTTCTCCGGCAGGATCGTACGTGGCACGTGTCCGTATACCTCGAGCGTTTGTACCGTGACTCACCTCGGTCAACCCAAACGAACCGGTAATTTCTCCCGTTTCAGTCTGCCCGATCACGTGCGCTAGTCGCTTGGTTTGGGAATCAAACATCCGGATCACGCCGGTGAACAACAGATAGTTGACGGTCAAGCGCACCAGCAGCGACATATCATACTCGGCGATGGTGGCGTAGTATACGGAAGCCAGATCCGGCCGCTCGAGGAAGGTTTCGTAGTCAAACAGGCGTTTGCTTTGCAGCATTTGCAACTGCACCATTGCCAGATGGCGGCGCTCATCCGTGTTTAGATCGCGCGTAGATCGGCCTCGTATGAAAGGTGCACCGGTGAGGAACAGTCGGTAGAGTCGGTGCTGCAGCTCGAGCCCGCGAGGATCGGTGAAAAGCATGCGGATCTTCCGCCAGTCAATAGTGGACCTTCTACGATAGTCTTCGATTGGACCATGCTTGGGAAAAGACCAAAAGAAGTGTTCATCCGGCAACAGTACATCTTCTGACGAGAGCGAACGCCTTAGAAAACGACAAGAAAAGATCCTCGTAAGGTACTTGACTTGGACTTGCCTTATAGGTAACAGGATTTGACACTAACCGATTGTTGCGCCTTGTTGCTAGCATCTTACACGCTTACCGCTGGAAAAAGGCAACTTGATCTTGCAATTATCTGTGGATTCCGTACGGTCTGGCTAGTAGCAGCTACAACAGTTCACTGACGTGGATATGAAAAGAGGCAACGTTGAAGTAATCGCACTGTGCCCGTATGGTCGTTTAAAATTTGATGAACCTGAAAGGCGACCTTCGGATACATTTATTATGTATTCAAGCAAGGTTTTTTTCACACTACTGCAATCGTTTGAGTCACTAGTCAAAGTGCAACTCGTTCGTCTCGTTCGTTCTGTGCCGTTGGTTAGCGGGGTGCTACGTCGGGTCATACATTTCGATCCTTTGTTTTTTGGGTGTTTTTTATGAAAATCGCAACTATTTTATGAAGCTTCTACATCGCACGGGAGTTATTATGTGTAGTATAGTTACACTTAGCATTAGGTAGAGACAAGTTTTAGATGAGTCTTATACATTTTGTATGTTAACGAATGAAATTTACTTCTATCCAATATCACATGCGTTTAAAAATACAAATAGTCAATAACGAGCTTTAATAACATATAAACTTTTATATATTTAATTTTTCTAGATGATCGCCACCGAGATGGTGACAAGCGTCGCGATCGTCATGATCGTCGTTATGATCAGGAGGATTATCGTGCAGGAAGTAGAAATGGAAACGATCGTGACCGTGGTCGTGAAAATCGCGATCGCGATGATCGAAAGGAAAAGGATCGCAAGTACATGGGTGCCGCTGGTGGTTACGGGATGACTAGCAGCAGTAGCGCGTACGGTCCTTCCAGTGGGTACTACGATCCGTACATCTACTACGCCCAGCATCAGCAGTATTACGAGCAGTTACGGCGCACCAACCCACAGGCGTACGCCGAGTTCTATCGCACATACTGTGCACAGATGCAGGCAAATCAGCTGCAGCGCGATCTGCTGGCCACGGATGGGCGCGAATCGGTTCATTCTGGGCGCAGTTCGGCAAACGATAAGGAACGGTAAGGTTATCATCAATATATGTATGTGTGTGTGGTTTGTGTGGCTTTTATTTTGTGTGATAAAATGTTGTCTGTTTTCCTCCGGTTGAAAAATAACGACGGTTGAAAAATGCGAAAAAAAATTCACGAATATTTCGAATAGTGATTCCTTGTCAATGGCTGATTATGAATTCAGCAATGTTGGATGTTTTAACTTCATCCAAAGTATGTATATATAAAACTATAAATGAAGTGTGCATTTGGCGTACGGTAATTAGTACATGTATTGAAGATTTATCATAGGAACAACCTGTGTATTCATTGTTTTCCCTTGGCTCAGTTACTTGAAGTTTTAGTCATGAAGGACAAAATTTATCAAAATGGTTAACAATGTGAGAATTGTGATTTTTTAAATATTATTTTCATCTTTTTGGTTTCTTGAGTGCGTGCAAATTGTGACATTGTGAATTTTTGGTTTGCCTATCATCATATTCACTTTAAAATGTATTGCATATGGTTTAACTAAACCGCTTTATTAATATGTTGGCCGTTTGTTAACACGGAAATTCACGTTGGAAGGAATGTGGATTGAATTAGTTTTACTTCTTTTTTCATTCTTCTTTCTTTCTGTTCTTTCATCAATCTATAACATTCCACGTTGTGTTGTTCATTGTTCATGTACTGTTCATTGTACCCGACGCATTTGCAATAGGGCTGATACCAACGAAGGTA
The DNA here is from genome assembly GCF_943737925.1 of Anopheles nili. Taxonomy (NCBI): domain Eukaryota; kingdom Metazoa; phylum Arthropoda; class Insecta; order Diptera; family Culicidae; genus Anopheles; species Anopheles nili. The sequence continues at coordinate 62,848,001 of NC_071291.1, read as the reverse complement.
GAATTGTGCGGTCCACATTAAGTGTAGATAAATTAATTACATCCTACACCTGGAAAAGAATGAAAAAATATTATAAACAGACAATTAATTTACTGCACTGATCGTATAGGCCATGAGCACCCGTTATTTACTAGAAGGCTTCATCAATTAGCATTCCATATCATCTCATCTTTCTTGGATTCATACTCATTCATAGAATGCACTGCCAGAACTATCTTCTGTTAGGTGCGTTTTCTAGCTTTTATCTGCCTGATAACGCTTCACTTTATAGGGGGTGATGCGTGCAATTTGGTTTTCGAACAATTTTATTCTTTGTAGCTTCTGTTAGGCGGTGGAAGAACTGCAATTCAATTACACATGATGTATATGTTTAGTGCAATTAGAAATGGACACGTTATTCGTAGCTCCATTTTGTACATTTCGGCATGTCCTGAGGCACAATAGTGTTGTGGCAATGTCCTGAATGAAAGAGAAAATCGTACTCCTTTCCGCAAAAAATAGAAAAACACACAATCACCGGAACCGGTAGCAATCCGTGTTCAAACGAACAGACAACGATAACGAAGCAATACGACGCGTGTGGGTACGTATTGTACCGCGTTCTATTCACCTGCAGGTTCAATCGGACCACCTCGTTCATGCATCCTCCCGGTTTGTACAACCCCGAGGAGTACCATCGTCATTTCAATAATCAATCGCTACCATCGGCGGCCGCCTCGGGCGGCGGTGGTGCTGCAGGTCCGGTATCCCTGCTTGACCAGAGCTACATGACCGACATGACCGGTCAACCGTCGTCACTGCCACCAATGTTCCATCATGTGCAAGCATACCAGCAGCATCAAACGCAGCACTCGCTCCTGCACCAACAGCAACAGCAGCAGCTCCACCAGCGTGCAAACACATCGCTGGCAATGGACCGAACGTACCATAGCGACGCGGGCGGATACTTTCAACCAAGGTGCTTTTCAACTTTATCATTTCATCCCTTATCGGTTTAGATTCGATCAGTTCTTCGTTTACGTCCTTCTTTATATCGTTCTTTTTTTTTATATCACTTATTTATTCGCGGGGAAAGCGCTATCCATTCATTCATGGTATTTTATGTTACATTTTCAAGTAGTTTTCGTTTTGCACACCCCTCTCATACGACGACTCTATTTGCATGAATGCATTAGCTTACGTTTTTTGTTTTGTTTTCGGGATTTGTTTTGTAGAGCATGAGTACCGTTTTGGTTGACATACATTACATCTCATACTACGGCTACCGAATAGAATAACCTAAGTATCGGTTTATCGACCCACATAGGCTTTAGTAGAAGTAATAGTGCATGTGCACAGCTTTTTTTCAGCTACGGTAGATTGATGTTGTGAAAGTCATTGTGAGTGGAAGGTATCTCTTGTCCAGTTGAAATAGCTCATGAACAGGAAAATGGACGAACGAATTGGTTATTGAAATTCAACAACGCCTAGGATGGTGGTTTCTGGTGGACTAACCATTTTTTTATTTGAAATTTCCACTGCGATGCTCTCAGACTCGACCAAACGGACGCGTCTGCAAAACCGGACACTGCTACCGAGCTGTCGATGATGGAACCGGAACGTTTAACTCCGCGCAAGTTTCCTGAAATTCACCCGATTGTGAACGTTTCCGCCGGGTTGCTCATATCGACAAAAAATCGCTTGACCATGAATGGGATGGCAGACACGGTGAAGATATATAGTCTAGGTAAGCTGGATTCGTTGATTAGTAAATCCCTTTGTGATTATTACACCCTTTTTATGTGCTCTTTTAGGATTAAACGATGCAAGTAGAAAACTGTTCCAAACCTACCCGGGACCGCTTGTCAAGGGAATAACGCATAAAAAGTCGGTCATAGAGTTTTGCGAAGAACAGCTTCGTCTAGGGCCACCCTACGGTGGTGCGCTTGCACTGATCAAATCACGGGGTAATTCTGTTAACAGCCTTCATTCATCCTCGCAAGGAGCCAACCGTAGTTCGTTTGCTTTGCTATGGAATTATATCATCCTCTTGCTACGGCAGAATGGCGTAAGTGTGTTGCACATCTGTACTGTATCGAGATATAGTTTTGTACTAATCGGTACCCCTACAATCTTACAGACATTTGTCGGTACAGATATTTCAGAGCTGTTGATGCGCAATAAGGATGAGTATCCGTTCGAAATGCTTACCGCAAACGCGATAAGGTCGCCTAACATTAGCGGCCGTAATTCGTCATTGTCGCAGGCAGAGCGTCCTCATCGCGAGGCAGATGCGCAACGTGATGGAGAGAGCGAGGATGCACTGGAACCATCGTTGGAGGGTGGTCAAGACTCCAAGGAGCTGATGTCGGAGTTGACCCCGAAGGTCCTTTCCGAGGTTGAGATTACCGATAAATTCCGCAACTATCTGCTTTACGGAAACATAAGCGAAGCCCTCGAGTGGGCCACCGAGCATAACCTCTGGGGTCACGCACTGTTCCTTGCGTCGAAGGTGGACTCGCGGCAGCACGCGAACGTAATGATGAAGTTCGCCAACAAACTGACGTTTAACGATCCGCTGCAAACATTGTATCAACTGTTCAGCGGCAGAACCCCGGCATCAGTTACGGTATGGTTTGAGAAGAATCGAACATTGGTCCTTTTCTTGTTAAAATAATATGTTTAACATGATTTTTTTGTTCTTCTATTTATTCGGCAGAGCGTTTTGGATGAAAAGTGGGGCGATTGGCGTCCGCATCTGGCAATGCTGATGTCTAACAGTTCCGCCAAACCGGAGCTCATTAAAAAATCTATCACCACGCTCGGCGACACATTGCTGAACCGTGGCGATCTGTATGCCGCACATTTTTGCTACCTCTTGTCCGATGTGGCCTTCGGTCGGTTTGCTGATGTAAAGCCAGACGTCGTCGGTGGCGGAAACAGTGCAACCGTGCGCCTGGTGTTGCTGGGTGCTGCGCATCACCAGCGCAGTTTCCGCGAGCTATCGACGAACGAGTCGATTATGATGACTGAAATTTATGAGTACGCTCGTTCGCTGAACGAGGATCGCTACACGATTAAGGAATTGCAGGTATGGTTTGAAGGACAAAAATGCGCCGTAAACGGCAGAGAAAAGTCGGGCATAAGTAAACTGTCACACATGTATTTTACACATAATTTTTTGTTACAGCGATACAAATATTTGTTGGCGTGTCGTATGCTTGACCAGGGAATGCAGCTTAAGTGTCTGCTCTACATGGAACAAATAGCCGAGCAAATACAGTACGATCCCTATCAGTTCGATGGGGAATTTGTGCGCAAGGTATGGTGAAAATGATGTTGCTGGTGTATCCCAGCAGAAATTTATAAAATATGTTTTTTAATTTAAAAAATTTACGCAATTTTACCAGATATTCACTCTTGGCGATCGACTGAAATATTACGATCCTGTGATGGAGAAAGCACTTGATGAGTCCGTGGACAATACCGGGCGGGGCAATATCTACGCTAATGTAGAAGATCCTCAGTGGTTGAAGCGGCTAAACGAAATCCTGGTCAGCGTTAGCAGCGTAAGTACTTGTGAAGCTAAGGCTTTACCTTCCGAATCATACGACGAATGAACCCGCCTTACGTTTTCAGTCATCGGTTGGCATTGCGAGCTACAATAACGGCAGCGACGGCCAGATGTCGTATGACTACAGCAGCTACGGATACGGAGGAACTGATCAAACGCAAGCTGTGGGTCGTGATGCTGATCAGCAACCCGCCGTTTCTGAATCTTATCCTACCGAGACGAAAGACATTAACGAGCAGTTTAACGAAATCAACCAGCAGCTTGGTCAGCTCAATCTGCAGTACAGTGATCAGCAGCAACAGCAACCGCAGCAACAGCAGCAATATCAGATGTCACAGCAGAATGCTCCTTCGTACGAATCGAATACGGTCCCAAGTTATGATCAGGGTTACGAATCGATCAACCAACAGTCGTTGATGGACCCACATGCTGACCATGCATCTACGCAGCTACAAGAAGGCAATAATTTTGAACAACAGCAGCAGCAGTTTAGTCAGTATAACAGCTACGATCAGCATCAGCAACCGGCCGGAGCGGGCATTTTCACACCTGCCCCTCCAAGCATCGACACAACGGGTGCAATGCCGACCTACGATGGAGGATACTGGGGCGCTGCTGAAAATAGTGAGGTGAATAGATTTTAATCTTTCCATTAGGAAAAAGATTCTGTTTCGTTACCGGTAGCAGTACATTTTTAAATGAAAGCAGGATTCTTTCGGTTTGAGTTTAGTAAATAAGGTTTTGCTTTACTTTCCACGATGGAAATATGAGAAGCAAATTTTAATTTAGTACCCAAACCGTAGCAACTTTGTCGTTATTGAGTTGAGCTTAAGCATTTTGCTTTTGCATTAGCCCCTCTTTGGTTTTTATGAGAGTGTATTCCACACATCATCGCACTTACACACAAACACACACAACTGTGTAAACGCTTACTTCCTCCTTACGAAACGGAATGCAGCTACGATCACAGGATCCTGCATGGCAACAACAGCAACAACAGTCGCAGCAACCTCATCACCATCATCATCATCATCATCACCATCATCACCAGCAGGAGGATGAGAATGAGGCGGACGAGGAAGATGAAGATGATCATCAGCCATGCGATCGAAGTTCGTCGTCGCCTTCTCCGCCCGTTAGCGGAACGCGTCCCGATACCGTGTCCCAAGCACACCACACACGCCAGGATCTGCCTGGTGTCGGTGGCGAAAGTGTGGCCTTCGATTACCACCACACAACCCATCTGCAGCGGGATGCGTGCGTAAGTAGCGTTGTTGTGAGCGATCGCATTGACAAAGGCAACCGCAGTGGCACTAGCTCGCCGCTCTCAGAAACGTTTCGTGGTGACTATTGTGCTAACAACAGTGATGTGAAGCATGTGCAAAAATACCACCTGCAGCAACACCACCTGCAGCAACACCACCAGCAGCAGCAGCATATGAATCGGCAACAGGCTGTTCCTGTGAAGCACGTGCAGTTTGAGGGACTGATGAAGTCTGGTGGGATAGTACAGGAGCAGGGTTCGGGTCAGCTCGTGCGAAAGCTTCGAAAGAAACGCCGCAAACAACCGGCACCGGGAAGCGCTGGCAGGGATGGCCAAATTCTACCGGTTAGTCATACGTTCGCGGACCGACAGGGTTCCTCGATGAAGTTATCGAAGGCATATCTCTTTACGGCACGCCACCGTCGAGATGGTTTCCTTGTTAACCGAGATGTGGTGTACAATGGGACCTATCCCATCGATATGCCGTTCTGTAGCCGTTTCAAGGATTACAATTACAGTGGCGAAAGTTCCGATCCGGGAGTGGCCGGTGCGACACGGAGCGATGGATCGAACAGTGACAACCGGGCGGATGATAAGAGCACTATCGATGAGGGAATCCGTAACTACTTTGAGGGCACGGACTTCGGTAGTCTGCGGCGCAGACGCTCGGTTACGAATCAACACGGGCGTGCTGTGCTAACGTACGCGATCGACGAACCATTTTAGACTGTTTTGTTAGAACTGTCGTTTTCTGTTAACAAGTGCACTAACGTTTTATAGCCAGGTAGCCCGTTGTAGTAAATGAAGTTTCTTAGGAAGGCTCCATCGTACAACATCGACGACGGGAAGTGGCGCGAAGTGTTTGTGTGCTTCGTCATGTGCGCGAGTCCTTGCTTCCATCTAATCCTGATTGCCTTCAGTGTGTACTAGCAAAAAAAATGTTTTAAATAATTTGATCTTGATTTTTATGTGATTCAGTTTCAGTTTGGCTTTAATTTCGCATAACTCTTCGTTCGTTGTTTTGCTGTTGGCATTGCTCCCGTTTAATTTTTATGCATTTTTTTGATACATAAAATAGTTTGTAGAACATGCTCCCTATGTTAGGTGGTAAACCTTTATCTATGTTGCTCATTAACGGTGTTTCCATGCTTATTACAACTGTTCGGCAGGCACCAAAACCAACGATCTCAATGCCCAATTCCGTCTCGAAGCGGCCCGGTTTCGGCGATGATACGGACGATGACCAGCGTACCAGGGGACCACAGGTCGTGCCCGGACAGGCGCAGCAACCGTCAACCGCTGCCCAACAGAAAAAGGCACCGGCCGCAAAGGATGCGAAGCCAGCACCCGGCGGAGCTGGTGGCGGTGCTCAAGGGTAATGCATGAAGCGGCGAATGATCAGGATAACAGGGTCACCGGTTTGATGTGTGTTTTCTTCTCATTTAAAGGTCGGGATGGTTCGGAGGAATCTGGAATAAGTTTTCCCTGAAGCCGAAGAACCAGATGATATTGCCTGATGATAAGAATCCAAAGGTAACAGGAGATCTTTTGGCTAGTGTTTCTATGACACCGAGCTAACACTGTTTTATAACCATTATAACTATGCTCAATAGATTGTCTGGGATGAAGTTTCGAAACGTTGGGTGAACACGGACGAAAATGAAGCAGAAGTAGAGGCCTACAAACCACCGCCCAAAATGGCAGATCTCGTACCGGCTGCAATGGCATCAGCTAATGGTCCCACATCGATGGGAGGTCCTCCAGGAACAGTTGGTTTATCGGCAGGACCCATACAGCAACCGCAGCCTATTAGCACACCGACGGCACCTTTTCAACAAACGCCCAACGTGATGGGTGACAGTGGCAATATGCAAATGCCGTCGGTCCACCCGATGGGCAACGCTAATGTCCAACAAACAAATGCTTCTTCCAACCCCGTTGCAAACCCGGCAGGCGAACCAACGAAAGTTCCTACGCTGCAGTCGAACATGTACAAAATGCAACGTAACCGAAGTAAGTGGTCTTATTTGGGAGTAGGTTCAGGCAAAGGACTAATTATATTTTCCATTGAACCCGCACAGCATTGAAAAGATCGTACGTTGACGTGTTCAATCCATCTGGTGCTGCTCCGAGCCGTCCGGGGGATGCTCCAATATTGGCTCCGGCCGTACCCACAATGCCGAGTGCCCCGGGTGGCTTCCTTGTGCCTGGAAATACTCCCAGCGCGACGGAAGCACCGCAGACAAACGAAATCACTGAGGTAATGTAATGTTGAGGATTGATTGTTACCGCTCAGGATGTTCCTTTTTCTAACGGTGCGAATTGTGTGGGTTTTTTTTTTCATTTCAGGGAATGCCTCAATTTTACAATCCAAATCAGTTCGGTGGCGGCTATCAACAGTAATTTAGAAGCAACAAAAAACACCTGAAGGAAACCGAATGCCACGGGGCGATCTACTTCGGATGGTCTCAGGTTTACCACGGATTAGGTTTGCTAACACGAAAGTATCAGTCGCATTCACAGTTACAGTTTAGTAGTGTGCATCCTTTCCCTCGCCCAGACTTTATTTTCCGTGTATTTTGAATGTCTTTGGTTTGCGTCGTCTTGGCTTCCGGTTCTTGGCGCGTGTATTTCGTTAGTTTCTTGAATTTTATGTTTAACCTCTTATCTGTACATGGCATGCGAACGAATTGTCCGGAAGGAAACAAACTTATGGCATCTATCTATCGGTGAAAAGCATATCTCCCTAATCGAATGGAACGTGCCGTTTCGAGATGATCGCATGAATTATGTCACGATCGGAATTGGAATGTTGCAATTTGGGCACTCAATTATGTTTGCGGGACGCTGCAGCATATTTTGGTGTCCTTTTACTGTTGTGCAAGTCGTGGTTTTTATGTGCAACAAAAATGGACCGAATGAACAACACAACGATGCCACACGTGGAACGCGATAAAAGTTGATTCCTGGCTTGGTGTTTGTGATGTTTTTTTTTATTTTAATAGTATTTAAGTTAAGAAAGTCGATAACGGCGAATTGATGATCGACCGTGTGAACCTGATGGTATGTTAAACCTGTTAAATTGTTTTATAAAAATACGTTACTCTTCGTTCCATGTAATCAAATCAACAAAAAAAACTATTCTACTTGGCTAAGAGCCTCTGGTGCGGTGAAATAATAGAGAAGACATCCTTAGTGAGAATTATGTTTCATTGTTTATTTTTTATTTGTTGACGGGTAGAACGAGAAAGGATTCCTATGTATATGTTAGTTATGTAAATGAAAACATGTTTTTGTATTGAATCAATTGCGAAAAAGGATATTACACGGCTGAACAGCTCGAACGTCGTGCGCAGTAGTATGAGAATGGTACGGGTTGTTCGTACAACGGCACGCGGCCCAGCATAGAAAAAGGAAATATTGAGTTGTTGTGATATTCGTATCTTTTATAGGGTTTTTTTTATCTTCCGTTTTAAAAAAATGCCCTTTGCTTTCCCTGCACCTTTTCATGTGCTTTTTGTTCATATGCTTCGGTAGTCAACCCTACTAATTTCGTTTCTAAGTGAATGATGAAAAGACACACAAACACTCCCGATACTCACCGGAACGGTCTATGATGAAAAATTCAGGAGCTATACATTTATGATGCGTTGGGCTGTACTCCCCGCTTGCCGTGGCTGATAAATCAGGAAATAATCAAGGAAAATGAATACAACCATTACAAAGCATAGACGGGATATATAATGTATGATGTATTTAGCCAATTGCCGAGAGAATAAATTACATTAATAATATTAAGGCGGTCGCGTGATTGCTTGTTGCAGCATTTACTGGCGATACTGTGCATTACGGTGGCTCATGATGGATTCCCATAGAAGATTTTATTGGAGAATCCAAAGACGGCTTGCTTTTGGAGTGTGTTAAGTTTAAGAATGCTGCCCATGTCCTGGATCAGCTTGTTCGTTTTTCGCTTAAAGGATGCTACAATCATAGCCACCTCCCGAACTTGTTTGTCATCGACCAAGGCAGCGATGCGATCCAACTGCTGTTCGATCGTTGCAAGCCGCTCTTGATGTTCATAGAGCGTTGCGAAAGTTTCTTTGGATAGTGAGCTCGGTGGCATAAAGGAGATCCTTTCACGTAGCAACTCACCAACCATTTCAACGTAACTTTCGAGTCGATCGAGTTGGGCAGCGATATCACTTGGGGCCGCGGACACTTTGTTCAAACCATGCAGTATGCCGTGCTCTAGCAAAGCTAACCGTTCCAGGGATTCCTTGTAGGCAAGCACCGTCCGGTCGTATACCTCTACATCCGAATCGATGTCCTTCAGGATGCTGTACCGGGTTCGCTGTAGCTCCTCAGTTGCTGTTAACGCGACCAGTTCGTCTGCCAGCTGCATGGAGTCAGCAATCAGGAGTTGCATTTCTTCATCGCAATCGTCCATTTCTAAAGACATGTTTTGGTGAGATTTATATGACTCTCTTTGCACACTAATAATATATGTTCCCGGTAAACAGGCAAAGTTGCGTGATTTTCGTTATTTTGAGTTTTGACAGCAGATGAACGTAATAACAGCATGCTGTCATTGCCGGTGGTGGAGCGAAACATATGTCAAATGGTGACAACATGCGGTAGTTTCTTGGTTAACAAAATAGGAGTAGTTTGAAGGTAGAATACGCAGAGTTTCATGATATTCAAAAGGTGCATTTAGAAAGAACGAGCATGTCTTCGCACGTTACCATACGCCTAGCCTCAGACCGAGTGGAAATCCCGTTGATAACTGATGAAGGAAAGAATCAACGGTTGTTTACACCCGGTGAAGTCGTCACAGAACAACAAGGCTTTATGCGGTAGGAAGTCACTTATCCAATCCCTGTTCGTAACCTTACAAATAATACTTTGTTATAAATTGGTTTTCTATCTTACTGTAGTGGTCATGGAACATACATGGAAGATGATATGATCAAATCTTCCGTAGCGGGTGTGATGGTGCAGGTTAACAAGCTCATCACGGTTAAGGCGTTGAAAGGTCGGTACGTAGGGGAGATCGGTGACGTTGTTGTGGCGCGGGTAACCGAGGTTCAAGAGAAGCGCTGGAAGGTCGACACAAACTCCCGGTTGGATTCGGTGCTGCTGCTGTCGTCTGTGAACCTGCCCGGTGGTGAATTACGGCGACGAGGTGCGGAAGATGAAAAACAGATGCGAAAATATCTACAGGAAGGAGATTTGATATCTGCCGAAGTACAAAACGTCCACTCCGATGGAGTGCTATCGTTGCACACACGAAGTTTGAAGTACGGTAAACTGTCCCAGGGAATTTTGGTGAAGGTGTTTCCTTCGCTTATCCAACGCCGCAAAACGCATTTCCACAATTTATCATGTGGCGCTTCAATCATTCTGGGCAACAATGGTTTTATTTGGATAGCACCGATCACCAATAGTGAAGGTGGAGGTAATGTTTATTGAGGTACCGATGAACAATGGGGCGCGTTACTAATACTATCATTTTTATTTTCAAATTTCCAGAAGGAGGAGGTTTCACACAAAACCTGGAAGATGTAGTTAGCAAAGAGGACCGAAAAACGATTGCTCGTTTGAAGAACTGCATCCTGGCACTCGCCCACTGTAAGATGATGTTGTACGATACTAGCATACTGTACGCATATGAGGAATCCTTGAAATATGATGTTTCGGAGCTGCTCCATCAGGAATGTATGACTGATGTAGCTTTCTTGACTCAGCATCGCTTACGGGTGCAAGAAGTATAAGGTAATGGTGAAACTATGAAAAGATCGTTCAAATTTCTATCTATGAAATATAAGGTACTTTACATATAACGGTAACATTTTTCTAACATTTCTTCTTAAGTATAAAATTTTGGTGAATGGTTCGAATTGTCGGTTAACGAATATTATTGTGCTGTAAATTCAAGTTATAGAATTGAGAAACGTCATTACCGCTGATTTCATGTTCATTTTCTTTTTTTTTTCCTGAGAAGTGTTCATTCGCCGGATGAATGTTTACGAATGCGCACGAAAGCGAACAAGGAAAGAGAGCGAGAAAACAATACTAACAAACTCTCTTCCAGGTGTCTCTCTCGCTTGCACTGATAATCGTAAACTGATACCGCGCCTGTACGTCAGGCGCAAGGTTTTCGGCTTGAAACCCCTCAACCAGAAGCTGTTCGTCTTTGTGCGAAAGAAAAACACGAGCAAAAGCCGTCCCAGTGTCCTTAAAATCATTTATTTGCCGTGCTGCTACAGCCTAGCGAAGGTTAGCAATGGAAGGGATACTAGTGTTTGATCAGACGAACGATTTAATCTACCACAACTTCAACGAAGGGATGCGAGAAAAGATGTCGAAACAGGCGTTCGATTTGGGTCTGCTGGAGGAGGAATCCGCGGTAAATTAATGACATTAAAGTGCTTCGATGGCTCGAAATTCGGTACCTCATATTCATAGTCCTGTTGTGCTATATTCGTTATCCTTTTTTTTTTGTTTGTTACAGTGTCCCACCCAGGAGCTCAACTCGAACGTCTTGATACAAATCTTCAGCCCGCTGCTAGCATCACAACGTATCATGATGTGCCAGTTCGACAATGCGTACACCTCGATTCAGATGGAAAATAACCTGAACGTTGTCTTCGAAGAGGTTCGTAAGAAACCCCTCAAATGCATCGGCTGGTTGGCGTTTTCTCACGCTATAAACAGGAGCTAGAACCTGAATCGGGCTTCATGATTAAGCGACACAAGATCTACTTCTGGTAGTTTTTTTGCAGTTTAATTACACGTCGAGATAAAACCGCGACATTTTTATTTATTTTATCACACAAAAAGATAAAAGAAGATGTGTCTCGGACAGTTTGAATTGGGCATGAAAATAAGTTGTACTTTATTTTATACATAAAGTTACAGATGTTTTCCAAAATTTTAATTTAAACTTTCCTTCAGTTTTTAGGCTACGTTTTTTTGGAGATCAGCACTAAAGAAGTAGGTCTGGTGAAACGCGAACTGGGAGCATTTATCGCATTCATCAAGTATATTTGTGGGCCAAATATTTTCTCGTAAGTATGACCTACTATCAAGTCAAATAACCCTTTGCATTCATTGCATGCTTTACTTTTTTAAGAATCAAAAATGATACTGCCAAAGTGGAGTATCTTTCCGAACTGGTCGGTACCTACCGAGCGATGTACGCTGTAAACCAGGGAGTCCTGATGGAGGCCATCGAACAACTGCTGGTCAACGCGGATGTAAAGAATACTGTGGTATCTGCCCTTCAGGCTGCAACTGATCGGCTCAAGCAAGATCCACACTCGCAACGGTCGCATTCACTGTTGTTCGCCGGTAGCAAATTCCTCGCACGGTACAGCACCCGGCAAGCGCAGGAGTTGGCCGCTGTCGATATGTTTTTTCTTAACTTATTATGCCAAATGCACCACCGGCGTGGCCAGCGTCGTCGCATCGAGTCGCAGATTGTGTTTTTTCAGGGAAATGTTCACCAGTCGTTCGCCGGTTGCGTTCCGCACATAGTGCACGTAGTGCATCTGTTCGAGCACGTGTCGCTGGTGCTGGTGATCGAGCATGCCCACACAGCCCTGGCCAGCCACCTTTACGACGTGTTTTTTGCCTTGCACAAACTGCAGAACCTGCAGCTGCAGTTCGATCTGGACAATCTGCGTGGTGCGTTCGATGCACTCGATACCTACGTGAAACACACGCACGACGCACTGAAGAAGGTCAAATCGAACAACGTCGAAGTGGACGAGAGCATCCGCTCGTTTACAGTAAAGTGGGAAACACTACGAAAAAAGTACAGCGACTACTTCAAGACGTCCGATAATGGGTTGATCGTGAAGATCGAATCCAACATGCCGATGTTCGTGGAGTCGGTGAAGGACCTGTTCCGGTTGCTGTGTGCGGGGTGCTCTACGCTCGAGCATGGGCTGCAGCGTGTCACGGATATTGCCGACGTCGCGGAGGACACGCTAAACGAGGTGTTTCTGTTCCTGCATGCGAAATCGCAAAAAAACTTCACCATGGGATCATATCCTTTTCAAAAAGGCGTGTTTTTGCAGCTGCTGTGTAATTTTTGCACGTCCGCAAGGACACATTTTCCTTAACTAATTTTCTCCTTTGTCAGCACGTATATGGAGGAGTTCCCAGGGATGGTACACTTCATGCATATTGACAGGCACAATGGACGGCTTGTGGCACCGTCGCTGGATGATCATGATCCAACAGACATTCTGAAGGATAGAGTAAGCAACAATCACGTTTACATTGGCACTAGCTAATGAGCGGCTTCTTGTAGGTTTGGTCCATGGTCGATTTTTCTCGCACCTACCTGGATAAAGGCTACATGTCGATGATCTGGAAAGATGTCACGTTTAGCTACGCATACTTCCTGTGGTTTGAGGACGAACATGGCGCTACCTTGAAGCCGAACGAGCCCCCGAGTCATGGAGCTGTGTTGCCTGCAACGAAGCCTTCGTTGATAGCGGGCATCTTGGCCGGAGACTACTACCAGTATGTTACATAATCATTAGTACTATCATCTATCTTCCACGCTAATGATCATTCCGCTCCACAGGCGCCTCATAGAGACGTGTTTCCCAAGGACACAGGCGAACAAGGTCCGCTGCTATGAACTGTTCCTCGTGCATCTCGGGCTCGTTACGTCGACCATCGTATTGGAGCATTGCCGTCGGTTGGCTGTTACCATTACCGACCTGACGGGGTGCATTGGGAACCCGATTGATCTTCTCTAAGTACGCAGAGTCTTCCACACCGTTCCAGTACGAGAGAACTTACTGCATGGCGCGATGTACTCAAAAGGCTTTTCGAAGCGTGGAGCATGTTGGACAAATGTATGTAATCTTTTTTTTTTATTTTACATCTAAATGTAAAATTTTAATATGATTTTTATTGCGTCAATTTGGAATCGGTGTCAGAAGGAAGACAGATTTCTTTTTCGGTTATTTTGGGTTTCGAAAGGAACATGCTTCATTTACATGTTTACGCTTTGCATGCGTTTTTCTGCATTATTGCAGGTGCATTCTAGCATCCAACCGATCGACGTCAAACTGTTTTGTTCAACGTCTTCCACGGCTCCTATGCACTCTAGCGCTGTTTTACATCAACTGCGGAGATATTTCCGCTGCAACCGATTTACATACGCGACGCAAGCAAGCTCTAAAGCGTCCCGTCTTAGTGCAGCTAATACCGTGCCATTCGGTGGCCGCATGCAATGTTTATTTATTAGAAAAGTGCCGCCCAGCGGTTCTACTCACTATTACCACCATCACCACCGCCACCTCCACCTTCTTTGAACCTAGTATTTACCAAATTGATCGTACTTTTACTGCAACCACCCTCCCCACCCAACCCGGCTAGTGTTAGTGATATCGTTCACGGTTTCGCTGGCCGTTTCGCGATCCCGTGCTCGTGTCGGTGCATTCGCGGTGCATCGCCACTGAAAAGCGCCACCGAATCTGTACAAGGTACATTATTTACCTTCCCCAAATATCCTGTATCCTCCTTTTTCCCCTTTCTTGCATTGAAAGTTGCTTAGAAAGTAGTGACCGTGTAGAAATTACATTAACAAATAATACTACATCATACGCGAAGATCTTGTAGTCAGTTTTGTCACTCAATATGTTTACATATCACATGCAACTTTCTGCTTTAGGATAGGGTTGTTTAGGCAATTTATGTGAAAAAGCTGATTAAAAAAACTTGCAAATTACCATACGTGCGCGTGAATAGAATGACGAATGTCTTCAACAAAATAAGAGAACTCAGACTCGTAGGTAAAACAAGAGCAATAGGCATTCTTGTTACATTCGGTCTTATCAGGCGAATTAGACAAATGGTTTCAATGCAAACCCCTATGGTTTGATCTCACGTTGAGAAGGTCAGTTTAACCAAACGATGCTACCCTTGCAAGAGCTCATTTGAATGCAACGTATTGCAGCGCTTAATACGTGTGATTAGTGTTGATAAGAGCTAATTGCACCGGTCGAGTGGCGAATTGCTGGCGCTGTTTGTTCCCGCCGGCTGGTAATCGTTCTATGAATCCCACACTACGCAAAAACCCTGGGGCCCCTGACGCGTCCCGACGGCGAAGGCCACACGTAAGACGTCCTTTCGCGCTGGCAAATGTCATTTGGGTTGTGCATTCCGGTGCACTTTGGTTTGGTGCAAAGCTGGCCTGTTTTATGCGAGCTGTTGATCGGAGCGCGCGCGCAGAATGAGAGGCAATTACAGTAATAATAATCGTTATTGATAGCGATACTGTTTGTGGTGTTGGCGAACGGGGATGAGTTCGAAGCCACTTCCGCCCGTGCCATGACACGTGCGCGGATCGTGAAATGAAGCGCATTTGCAAACGCATGCCACACTGGACTGGGTTGGTTTTTTTGTCTATTCATAGCGCGAGGGTATTAAACTAAATGAAGGAATCATTTTTAAATTGTATCTGTTTTTAAAAGAACATCAGCGACAAATTTATTTCACATCAGTGCATCACTGTGGGGATTGTTTTTATTAGGTGGAATGGTGTTTAAAGCAACGTTCGTATTTGTTAAGCAATTTTTATGTTCATGTTGTTCCCGTAAACGACAAGACGCACAATATCTTACATCAGCACTTTACAAAGGATGCTTTTTTTTTAAATACACCCCAAGCTGGCTCGTTGACATTATTTGCTACTTTGTGTACCTATCGTTGTCGATTTGAATCCCAAATGAGGATGGAAACATTCGTCACATGTATGCAAACGCTGACTAACTCCATCTGTGCCAGTATAATGGATATAATCAACAGTGGTGCTATTGTTGGCGCTGATATGATCACAGACCCAACTCAGAAACCCAGCCAATTCCGGTCAACCATCTTGTCACCGCATCCTTACGTTTGCACACCAATTCCCGCCGATAAACAAGACCCATCGGATTGGTCACCGACTGCGGGATGTTTTCGGAAGAGCGAAACACGATCGAAACGATCGCACAGATCGTGACAGAAGTGGGTGCAACCGTCAATTTGTTCGTTTACCAACATTCACCCACCGGGTGGCACCGCCAACTATCACCACCACCACCACTGGGATGGGTTGGGATATCAGCACGCGAAAGGCCGGTGAAGTGGTGGAATCTTTTTTTAACGATCGCGGCCACTACCGTTTTGCTCGTGTGCCTCGGCCAGTGTCGAGCAGATCGTCAGTCGTCATTTTGGTTGCGATCGCTGGTGCGGGTTTTTTTCCGATAGCTGTCAAGCATTAACGGGGATCGGGCGAGAAGGGCTGTCCGTGTCCGGTTCGAAGGACTTTGGGCTGTATCCTGTGCGGGTCACTCTCGTGGGTTTCGCGTCTCTTATCACGTTCCGTGAGTTGGTCCTGACGATCGACAGCTTGGTGAACACGCGAGTAAACTAGGCTCACGAATGATTGTGTAACGTGCCGTGTCCTTGAGGAAGTGATCGTTGCCGTGTCTAAACAGGCGCTTGTTCTAGCGGTACCCTTCGGCGTACACTTTCGGTGTGTTTCTGGTGGCGTAATCGCGCAAGTGAAGATCGCCCACTGTTCGGTGTCGTTGGTGTAAAACTCCATTGCGTAATCCTGTTCGGTTTGTGTGCATGTGTGTGTGTGTGCGTGTGTTGCCAGCGAGGAAATCCATCCCCGGTTTGGAGAGTCGTTGCGCCTCCGGTTCACCCCCTTTTGCTTACAATTACATTGGGGGAGCTTCTCAATGTCAGAGAGATAGTGCTTTTTATGTAACCAGCCAGCCTGCCAAACGCCGCCATTTGTGCGCTGCCCTCCCTCGTCACTCTCTTGCACCTTGCACGTTGCACACTAGAACGTGCCCCCTCGTCGTCGTCGGTTTTGACAAAACTTACAAACTCTCAGCAGCAATCGAAGCGATCGTGGTTTGCGAATTGAGACGTGCAACCGCGTTTTGAGAGGTCCTTTAGATCCGTCGACGTGCGGCGTTCGGGGAAATCAAAACCCGAAAGTTGGGCGAATCAAGGGTTGTCCTTTTTTTTGCTGTTTTGCTTTTGGAAAGCGTCCGAGCGAGCGACCAGGGGGTGGTGAGTGTGTAAAAATAGCCCTTCGTGCCACCTACGCCTCCGACGACGTTTGGTAGGGTGCGATCGCGACGGTGCTGGTGTGTGGGAGGATAAGTGTGCAGGATTACATAACACGCCCTTAGCCCTGTGCATCGGCGGATCGGTTGACGGGGAGACGATCGTGAATCAGCAAGGATCCACCGCGACTGTCTGCGTGTGTGCCCTCCAGCTCTCAGCAGCTGCAGCAGAAGAAGTGCATCGGACGCGTCGCCTCAACCCCCGGTCAAGGTCGTTTGACGCCAACGATGGAAATACCCGAGGAGGTAAGTTTTTCCTGGTCTCATATTTTCATATTTCCCAAGGGCATAGATTGGCAATCAATTTCGTGAACCTCTGGGCAACCATCGAAGGAACATAAATGGGCTTATCACACTGCACAATAAATTCCACCCAATGGGCGTTGTAAAAGCATCCGGGAGGACGGTGAATACCAGTATCGTATCTTATCATTTCCGTTCCTGGCCCCCTCCACCCGTTTGATAATGCAAGAAAAGGGCTTTATCGGCGGAAATAATGTCACCGATGAGTGACAGGTTATCATAATGAGTGAGGACTCTGAGACGAGTCAACGGTTCGAAATAAGCCCATAACTGTGAATAGGGAAGGACCTTTTGGGAGGGATTCACGTTGCATCGTTCCATCGTGCTTTTTTATCACAATATAGCTGCTCATATTATTTCAAATTCATACAACAAAAATTACTCAAAATTAACCTCTGATTAGATAAACTGCTACGTGGAGTGATCGTAAACCAGTGCCTCCTTTGATTGGTACTGAACTTTAGGCTATCGGATCAATGGCTGCTGGGTTAAAAAAAACCGTTGCACACAGATAAGCAAACCATATAAAATGGTTTCAAGCCAAGGAAATAAACCAATTAGGCAGCAATTATCGATCTCCGGGGGTCTCCCGATAACGTACGTTTTGCGAAAATATTGATTAAAACAACAACAAAAACTGGCGAAAGATTAAATTCTGTACAGCTCGATGGCTGGTGCAAAGAATTGCCACATTGCCGTGGGTGATTTCATCATGAAATTGTTTTACTGAAACTAGAAATGAATGTGCTAGGAATGTGGTTAATTTGGAGTCCTCTACGAGGTTTTACTGTCATGTTTATGAACGTTTGTTTTACATTAACACTGCGTAGTAAATTGGCAAATTGGGTAAACAAAAATGATGCCAATTTTCTCCGTTCTGATTCAACCGTTTCGGGTTCACCAAAAAAGCATGCGCACGCGCCATGTCCTCGTGCTTAGGGAAAAAGTGAAATTACTCCATCGGCAGCACCCTTTCGTATAGCGCCTGGAATGCACATTTGCAACAAGCTGATGCAATTTTTCAATGACTGATGCCGGTGCTGTTCGGTGGAGTATTCCGGAGAGCTGGGGTGGGGGTGGGGGCTTGGCAAAGCGATCGAACTGTCGAGGAGACGGACAGAAGGGAAGAAATGGGAAAGAAGTAGAATCACCCAAAGGCGAATGAGTCGACTCCCCTTTACGACCAACAAAACGCAGCGGGGATTTTTATTTTATTTTAAGCGTGTGCTTTCCGTGCACCACCCCACGTGACGTCAGCTGCTCTCCCTTCTCCGCCCACCCTCCTCCCCCTTTCCCATTAGGGTTTGGAACGGTGTTTCACCACCCCCCGGAGCTGGCTTTGGAGGTGTGTCCCGTCTGCTGCGCCGGCGCAAAGCCGCTGCCGTCGCCGCCGTCGTTGCACTTGACGATACTGGGCTTGTGTATGTGTGGCCCCTTTTTTGTGCAACAGAGAAGGGGAGGGGGATGATTGGGTGTTCTACGTCGGAAAAGTCACCCCCGTTCACTCGCACACGTGGTGTGGGGGTGGATCTGAAAACGGCTTCCCTGGCGAGATGGCGACGGAAAGTTACAGCCTGTAGCCACGGGGCGGACCGGTTTTTGAGTGCCGGATAAAATTCGCTGTCAAAATTGTTAACCAATTCTCCGCTCGTATTCTAAACGAAATGCTCACGTATTGTGAGTTTTGCTTTTGAAAATATTTTACTTTCAACCAGATTGAATTAGTTTGAAAATGGCTAGGTCTAATGTTTGCTGGCTCTAGATCTATTGTAGTTTTGCCCTCTTCTCTCTATTTGCCGGTATTTGGTGGATATTGATGATGTTTTTTCATTTGAATAATGGGAGAAATCACTGTTAACACACAACACAACAGTCTTATATGTTCTCATGTGGGTCATACGTCTAAATTAGCATTTTTGTTTACCAATCATTGCATATTTTATGCTCTTTAGCCTCATTTTCATCAACTTCGCGTACTAGCGCTTAAAAATTGCGAATGAAACAGTTCCTTCTTGCAACTGTTTACATTCAATTTCAAACTGTCATCGCTTCCTTCGATCGGATCCGTTAGTTGCGGTCCACGGCTCTGGAATTCACTCATTTTGAATCCGTCACTCAGAAGGCCGGTTTGCCCCGTGGATACAGGCTGTAACACATTCCAGCCTGCAGGTTGCAGTTTGACAGCTCCGTCTGCGTAAGCAACAACAGAAGAACAGGAGAGAGAGAAAAAAAACAACAACATCCGTGATTCTGTCCAGCGACAGCTCGTGTCACCGTGCCGTGCGAAAACACTCTCCGCGGGTTCGATTGTTGGGTAATTTTGTCATTCGTGATGCATTTTCTGTGCGCGTTGATAATCACCGCGATAGAAGCAAGTGTGCGGCGCGTGTGTTTGCGAATCAAAAGTGCCCACGAAACCAAAAATCAGCCAATGCGGTGGCGCGCTCCGTGTGTGTGTGCGTGCCACTTTTGGATCTCATTAGAAAAGCGTTAGCAAAACGCGGTGGCCACGCTTTGCGTTTGTGGTAGCCGGAGAGCTGATAGTGCAATTCATTCATACGCACGCCATCTGTTTGTTTGTGGCGCCTTTGCTCTCGCGAAATGGCGCTCTCTCTTCCTCGGTACGGGCAGGAGGACAACACGCACGCGGCCCTTCGTTCTCTTCGTTCCATCGCGCGCGTACACACGCACACACCAACACACCATACTCCGGTCGGTGCGAGTTTGTCCGTAAAATAGTGCGCTTCCCCCCTTTAACTCGAAAACCCCACAGCAAAAAACGTTGCCACCCAGAAGTGAACGCGCGCACACACCACCAAAAGGGCCCCCCCTTTTTTTGTTTTGCTCACCCAGAGCGAGCGGCAGAGAGCGGCGAACTGGCTCGCGAGAGTCTCGCCACCAAGGTGACCTTTTTGGACAAAAAATTTTCCATAAAACATATTCACCGTGCACCGCACGGGGAGTTGTTTTTGACACACCGGTACCGTCGGTTCGCCTTTTTTTAGCAAACGCGCACGCACACACCACAGTCGCGCGTGTGTTTCCGAGTGGTCCGAATCCTGACCGTTGTTGCCGTTTCGCGTCCGTTTCACAACGAGGTTTGTGAGGGTGGTGTTGGTACGACCAAGTGCAGCTATTGCACCGAAAGTGCATCCGTGCGCGTCCTGACAAATGTCACCAGTAATTGCGGGAAAGCCCTCGGAGTGAAGCAAAATTTAAAGAAGAAAAAACACAGCGTGAACGTTACGAAACACGTAACCATTGGGAACGGCACTGGCGAGTGGATGTGATCCAGTGTATGACGATTCGTTGTGTGAAACCATCCCGAAGGATGGCCTTATTGAAGGATCCTAGCTTGGGATGGTTTTAGGTTTTCATCATCGCCTACTTGGATACTCCGCGTTCCACCGGCAGAAGGTGTTTGACCATCCTCTTCGCTCGTGGTTTGTGTCAAAGCCACGAAGGATAGTGAGACACCCCTTGCTATCGCTTCCGACGCCCTTTTGGCCTCGAACTCCTAATTTGGCTCCAATAGCTTGCTTTCCTTTTTCTATCTCTATTACGGTGCCTACTCCTACCTCCGTACGGTCGTTTCCATTGCAATTACACCATTTGCGTTCTCTGCAAGTGTTTCCTAGTGTTTTTTTTGTTTTTTTTGTTCCTCAATTATGGGGGTGGTTGAGTATCCACACACGACGGATATCCTTCGCGAGAATTAATGCATCTAGTATGATTGCAGCTGTGCAGTTTATGTTTCGTTTCGTGTAGAGTGTAACTCCCTCTTCCCGAAGGAAGGGAAAACAAGAAGAAGAGAAAAAAATAACCCATCTCCTATTCCTCGTCAGCGTGTTTTTTGAAGTGTGTTGCTTGTGAAACGTAGTGCCCAAGGCAGCAGCAGCATTCCTTAGCTAGTCGGGGAAGGCAGGAAGCATCGCCTACTTATCGCGTTTTGAAATAGAAAAAAAACAACAAACTAACCGCGAACAACAAAAAAAACTCCCCAAAACCCTTCAGCCCAACGACGGCGCAGAAGTACGTGATTGAAACAAGCGTTCATACTATCACCAGCGGCCTATCTGGCAGGCAAGGAGCAAAGGCATGGATTTGGTGAAACCGTTGATGAGATTGCACGTGGACCTCATCCACAAGGACGTAAGTATCCGCCAACGCGACCTGGGGACCGTTTTTTTTCTTTCGTAAGTTCCGGACCACGTCCACCATCGCTTAACCTTCGGCGGTGTCGAAGGGTCACTTACGGGATGCCCTCCTCAGAACGACGTTTCTTTTGGTGGGAAAACAACACAAGAACAAAAAACTCCACCAAATAAACGACCAAAACACCTGTGTGTGGGAGAAGAGTGTCGCTGTGTGTTGGAGGTGAAGCTTTTTCCTTTTCGAAAGCACTCGATTGTGTGCGCAAGACAACCCAACCCTGCACACATACAACCCACCAGAAGGGGGTGGGCGTACAGGATTAGATAACACAATCGAGCGTGTCCTGGCGCCGGTGGCCGGGAAACGGTATCCTGGACAGCGAGGTGTGAGAGGAACGGACGAGTCCTACTATCGCGCCACCGACGTCACTGACCTTGGGGGGTTTCATTGAAGGACACCTTGGAGCAAATGCGAGAGAGAGAGAGTGAACCGCTCACAGGAGTGTCCTTTTGCCGTGCTTCTGGAACGAGGCCGGTCTGGCGTTGTCTCGCGTTGTTACATCAGAAATGAAAAATGTTCCATCATAGGAGGCGTTGCGCCGACGGGAAGTGTTTAATTGCATTATTTATTGGAGAATGATTGTTGGTTGTGTAGGTTCTACGTTCCCTTTGAAGGAAAGCCTCCTTTCGCTCGAGGAAAGCCAACTTTCGTTCCATCTGCTTTGCTTCTACTTTGTGGTTGACAAAACCAGTTGCAGAAACTTAACCGTTTTATTGCATCATCCTTCTTGAGGGGATGATTCCTAAAACTCATGTCATTAGAAGGGTGTTCTACCGCCTTTATGCTTTTTCGGATGCATTTTATTGCTTCGAATAATCTCTCTTTTCAATGGCTCTTATAAAAAGGTAGCCAGAAGTTGATTATAAAATATGTATATTCAAATAGGAGTCCTAATTTTCCTTCGAGAACTTTTCCCTCAATCTGTCTGCCGACGATTGACACATCAGCTTTATTGCATTTTCTTAAACCTAGTAACTACGCTTGACAGATTTCAGAACCTTGTTAGCTCTAGCACGTTCCACTTCACGAAAAAAAGCTTTTGCTTTCCATTTTAAAAAAATCCGCCACAAACCGGCCTCACGAGTGTGCCATGGTTTCACTTTCGTTGTAGCTTTCGACTCCAAAATCCATCGCGTATACGAGCAACAGAGAGAGCGAGAGAGGGAGAAGGAGCCAAAAACAGAGTGATACGAAACCGGGAGGAATCCGATCGGCGAGTGAGAGGGCAAACGTTGACCTTCGCTTATCGGCTTGCCGCCTGTTCGTGGCCAAATCCCGTGGCCGCTGATTTGTTTCAATCTTTTGCCTCGCCGTCCGAAAAAAAAAACCGGCGTGATTTTTCGCGCCACCGCAACCGCCCGAAACCGGTTCACGAGACGGTTTACATGCCACACAAGTCCCCGGCAGGATTTGAAGCATCCAGCACGAGCCGGGAGCATTGATTGTTGCTTAATGAATTGAACACATTGTGAACAACGACGGTGGGGGTGAACACCGATAAGGGGGAAGGGGAGGGGGAGGTGGATCACGGATTCGTTAGGTGATCTTTGAACGGGTCGAAAAAGATTACGCGGATCGCGAACCACTCGATCGCCATCCGTGTTGGGTGGTTTACAGTGTACGGTTCACCGCTCAAAACGCCATTAAAAATAATAACAGGCTTGTGTTTGGGTTTCTTTAAACAATATTTTATCGATTACCTTCCAATGGGGGTGTTGAAGGGTGTGATGTTTTTTTTTGCTTTCCCTCCTATCCTCCCCTTGCCCCAAACGAACGTCTTGCCACAAGTGCACTGACCGCACCGTGGACCTTCCTACCTCGTTGCGGTGTGAGCGGAGAAGGTCGTTCCGTTTCGCTGCATCCTTTCGCGAGCCCAACGCCAGCGGAAGTAAACCGCGCACTGAGCCGAACGGGCAAACGATTGTTTTTTCTGCCTCTCTTCAGGTCGCAAACAACGATGAAACGAGGCGCAGAAGAGGTGGCTGGGTGGGAGGGAGGTCCACAACCCGTTTCCATGGGGGGAGTGGCACACCCTTTCAGGGGGTGGAAGTGGTGGTGGTGATGAGGGAGAGGGTTATTGTACGGGGGCCGTTTGGTCAGGTGTCCACCTCGAAACGGCGCAGTTCGATTCCGCCTCGCTGTCGTGAACCGGGTGTCCTTGAGTGTCGCAGGACATCTCGCCGGTAGAGGTGAGAGGACGTGATTGTTGGTGAGGCTGGGGGAGGGAGGAGGGAGAGGGCAAGTTTTCTGTCGATGATGGTGTCCGTGGGTGTGTATGTAACCACGTAAAGGTAGTTGAATGCGATGTGGGCCGCGCCAAAGCTTCTAGGATATCGTGCCGAGACTGCGCACTATAATTCATCAATGCTTAATGTGTTCATATTAGTGCGTGATTAGGTTAATCACGAACCAGGCTCAATTGGATGTCCGGCTCGTGTACTCATCAACATGCGATTGCACACTGTTAAGGCCAGCGGGCTGATTGGTGGGATCAAATGTGAGGAAAATAATCCAGTTATTCAATATGCAGCGATAAGAAGCTTCCATTGAATGCAGGATTGCGGTTAACTTTTAATCCGTTGTTTGAATCTTTTGTATTTGTTTTTTCTTCTCTATAACGACGCACCATGGCGCCTCGTCAGCAATTTATATCAAAGCATTTGTCATAAGATTTTATTGGAATTTTAGCTGATAAGGGAAGGTTGTTTTACTTGCTGTCGTGGGATAAGATTTCCAAGATCCTGCCTTAGTGTTCGTTTTTATAACCAGTAGGCAATGGAATACGATCACCTCCACAAATTATTGCAATATTTTTATCCTTTTTCTTGCTGATGTCAAAGACAAATTTTTTCCACATTCTCCATTACGCTATCTCTGAATCATGCCTCATCCTAGAGGCCAACCGGGTTGAATATCGCTCAGCAGAAGCGCGTCGAATGTTAAGTAATCATCTCTCCCCAAAACGGAAGGTGCCGTTGTTATCCGTAGCCCGGGAAATGTGGGTCAAATCTTGGCACACGGACGCGTGTTGACCCAGTTTTGTGTTCACGCCCAAGACAATTGCTCGCACAAAAGAAGCATTAAAAGATGTGGCCAACGTCTGCGAGCAGGGGGAGGACGATTTCTTGGAGCAGAGCGAAGTAGAAGAAACCGCTCACAAAAACAAAAACACACACACACGTTGTTGGTGTATGATCGTGGACCGAAAAAAAAGCACATTTGATGGATCGGTTTTCAAATTCACCTCGACGATGACTTGCCCATTCCTTTTTTTTCTTTCTTGCTGTTGGTTACTTAAGCAGGTTTTCGCATTG
Organism: Anopheles nili; assembly: GCF_943737925.1. NCBI lineage: Eukaryota > Metazoa > Arthropoda > Insecta > Diptera > Culicidae > Anopheles > Anopheles nili. Next base: position 62,823,203 of record NC_071291.1, on the reverse strand, counting down.
GACGAAACCCACCGCCACCTTCAGCTATCGAAGCTATGAATCGGCCCTCCCCCCTCCCCACCCCCGGTGATTCCAAAGTCCACCTGCTGGTTTGTTTTGGGGTGGCCCGGCAGCGCTGTTTACTTTGTGGAAATGGCGAGTTTTCCTTTTTTTTTGTTTTCGCCATCATTTTTCGCCTCTGTAGCGCGCCTTTTGGTGGTGTGGTGATGGTAGGTTTCTCGACTCGGCGTGTTGTAAAAATCAACCCCACAGTGGGTGGTAGCGTGTAACACCCGTGAGGAAATCTCGAACAGACGAGAAGGCGTATGTGACGGTTGGCACGCGTGTAACCGCAAAACCGGTGCGTCCTTTTTTTCCCTCAACCGGTGCAATTTTGCGTTCGTTCGATTTCAATGTCACGCAGGTTGCCTTCTACTTGTTGCGGAGTACTCTCGATGACAACATCCAATCTATTGCGCGTCCCCGTTTTTTGTTCAATTTTGTCGCTGCCGCGGTTATTACGTTCCCTTTTTCCTCGCTGAAACCGCACCGGATGTTTCCGGTTTGTGGAGCGCCCTCGCGTGAAGGGATGGATAGGGTTTTTTTTCTCTCACACCCTCATCTAATGCTCTGTAATTCAATTAAGTTCCTCCCTCGCGTGCTGTCGGCATCGGCATTCGATGTGTCACTTTTACTTTTGCTTCGTTCCGCCCCTTCGGTTAATTATGCATTCAATTGACGCGTTCAGCGGAATCGTTGTGGAAAAGGTGATCGATATGAATGTTGAGATTGGTTGGGAAAGTTGATTCTACTTGGGCGGCGAGCCTACGAGCTGGTTGAGTCAGACTTATATAGGTGTTTCTTACACACAGAACACACAAAAAAAATGACACATCGCTATATTGTCGAACTCGCTTTTTTTCCTTTTACTTCTCGTGCCGTCGAATGTGACCGACTGTTAACTAATTGATCCACCAAACGATCGCTGACGTCGTGGGAGGCCCTGCACGAGGCCCTATTTATGAATGAGTCGCTAATTGGTAGGGCAGGAACGAACGACTACGCTGTAACGCGTCTAGAAATTCTACCATATGTCCCGTAAACTCCGGATCTTATTGAGCTAATTTCAACCTGAACCGTTGGTTTGAATTCTGTTGCGAATGTAGAGTTCAACAGAGAAATAAAATCCCTTAATTGATGTGAATAACGTGATAGGAACAACATTAAATGCCCTTTCGGATTTTCTTCCTACTTTCAACCGTCCCTTTCACCCAACGGAAACGAGATGCCCATTAATTATCCTACCAGCTTCCGCAATGCATTCCACGGTCATTTTCTCACTGGCATATTTACCTGATCGAAGCTAGCTTTCAAGAACGCTACTCCGTTTCACGTGTTTGGCTGTGCGTCACGAAGATCCTAGTGAACGATTTCCATTATTAAACCGAGCCCCCGGTCGCATGCTGGTCCTCCCCCAGCGAGCTGGGAAAAAAACAAACCCACCCCTCGCTTATGACAGATGTTTTTGCTTTCATCCATTGACGTGCATCGGATGCTGTGACGTCGCCTTTCGTCGTCGTTGTGCAGTGGAAGGACAGCACGAGCTTCTTGAAGACGCCAAACCACGATCCCATGGCATCCCGTTTTCCCAGAGACATTGCTTTTCCCTCGTAAACTCGCGCGCCTGCCGGCTTTTTTCCTATTTTTAATCTCGCGATCCCGATCAAACGCTCCCAGGATGACGTGGGATTCGGTCCGGGGTCAACCTACACGCCAGGCACTCGGCTTCTTAATCCGTGATAAATGCACTTCAGTTAATCGCGGGTGTGTCTCTTTGGCGCCGCTCGGTTTCGGATGCATTCCGATGGGCCGCATTACGGCCGTGGCCGGCATTAAAAGGGGGCTCGTCTCGACGGTTTCCACGCAAATGTAGGTACGTATTTTTCGTCCCTCGAAACCGGCTTTCCGTTCTGCTTTGATGCCGCTGCACCATGCACCGTGCTGGGGTGTGCTTTCCCAGGCCACAGTGCACGCCATAAATGTGTGTGCGTTTGGTTGGGGGAATAAGTGTCAAATCAGATTTAATTGCAGGGTGCATAGAGCAGCAGGGAAAATTGGTTTCGGTTGGTGTGGGGTGCGTTGGAATTAAGGTAATTTTTGGGCATGATTATTAAGAAATAACGCGTCCCTTGCGGTGACTTGGGAACTTCAGTTCGTGGGACTTTTCACCTTCTCCGGTCATTCTTTGGTTATTAATTATTTACAGTATAGTAAACGATCGTTTGAAGTCGATCGATCAAACGAAATTCCTCAATAATTGAGTGGAAATATATACAACTGCTAGACGCCAATTTTAATGACGTGTGTAACGTGTTTAATGACGTACCCAATGTTAGGTGTACGTGGGTTGCCTGTTATTCGCGAAACAGCCACCCTGGCCCCTTGGTATCTTGCGTCTTGGAATGCGGCCAGGCCGGCTTTTTCCCTTCCATAATGTACCGCTACCTGCGTGGGCCGCAAAACCGACCCCTTGGCATCCGGAATGGGGGAGATTGCCTTAGAAACCTTTCAAGCGAGATTTATCGACCACCTCGAGATATCCGGTACGAAGCACCACTTCTACGGCCAACGTGAGACACGCCGGTCAAACCGCCAGGGTGCGTACGTGTGTGTGTGGATGCCCTTGCGCACGGTCGTCCTGATTTGTGTTGTGGGCTGTTTTTAGACAACACTGTGTGTGACCGCGAGCGGAGGCCGGTCGACCGATCGACGGTCATTTTCCCCGTTACATCGCCGTGGGTTGAACCATTTTCGTCTCTCGTTTTCTTTCGCTTCTCCACCACCACCAGCACCACCGCCGGCAGAAACACACGTACAAACGCGCGTGCGCACGCTTATCGCACAGTGTGCTACGAAATTTTCCCCGTTGAGTAAATATTTATGCATTTTGCTGTTGGTGCATTCTCGCTCTTGATTTTTGTTTGCCGTTTTGAATTGTAAACAAAACCGTTATCGCAAAAAAAAAAAGAAAAACACGCTGCATATGCTTAGGGATACCTATAAGCGGCGTTTGGAAATTAACATTCCACTGGTACTGTGTGTGTGTCTGCGCAACATGCTGCAATTTTTGCCCCCTCAACATATTTGCAACATAATTGCATACAAAACTTGGCGGAGTAAAAAGTCGCATCCGCAGTCAGACTGTCGCTAGGACGGGATCGTTTCCTTCACCGGGTTTTTCGGTGCACCGGCTTCGAGTTTCCTCCACAGACTGTGTGTATGTGTGTGTGTGCATATTTCATGGTGGGGGAAGGGAGCAAATAAGACAGCAGAAGCAGACGGTCTCGTTGGGTATCGACGGCGTATCCTCGACCGCCGAGCTCGGTCACGTTGCGACCTTTCGTTTCGTGATCATTGCGTTCTGGCCGCTTCACTTGACAAGTCTGGGGTGGTTTGGCTAACACAACGAGCGGCCAGCGATTGGTAGCGCGTGAAGTGTGCTTGTGATCACGCGCGTGTGTGTGTGTGTGATTTGGTGTACTTACAGTAAGGTCAAAGGTTGGCTGCCGGCCAATCGAATGGAACGTTCGAGCCTCCTTCGATTGACGATCGAATGTTTATGCAAGGCAGGTTGTGGACCTCACCGAAGTGGAGGTGTGTTGTTACGCACCACCCCACTCCAGGTTGATTAGGGGGTGGGTGATTGTGAAGCTCTTTGTGGTGAAGAAAAGTCCATTTTTGGTGGAATGTTCCAGCGTGTGAAGCGATGATTGCGCTTGGAATCGAAGGAAATCCAAATTATGAGCTTCAAAAACTGTATCAATTGAGAGTGCACAAAACGAACAGTAATCTGATTACGATCACTTGATTTATTATGATGATCACTTGATCGAAAGTGATATTCGCTTAAAAGGACTTTTGTTAATGTGGTGACAGACTTGTGGCTATAAAAAATTACCAACAGGCGTCCTCAACACGTCCTCCAAATTATCTCAACGATCGCTATTTGCTCTTCACTTTAGGGGAGTTTTTCCTAACTGTTCTATTCACTTGTTATGTATCGCTGTATCCGATCGTGACGTCTAAGCCCGTGTTGTGATGATTTATTTTTTTTTGTTCGAACATTTTGCGTACAAAAATCCCCTTAGCTCGTTAAACACATCGCGCTGTGTCCCACAAATAGCAAACAACGAAACAGCGAAGGAAAAAAAACCACCTTGTCCAAATCCGCTTACGCGTGCAAAAGCAACGATCGACGCTCTCTCACGTCCGTTTTTTTTTGCGATGTTTTAAAAACTTAACGACTGAACAGTCAGTTTTATGCGTCCTTTGCGCGTTTGATCGTGCGCGTGAGTGTGTTACATTAGGTGGGAAAATTAAAAATTTGTACGACAATAGCCGAAACAAAACAAAACCAACCGTCCAAAGCGCGACGAAGTCGAGTGATCATGTGCCGCAGTTATTTTTGGTCACACCTTCTCTCCCGTGCCATAATTCGTGTATTATTCCCAGACCCTCGGTGACGCGGATGCTGTAAGCCACCGTGACTAATATGCTCGTGTGCTCGTACAATCGTGGGTTGTGTTTCATTTTCCACGCGCGTTCCTGGAAGAGGAAGAGTTTCCTTTCCCGCAGGCCGAAGAAAGACAAGGACCAATTTGACTAATAACCATCCCCCCCCCCCCCCCCCCGGGGAGGACGATTGTCTTCATCCGGTTCAATATTGTTGCCCCGCTTTGACTGATAAGCTCTCGTGTAAACACAACCGGCGCGTTGACGTACGCGCTGTCAATAAGCGGACAGCGAACGCGGCCGGAGCACGTGAGGGAAATATTTGAACCCGAAGATCCGTTTTTGATTACCACAACCGGGGAAGAAGCAGGAGATACTGGTGGCATTGAGACGGTGTGCCACCTCCTATCGCTTCCATTTCACCCCGGCCACAGCGATAGCACACGCTCGAGTTCTGTTAGAACGAAAATAAACATTCCCTGCCTTCCTTTCCGGACTCGAAATTGACAACTCCCCGATCGCGATCCATGACGGCGTGCGTGCGCGTGTTTGTGTTCGGGTTTTGTTTTGTAACTGCTACTACACTTTCTGGGCGCGTGCAGGCACACGTGTGCGCGTGTGTGTGGTGATCGACACTATCGCTCTCGGTGATCGTCACGCGTGATCCGGTGTAAAAACGGAGGTTGCCACCGGAAAAGCGTGCGTCGAACCAAGGCAGTTACGATCGCGATCTCCACCTTGACGCACACATACCCACGCTCTGCGATCGTCTTCGAATGCGTGGCGTGGCCTAACCGAAGCCTAGAATAGACACGCACCAACCTCCATGCGAGCCTACGAAGTGATTTTTCCTGCATCGCTCTCATTTCCTCCATCTGTTTTCCAGCCAAGTGTCGGCGTTGTTGAGTGCATTTTTCGTGCGGATTTGGTTGTACCAAATCAGAAAGAGAGTGTTCGTTCAAGTGATACGTTACAGGCTAGTGTGCATTTATGCTGGCGGAGTAAAAACCGCACTGTAAAGCCAGAAGCTCGTTGACATATTGAGCCAACAGCGATCGCTTGGCTAGGGCTCACTCGCAGTGCATAGTGCAATCGAACGGGGGAAACGGAATCCGAAAGCACGTCCTCGAACAGCGGCGGCCGAAAATAAAGTGCCTTTAGACTGAGTCTGCGAGTGTCGGTCAGTGGGAGCAGTGGAAGCGAACCGGCTTTGCGACGTGTGCTTTTAAACAGTCAGCAACATGGGCGTCATCAAAAACAACTCCGCGAAGGTAATAAGAGTGCGGGAAAAAGCAATAAGGATGCACTTAAGCCACCCCTCGTTCAACAGAAGCGTGTCGCAATGATGCATTGCGGTTGCATTGAGCATCGTTTCGCTTCTCCGAACCAAACTCTTTGTGTGGCGTGCGAAGGTAGAGAAAAAAAAAACAAACAAAAAACGCATCGTACTCGAAAGCAGCGGATAGTGGGAGGAAAAACTCACGGCCTATTGCCACCACCCGAAATTTGCCGAAATTCCTTCGCCAAAAAACCCATACCGCGCTTCGGTCGCAATGAAAACCGCACACGAATCCCCGAGTGTGACCTTTGTTAACCTTGACGGGAAAAACACCGGACCGGTTGAAGGGGAAAAAAGGTAGTGGTGTCCGTGGGGGGAGGTTGTCTGTGAGGTAGGAAAACCGTTCGGTTTTTCAAAACATACACCCATCTCGATCCGTCTCGCTCTTAAGATTGGGTGAGCGAAAAAGTTCACCAACTCGAATCGATCGATCGCGCGGGATGATCGCGTCAAGCATGAATGTTGTGCAAATTCGATCAAAAAAAAAAAAATAAAAAGGAACAACAAAACGCAACAAAACATCAGCTTCTTACGTCAATCAGCACGTCAAGGGTGACGTGTATGGAGGCGCATGGTATCTGGCGCAAAACGAACGATAGCAAATTGTGCCGAGATTTTGCGCGTTCGATGGTGTGTGTCCCCCACCTCTTCCGCTGTTATCCTGCGCATTTTATGTTATTTCTAGCCGGTCTGAGTCTTCTCTTAACGCTTCATCAGGCTACAATCACGGGACGATTCTCGGGTGGGAAAACTGTGAACTGCGTAAATGGTCCTCATTTTCATCTTCATTTTTCCTTTACCCCAATTCCACCTCTGACGATCGTCATCGTCTGCATCACAGGATGGAAAGCGTGCTATTGCAGTGGGTTAGGAAAAATCGACACAATATCGATGTGGCTTCACCCGGCGCCTGGCGCTGCATTGGGTTGGCTTCCCTTCAACCCTCGTGGTGGTGATGCAAAATGGCGGGATTCGGTTCACCCTAAGCTCGGTCCACTCGAGAGAGTGGCATCCGAGCGAGGCATCCTTTTCCCTCTCATGCCGTGCCGTCACGTTTGATGGAGGATGGCACAACAAAAATGGCATCCGAAGCGAAGCGGAAAATCGCCCCAATAGATCGCCCCGTAATTGATTTCTAATTATAACCGGCTGCAATTCCCTCGTCTACAAAAGAAATGCGCCGGTTAGGGGTGCGTTTACCACCACGGGGCAAGAGAGATAGAGTGGCCGGGGAACTAACTCGTGCAACCGCGAGTGACGGATTGGCTAAGTTGGCTTAGAAAACCGACCGACTTAGGGAACATTGTTGCAATTTTGTTTTGCACGGTTACTCATGACATAACCGCTTTGCTAACGCGAATGCATTGTATTATCGAGCTGCTCGCTGCTGACCTTGACCATTGGGGTGCGAGGACGAGCAAAGTACCGGAGAAAAGCCGTGTCTCGTGTGATGTAACAGGTCCCACGATCGAGTACGGGAAAGGTGACATTCGTGCAGCTTTTCTTAACGTAACTCTCGGCCAGCCGCTGCCAGCTGGGTCGCACACATTTCCTTATTGCTTGCACGTTTGATAACGATTTATATTCTCTTCGAGTCGAATCAACCAACTCGACACTCGTGCCCTCGCAGGTCGAGCTTTAATTACCGCACACTTTAAAACAAAGACTTGGCGTTGATTAGCTTGATCGTTGGATTCGCTTTCCCTCAGGCTGATCATCACTCTTTTGCTCCACTTCCATGTTCAGTGGCTCACGGCAGAGTGCAGCTTCGGTGGGTCAACAAAAATGTCCACCATCATAAATCTGTCGTTTTGCCTCGAACCATTTCCACCCGGTGGTTTCTCGAGTGGCAGCTCCCTGAGTTTTGCCACTTAAAAACCGAGCACGTGAACCGGCCCCGCTGATAGCCGGCTGGAGCAATCGCAAGAAAACATCTCACATTTATGGCACGGCTTTTTCCCACTCTGATAGCACCTTTTTTTCCGCTCGCTGGTAACGATCGGTCACCGGCGCACACGTGAGTGAGCTTCGTGAGTTGTTTGCAAAACCGGCGCTGCGCTGATGCGAACGGTTGCGGGTTTATGGCAACAAATTCTACACATTAGCGGACAGGCAGAGGCCGATGGGTCGGAGAGGGAGAGGGGGTGGGAGATATCGACGGGGTCCCCGCATACGATCGTCGACGATGATGTAGCCGGTGTCTGTAAACAACCTGCCAACAACCTGACTGTCCATTCCCGCGGGTGCCACTTGTTCTGCGGTGTGGAGTCTAAACAAATGGCGCCTTCTAGGGGGTGGGTTCTTGGGGGGCGGAGAGAAGAGGGGGGGGATCACCGACACCCTGTCATTTTCCAAGCCGTGTGTGGTTTGATACTGCGCCATAACCTTGCCACCGTAGCGTGTGATTAGGAGGGCAGCAGTTTGAAGCCGATAGAACCGAGTCCATCTCGAGCTGTACGGTTGATAGTTAGAGGGTTGATCTCCCGCGCTCTCAACAGCTTCTTGGAAGGAGTTGGAATCCTTATTAGCCAACGAGCATCCTGGAAGATGATCCTCCCATTTCCTGACATCACAAATTTCGCGAAACGAATGAAAAACTCCCTCATGTGGATGCTCTAAGCCGCGCCAGGATGCATCGAAGGTTCAGCTCCAAACTGATAGCGAGCTCTGGCGATCCATTCATTAATGGGTTTTCCCATGCGGAACGAGGTACGCGTGTGCTTGTGCCGCTCACACACTTCACATCCTCCCGCACGCAAACTAATCGCGCGAGATTATCACGAGGCCCGTTGTGGCCACCAACCCACCCCATCCGTGAGAGCTTGCTGCCGTTGGAGCACCTTCCGAAGAACAGGAAGTGGTGTGTACTTCGCCACTATCAGTAGTGAGCAAGTGCACACGGATCTGGCCCTCGAGCACCGTAGTTGGAACTGGGCTCTGGAAGGTTTGCTATCAGTATTGTGCCCTGCAGCGTACCGGCCACACAACAGCAGCACGCTTTTTACGCGGATCGCGAAATCACCCAACTAGCCAACTAGCAAATAGTGGAGTTGTTTTAGCCTCCCGTACCTTCGGCATAGTTCTAGTCCCCATCCGAAGTGTCCTAGTAGTGCCGATCGCGATGACAACCAGCGGAGAAAAGGTGCGAAGAACGATCGCGCGTCTGTGTGGTGCCTTCCGGCGTAAAGGATCCTCGTCCTCGGCGGTCTCGAACGGTGGTGCAGCCTGTTCCGTGCACGTACTGCTCCATCCATCTCTCGCTCGGTGTTGTATCGCTGTTTTTTTGTCCGTGATTGATGTGATTTACTGCACGGCTTCTTGCAAACACTCCCGAGAAAACGGATGAGCCTTTGAATGTTGTTCGATGTTGTGACCGAATCCTGGGAGGGACATTTAATTTGGCCCGGTGGGGGATAACTTCAGAACGTGAATCTAAAGGAGTTTTTTTTTGTTACACTTTCTGCCCATCTAGATCCGGGAACAATGCAAGGAGCTGGTCCTGTCAGACAAACAGATCGTGGAGCTTATGCGGCTGGTGAATAAGGAAATCAACCGAGGTCTTAGCAAAGACACGCACGCCGAGGCAGACGTGAAATGCTTCATCACCTATGTACAGGACCTGCCAAATGGAAAGGGTAAGCAACCGCAACCATTTACGTGGCCATTGACGCACGATTTGTTGTACAATTGATTTTGTTTTTTGTTTTTACCTCGTAACACACAGAGAAGGGTAAATTCCTGGCGCTCGATCTCGGCGGTACCAACTTCCGGGTGCTGCTGATTCACCTGAAGGATGAGAACGACTTCGAGATGCTGTCCAAAATCTACGCCATTCCACAGAGTATCATGCTTGGCAGTGGGACGCAGCTTTTCGATCATATTGCCGAATGTTTAGCCAACTTCATGAAGGTGTGTTTCCATGCAATTTGAGCAGAACGCGCTATGCCATTTCACAATCGGTTTAAGAATCCGCTTGCCAGCTTTCTGTCGGCTGTAGTGGATTAATTAAACTGATCGCCCTTGATTCCGTCCAGCAAGAATTCAACGCGAGAGTCAATGTTTAATTTCTGCCCCGTGTTTAATCCCAGGAACACTCAGTGTACGAGGAACGTCTACCGCTAGGATTCACATTCTCATTCCCGCTAACGCAACTGGGCCTCACCAAAGGTATTCTCGCCCGGTGGACGAAAGGGTTCAACTGCTCCGGTGTCGTCGGTGAGGACGTCGTGCAGCTGCTAAAGGATGCCATCGCCAGACGAGGGGTAAGTAGTGGCCATCAGTGGCCGCTGTGTCCACTTTAATCGCTGACTTTACTGTTTTTTCTGCTTTCCTGCCATTGAAATTTGTGTTACTGATATTGTGTTGGTTCGCGAGAATCGTCTCGTGTTTGTTTTACTTCGACGATTGCGAATCAAACGAATGTTTTTTAGGGGCTCTATAATCGATGGCAAGATAGGAATTGCGCTGAGAAAAAAAAACAAATCTTTCCTTGTAACTGTTTCTTTAAACGATAATAACCGCTAAGTCAAACATTATTTAATCGTAATCCTTGTCACGCTACAATGAACTTCCTTCGTTCGTTCTACCGACGATGTTTCTTCTTGATTGGATTTCATCCTTCTGGAGGATGTCCTCTTTCATTCCGATAATTTGTCGGATATCATGTTGATTTTGAAATTTAACTCTAACCAAAACCCAACTCATACGATCATCTTCCATCCGCCAAACAATCGCACACGTAGGACGTAAACATTGCGGTGATGGCAATTCTAAACGATTCGACCGGAACGCTGATGTCGTGCGCGCATAGTAATCGCGACTGTAAGGTCGGTGTGATAATTGGTAAGCAACTGCAGGACGCCCAACATTATCTCTGATGCGTTCCGTACACGCTTTGTTGCCGTTGGGAGCCGATCCTTGCACGCGCCGGCTGTGCTTCCTTCGTCCCAATGGCATCAAAGTGGAACACTAAATTCTTTCTAAATTCTGTCTGAATCCCTTTTTCTGCCTTACCCCCCACCACGCATTCACGATACGTTTGATCTTGTGATTTCTATTTTTTTCCACAATCTACCGTTTTGCGTTGTTTATCGGTTACGCAAAATTGGCTCATTTTGTAAATGCGAATTTAGTTTTATGTTTTCCTCCTGCTCGAACTGGCTCACGTTCCCTTAGGAGCGTGGGTGGTGAAACACAATACTCAATGTTGTTTTCGATTTTTCGTACTATTTTTTTCTCTCCATTTTCTTTCTTTCACAACCACCCTGTTTCTACCTTTCTGTTCTGTATATGAAACACCATCTGGAAACGCCATCCTTCACCGCAACGTGACGCCTTCGCCTTCGGTTACACGATCGCGCTATGTTGTACCGCAGCCAGTACGGGAAATGGATAATGCATTAATGAAACTATTTTAGATCTATATACGATGCTGCAACGTTCATTCGCACGCTGCACAGCTAGGTGCATGAGAATGCATTAGAAAGTAGTACTGTGAATGATGTGCAATGAAAGCTGCATGCCAAGGACATGTGGATGCTTAGCAATTGATCGAGCATTTCAGAAGCGATGGCTCTCTAATTGATGCTATTCGTTAATTAATTAAGATTGCGATCATACGGACACCCATCCGGCTATTGTGGATTAGTATTTTTAAGTAGTAATCCTCTTCTCTACTTGAAACCTTTTTTCTGGATTGGAACGAGATCGCTCCACCACACAGCAATAAGCACTCATTGTTCGGTGATACCCTATCTGTTTGGGGAAATCTATCAACCGAACAATAACGCCCATTAGAGCTTGATATCAAAGGGTTTCCTGTTGACTATGAAGGTTTTATGATCCCCGTCGTGACCTCGCTTAGGGCGGGCTTTTGAAGTGCCATTCGCGAATTTATTGCTCCGTCGAATGGAACTTCGCCATTAAAATCATTAACAAGCCAATTCAGCTAACGCTGGTCAAATAAACTGATACTACACGGATGATAACGGTTTAATCCGTTCGAAGGAAAAAAAAGCACGTATTTTATGACGTGTTGTGGGTTTTTTTCTGCTCACGTTGATCGCTAAAACGTTAAAAGGAAGTTTGTGTTGGTTTTTACCTAATCTTCCTTTAAAGACAGGAACTACTGCATTCATAGGTTTTGCATCAAACACCTCGGGACATAAATTATACATTTGTTTCGTCACCAACGCGAGTCCTTCACGTGCCGGCAATGGGTCAAATGGTCCTCTCACTTCCTCGACACCGTTCGGTGGTCAAACCAGACAGACATTCGACATATCGAATAAAAAAAGATCTACAATCTCGGGCGCGATCGATCGTTACCACGGCCCGGAAGACGGAACTCTCCTTCGGCTGGTTTGCACGGAATAGCCCGAGGCGCGTCTCGCTAGACACACGAGACCAACATCAGGGAGGTTAGGCAAAAAAGGGGTAGCAAGGAAACACGAATCGGATCGCATGCTATCAATTAAAGCACCATCAAGAAATCGTGCATACCCTCCGGAGTGTGATATTCGATGTCGAAGGTGGATGAACTAGCGAGACCCTGTAACCGTGTGCTCAATGCCATCCAGTGGGGTGTTTCAGGTGGACATTCGCTTGTTTCTAGGGGTGTTTTTTGAAGGGAAAGATTTACCATCGCAAAGAATGGCCATACGACGATCAGCTGTGATCGATAGCGGGCTACACGACGTTTTTAAACGGCGCTATATCGATGCATTGTCTTGAAAAAGCAACCCATCAGTCAGTAATTAATTCGCAAAAGCATAAAATATATGCACCACAACATACTAACGGTTACATAATTCTTCTTTTTTTCCCACATGCTCTTTCTTCCCCCTTTCTGATCATACATCATTTCTGCGTGGCTTTTCGAACACTGTGGCTGAATCTGCGCCGGAACGATCTTCTTATCCTTTCATCGTCTCTATTTACTGTATCCTTTCGTTCCTTGCGCTCACTTCATGCGCGCCCTTCTTTCCTGTCACCATTGTTTGCACTAAACATTCGCTGCAATGTGAAAATTGCACGTGAACAATGCACGTGTATGCGCCCGACCGAAACGAAACGAAATGCATCACGCGCACCCCGCGATCTTCGATCATCGTTTCGCAATACAACTCCCCGGTCTGTTCTGTTCTCCTTTCGAAATATGCCTGTCTCCTCACCCCCACCACCCAAAATGCAGGACGTACAAATTGATATCTGTGCCATCCTGAACGATACCACCGGCACGCTGATGTCCTGTGCCTGGAAGAATCACAACTGCAGAATAGGGCTGATTGTGGGTACGTAATCGCGCCTCTGATCGCCTCCGTGTGTGTGTGTGTGTGTGTGTGTGTGTGATTTTTGGCTTGGGTGTTTGGGAGTTTGATTGTGAAGTCCTGCGTGAGTCCTGCGGAGTAGTGCAACAAACGTTAACCAGCTAAAAATTAAAAAGAAAACCCCATCTATAACGCTGCGTGTATTAATGGCACTCCTGGTTCGGGCTAAACACAGATTGGCTCAAATTTTTGGTGATTGGCGCTCGTAACGATTGGCAATTTGATTGGCGTTTCGTACCACTGGGCCACTTCCGGGCACGGCTGGTAACGTCTGCGATTCCACTAACCCTGGATGGTGATGGTTTTTTTTTGTCCCTCTCCTCGCTCCACGGACGATTTGTAAATGTATTTTGTTTTTCAAATTAACATCCAAAAACCACTACCGCTCTTCCGTTCCAAATTAGCAAACACACTCACTCACCTGTTTTGCGTTCCTTCTCCGTTTAGTTTCTCATCTGCGCTTGTACTGTATTTCCGTTTCTCGTGTCCTTTCTTCCTGCAAACATTCTGTAATTTATCACACCTTTAGAAATGTGTTCCTTCCTGTTTCCATTTTTTTCTCTCTTCTTTTTTTAACACTGCATGATGGAGTTTTGCATCCCCGTGGTGTGTGGCAGCTTTCCTTGTTTTACTATTGTACTGATGACATTTATCTCTTTTCCATGGCACACTCGCACGCACGCGAAGGCACGGGCAGCAACGCCTGCTACGTCGAGAGAGTGGAAAACTGCGATCTTTTCGATGGGCCCAAAACGGGCGCAAACATCAAAAAGCACGTCCTGATCAACACCGAGTGGGGTGCGTTTGGTGACAATGGGGCGCTCGATTTCGTCCGCACGGAGTACGATCGAGAGATCGATCAGCACAGCATAAACCCGGGCCGGCAGCTGTAAGTATCTTTCACTGTGTAACGCAACTGAACGTATTTTTAATGTCCTTTCCTCCCTTTCGTCAACAGTCAAGAGAAGATGATCTCCGGAATGTACATGGGTGAGCTGGCCCGCCTTGCGATAGTAAAGTTCACGAAGGCTGGCCTTCTGTTCGGTGGTGTCACCACGGACGTACTCTTAAAACGCGGCCAGTTCTTCACGAAGTACGTTTCGGAAATTGAGTCAGACAAACCGGGCACCTACACGTACTGCAAGGAGGTCCTGGACGAGCTGGGACTCGATCACGCCACCGACGAGGATTGCGCCAACGTGCGCTACATCTGCGAGTGTGTGTCCAGCCGTGCGGCTCACCTCGTATCCGCCGGTATTGCGGCTCTCATCAACAAAATGGACGAACCGAGTGTGACGGTACGTGTAACGGGCCAACCCAAAAGGTGCTTGTATGGTTGGTTTACATTAATTTCGTGTTTCATTCATTTTAGGTCGGTGTCGACGGTTCGGTGTATCGTTTCCATCCCAAGTTCCACGATCTGATGGTGCAAAAGATCCGGCAGTTCGTGAAACCGCACATTTCCTTCGATCTGATGCTCTCGGAGGATGGTTCCGGTCGTGGGGCGGCCCTAGTGGCGGCCGTTGCCTGCCGCGAGGGTCAGTAAAACGGCACCCATCCGGTGGTCTGTCCTCCTGATGGTCTGTCAAGGAAGCTTTGGTGCTTAGCCGCACCTCAGGCGAACCAGTGACGGTCCTAGTCCTCATCTGGTCGCTGGTACACTGTTAAGATGTTCACGGGCAGCAGCACGCGCTTGAGACCCTACTGGTGTAACGTTATCATTCTCCACTTTTTTTGTTTTGTTTTGTTTTGCCACACTGCTCCAACACGCCCCGTATAACCGATACTCGCGAAACTCCCCGGAAAACGACTATGTTTAGCAGTGAACTTGGCCACCTCACCTACCGGCGGCAATAGTCGTGTGAATTAGTTTAAACACAACCCGTTCACACCTTCACTGTAGCGTAACTAGTGATTTAGAGTACATCTATATATACGTGAATATATATATAAAAAGAACGGCAGTGTTGAGCCAACAATGTTGATCAGTGAATAGGAAAATTGAAACAATTAGCGTGAGCAAAAAGGGGCCGAAGAAAGATATGCTCTTCTCCTTTATCCATCCCACCTCCGTACGTTCTGTAAAATGAAGCTCCACCTGCACAAGAAACGACAGCAAAAGGACATCGAGAAGCGAAAGTTTAGTTCTTGTCCCTTCCCAGGAGTACCTTGAATTCGTTTGGCCAGGTTAAAATCCGTTTGTAGACTGTGAAACTCATAGACCTCTAAAGGGCGTTGATCGTATTCCCCTAAAAATCCCCTCTGATATTCGTTATTAATCAAATGGTAAAACTGAAGAAGAAAAAACACACAACGAGCTGGTGATTTGAAAACGGTGGGTTTAGGGAGACTGAGTGAGACAGGGGACGTATAGCTGAAAACAACGGGGAAAGTAGAATACAATAAATTGCTGGTCGCGCGTATCGCTTTGGAGCCGGTTTCGTCCTTGAGCCGCAATTGGCCGAAAAGCGATGAAAACTCCACTGGGATGCGGGAAAACCGCGGGGAAGCGAATGCGTTAAGGCGGCGCGTTCTTGAGCTGTTGCCGTAAAGTGTACATTGTGTTTAATTAGTTACGATTATCGATGTTGGTGTACTTTTTATTTTTCGTAGGTTTAGGGATATGTGCTCATTGGCTAGAGAATCCGAAAGGAAAAGGCTCGTTGCGAAAGAGAGAGAGAGAGAGAGACGTGAATGTGTAAAGACAGGAGCGATTATGGGCTAGGGTGAATGAAATTGCAACACGATGAAGAACCCCCGGCACCTGTAAAACAATAAGAGACGGAGAAGAAAAGTCGGGTCACGAAAGTGCTGCTAGTGTAACAAAACGTAAGAGAAGAATCGATCGAAGCGATGATAACCCTGAAGTGGGGCCGAATGCGGATGAATGAATAGAATTATGCGACGTGTCCTGCCTAGCTGTTTGGCTCGTAGATCATTTTTGTATAGATTTGTTAACATTTTGGGAATTATTTTAGTACGTTAGTGGGTTTTTTTTTAATTTTCTCGAGCAGCGAGCATGATTTGTTTGCGTAACGTATGAATGTGCCGGCAGTTGTTGGTGTGGCGGAGTTTGAAGCAAGCTTTCGTAGTACCTTGACTGCTCAAGTACGCTGTACATATCCTCCCTGGGATCGTAGGTTTTACTTACATGGAAGTATTCGCAACGCACTGTTGAACCGATGTAAACCGGAACGCGTTGCGACTTCTGCGGGACAGTTTCCTTCCAATCGAAACTTCGATATAACTGGCTGGGCCAATGGTGATCTAAATTTGATTTCAATCGAGCCAACCACCGGCCACAGTAAATGGTGGTTGATGCGTTTTATTTTTTTCGGCTTCCGATACAACAAACAGAAAAAAACAAAACAGGTTGGCGCTTTCCGCAGGACATCGTGTGTGTGTGCGCGCCGGTATCCTGCAAGGAATAGTTCATCGTTTAGGGAAAAACCTATTTTCCTCGAAGAAAAATAAACCCATACCCAACGTTCTACGGTACAGCTGAGCTACAGGTGTGCGGGATTAATTTGGAAATCAATCAATCAATTCCACAGCAAACACACAGTCATACTAAGCTGAGTTGAATTAGTAGAGGATAAATATATACATATATGAAATATATTTAACTGAAAGTATTACGCACGTGGCTTCCTAGCATAAGTATCCGATAATTCTTGCTTCGTGGTGCTTTCCCTCGTGTTAGCCGAGGGCTGTGATTGGATGAAACGGTCAAGGTGTGCACTATGGGGCAATGGATGAAAAAAACCCAACACGGAACATCGGTTTTATTCATCGCTTTAATTTCATACACTTTTCGTTCAATAAATGTATTCAAAGCTATGGCGAACTTTGATTGAATATCACAGTAATTTATCCCACACAGGTTTCATCTCTGATTCGATTAAAAAATGCATCTTTTACTTGTGGTAAAATAATTGATTTATTTATGAAATCTCCTGATTTATGACCACCAACAATCCCAAGTGTGCTTCGGACGATCGGCGATCGGCAGTAAAAGAGACAGCATGCGGATAATCACGCGACGGAGAGAAGGCAGCTGTATTTGGCACGTGTGAGAGCGAGACAACTGGCTGCGTCATGCTTGCGACCCGGGACCAGGCTGGTAGCAACCTCCTCGGGTCATGTTCTCCTGGTATTATAGC
This sequence comes from Anopheles nili, assembly GCF_943737925.1. Classification (NCBI taxonomy): domain Eukaryota; kingdom Metazoa; phylum Arthropoda; class Insecta; order Diptera; family Culicidae; genus Anopheles; species Anopheles nili. The sequence goes on along the minus strand of NC_071291.1, from coordinate 62,805,882 downwards.
CGGTAGCCTGGACGTCTGGAAGGCCCAAATTTGACACCAAATTTCTCCGTTCAGTGGTGCGCAACGCGCGAGGCTGCTTTCGGGATATGGGCGAATTCCTAAGGAAAATCGAAGATCGAAAGGAGTCGGTTGCTCTTAAAGGAAGTTTTTTTGCGAAGTTAATGATTGTTATCAGTTTGTGTGAAAATAATAAGCGCTCCTATGAAGAAGTTTATAAGTCAAAATTAAATAAATCGAAAATAAAAAAAAACTTATGTTTTAATCACAAATATATCTGTAATATGTCCGAAAAGCATGATCATTAAAAGCTAATACTCCAGAGCTTATATAACGATAAAGCAAATTAAAAGATGAGAAAAATGTTTCCGCGCACTGGACGAGCAATTGAGAGAAAATTTTTCGCAAAAGTAACAGGAGAGCATACCAGCTAGGAGGTGGTAAGTTCTAAAAAATAAACGCTTAATTTTAAAACATTGTACTAAAAATGTTGGCTGTGTAAAGTTCTAAAAACGCTTAAAATCCGGTTTTGTACTAATTTTGCTGACAGTGCATAAAACGCTTGAAATATTTCATAATTTGAAATATTTCAAAATTGAAATATTTCAAGCGTTTTTTACACTGCCAGCAAAATTAGTACAAAAACCGGAATTTTAAGCGTTTTTAGAATTTTACACTGCCAACATTTTTAGAACTAAATTTTAAAATTAAGCGTTTATTTTTTAGAACTTTCCACCTCCTAGCTGGTATGCTCTCCTGTTACTTTTGCGTCAAATGCTCTGGTTTACTCATCCCAAATCGGGCAGTTTTATTCAACTTTAGTTTTTATTCGCTTTGCACGCTATGGTGTTTTCGCAGTTAATTAGCATATTCTACGCAATATTGCGCGTACATTTTAAATGTTTTGCTATAATTTTTTAAGTTTTAATCAATTGTTTTATTCAACTCATTTGCATTATAATGAGCTTGTTCGATTGAAGAATCTTGAGCCTTTAAGCCGAGATCGAAAAATAGTCATGTATTGATGCAAAATGGATATAAATAAATCATTTAGAGCCAATTGTTTTCCAAAATCAAGTCGTTCAGCGCTTTTCGACGTTAGCGAAAATGCTTTCCTTCTATTAATAATGCTACATACAACTTTTAAGACCATTCACGACCTGAACACACCATTCGAAATGGTAAAAATTAATAAGCAACGATTTTGTAAAAGTCCTGGAAACAAGGGAAACTAAAAAAAATAAGAGACTATTGCTTGACACGAAAAAAGTGCTGCGCAATGGTGGCAATAAAAAAGATCTGGTAATAAAAGATTGCTTATCTTGTTAATAAAAGATTGCTTGTTGTTCAAATGCACCCAGTTCAGCAACCCATTACTCGAAAGAAGGAATAAATGGTCCTCGATGTTTTTTTATTCCCTATGTCTAGAACTTTTGGGCAGTTTATGAAAAAGGACAAAAAGGCGAACTGTTGACAAACAAATGTAGCGAGAGCATTCGGTTGACAGTATAGGAATTCTTACCAAAAGAATGCAAGGACATGCGCAGGACTTCTAGCATTTGAGCCGTTAAATGAAGAGCAACCAGCATAGCATATTATGCATAAATCTACAATTCAAGTGTGCCTAACCACCACGTTGTGGGGTGAAGGTTTTGTTAGTCTTTTCCATTAATTTAAATTAATAAATACATAAACTTATTCAAGCGTCTCTCGTGAGATGAAAGAAAACGCTTAAACGCTTCGCGAAACGCTTAAACTTGGCAGCTGTTGCATCGAAACGTGTGTGCGTTTGTTTTGGTCAGTATTTTTGTCCTAAAATTGCAGTTTTTGTATGAAAGTTTGGTGGATTTTTTAAAAACAACACCAGAAAAGGTGCAAGGATTCTTTACGTAACCATTTTCACCCATATCGGGGGATGGAGCACGTGCCAAAACACGTCTATTCGTTGTGATTCCCTGCGAAAGGACCCATCGAAGAGGATGCAGTCACGAAGGATCGCGAAAATAGCATGCGCGTCGCGATTCCGCGAACCACCGTCGGGGGTTGTTGATTGGTGGAACGTTTCGTTGGCCAAAATACGAGATAAAATTCGTTCGTCCGCGACGGTGGGCGCATCGCTGGTTGCGGCATCGCTGCCGTGTTTCGTGGGTAAAGCCAGGCAGGCAGAAACCCCTCCGGTGGGGCCAGCCTGATTTGGAACCGCACTTTTGGTTTCAATCATCGTAATCAAAACAGTGAGTGTTGTTGAAACGGAAGTCGTATCCTGCCGGATGGCTTTCATCCTACAACTAGTATCAGTGTCCGTGTTGATTTTCGCATCTCAGCTGCACTCACCCGTGTTGTTGGAGAGTAGCAAAAACAAGACAAAAAAGTGTAGTGCAAATCGCAACTCCAATGTGGCAAGAGCATTTGAAGGAAACATATTATCAGCAGTGTACCGTCTTCTTATCGCTCCCCATCCCACGGGGGGTGGTTTAAACAGTCAGCGAGATAGCATTCAAGCAAATCTCTTTTCTTTTCTTTTTTAATAAACGACCCCTTTAAAATGGCCTTTACTCCCTTCTTGCTCTTGATTGTTTTGCTTCAAACGTGCCACCATTGAGCCTTTCCGTCCTTTCCGTTTTCCAGTTCCCTAGCAACCGCACGCTTACCATCCGTTTCATCTCTCATTTTTTCCCGTAGCATGCTGTGATTATTGCTTCCACGTTTGTGCAACACACACCCACACGCGCGCGCGCGCCATCAGAAAGGACGAGAAGAGCACCTTACGGCCAGTGGCAACAACAAAAGGCGAGAACCCGCACCCGAACCACCACACGGCCGTCCCCGCCCGACCATTGGCCACCGAACGGAAGGCACAAGCAGAAGACAAATAATCATCTTCACGCGTATCGATTTATGATGTGCTAGCCTAAACACACACACGCGCCCACACAACACACGGTTCCCCCTTAGGGTTGTAAGGGGAAAAAAGGAAACACACCCCCGTCACACGAGCCCGTTGCACCGTTTTCGAGTGGTCCACCCCTACCGTTTGGTGTGTATCCTTGAAACCGTAAGGCTCCATTCCCGCAGCCACTTCCGTGTCGTTTCCGGATCGCGGACTGCCACAAGCCACGCTGGAGGGGCAGAACGTGGGCGGGTAGGCACGTGGGGGCTGATAGGAGGCCATGAATCCGAGGATCGTCATCATCGGTGCGGGGGCGGCTGGAGTGGCCGCCGCGACGCGGCTCATCGAGCGGGGCTACAAAAACTTGAAGATTCTCGAAGCGGAACATCGCATCGGTGGCCGGATCCATACCGTACCGTTCGGGGCTAACGTAGTTGACCTGGGCGCACAATGGTAAGTGGGTTTATGTTCTTCCTCTCCCTTCGCTTGCCAGCTCTTTCGCACCATCCTTCCGCCCTTTATGTTGTGGGAGATTCCGGAGGGAATGAGCTTCTTGTATATCCTTTTTTATTTTGAACCATACCAATGGGTCCTTCGTGGTGATTGTTCCCTTCTTCGCGCTTCGAAGGCTTATATTAATTTTGCTGGCAAACCAACACACACGATCCGTCGTGTCCCTGTCGTGTATCCGGTAGAATTTCTGCAACCCTTTTTATCCTTGCTGTGCCGGCAGGTTGTTGTTTCTTTTTTATTTGTTTCGCCACCACCACCACGAGATGAAGGTCGCTAAATAATCGATTAACTCGAATATAACTTATTTACTATCCTCGCGGCCCTCCCTTTTGCCACCAGCTCACGTTGGTTCTCTCCGATCTAATGCTTCCGTCTCCTTCCGTTTGCTTTTCCACAGGTGCCACGGCGAGAAAGGGAACGTGTGCTACGAGCTGGGCTCCAAGTATAGCGTGTTTGATTCGAACAGCGCCCGCTACGAGCGGTTCGTGCTGACACGCTCGAATGGTGAGCAGATACCGAAGGAGCAGAGCGAAAAGCTGCTCGGGTTGATCTGGTCCATCCTTGAGACGCACAAGCACGAGCTGACCGGGTACCGGGGTTCGCTCGGGTCGTTCATCATGGGCAAGTTCCGGGCGCTGCTCGAGACGCCCGAGTACGCGGACGTGGACGGTGAGACGGCGTACCAGGTGTTGGAGTTTTTCCACAAGTTTGAAAACTCGATCGAAGCCTCCGACAGCTGGTTCGATACGTCCGGACCGGGCTATCTGCACTACTGGGAGTGTGATGGGGATTTGTTGCTGAACTGGCGCGACAAGGGCTACCGGACGGTGCTGGAAATACTCATGGTGAGTGAGCTGATGGCTGATGATTAGTTATTTTCCGAATGGGAAGTGACGGTTTTATTTGCCCCTTTTAGAAACGACACCCATTGGCAACGGCAACGGAAGCAATCAACCTGGAGGATTACACACATTTTAACAAAACCGTGGCCAACATCAACTGGACGGCTGGCCCCGACAGTCTGGTATCGATCCGCTGCACGGATAATAGCGTCTACGACGCGGACCATGTGATATGCACGATTTCGCTGGGTGTCCTCAAGGAGCGCTACCAGTCGATGTTTACGCCCGATCTGCCTCCGATCAAGCGGAATGCCATTCAGGGCCTTACGATCGGGACAGTTAACAAGTTGTTTCTGGAGTTCGAGAAGCCATTCTGGGTGAAGGGCTGGCAGGGGTTGAGTTTGATCTGGAACAAGGCCGATCTGGAGGAGGTACGCAAGATGCCCGACAGCTGGATGGAGGACGTGTTTGGGTTTTACATCGTCGACTACCAACCGAACGTGCTGTGCGGATGGATTTCGGGCAAACACGCCCGTCGGATGGAGCGTGCGAGCGATGAAGATGTCCGGCGAGCGTGCATGTTCCTGTTGCGGAAGTTTATGAAGGGTTGTACCATCCCGGAGCCGGTGCGATTTCAGCGGACGGCGTGGTATTCTAACCCGAACTTTCGTGGATCGTACACCTTCCGCTCGATGACGACGGATCTGCTGAATACGTCCGCGTCCCATCTGGCCATTCCGCTGACCAATTCGTGCGGCATGCCGGTGGTGCAGTTTGCGGGCGAGGCTACGCACGATCACTACTTCTCGACGGTGCATGGCGCCGTGGAGACGGGATGGCGCGAAGCCAACCGGTTGATCGATCTTTACGATAGGTAAGCGAATTTATGTGATCTATTTTTTGCTCATGAGATTGAACCGATCGGACGGAGGTGGGATTTGATAGTTGATTTGAAAGTGTGACTGAACGTGATCGAAGGTGAACAAAACGAGAACTAAGCTCTATTACGTTTTTGAATCATTTTTTAAAAATTAATTTAACTTTTGCATGTGTTTTGCTTACTTTGGTTTGTTTAATGATTTAAAATGTTAGCTTACACTTCACAAAGCTCCCTTTCCCTTGGATTACGTTCAAAAGCAACGATTGGATTTACACAAAATTTACACACCAACCAATTCCACCCAGTACACCTTTTGCACGGGGTTTTTGTTTTTCTAAGTCAAGTTTCTATTTTTATTTCGTTTTTTTCCCTTTCTTTTCTTCCCGTTCTGCAGGAAAGCTCATCTTTAAGCACGATGAACCGATTCAAATACTCCTTTAAAGCGAAAACGCTTTTCGTACACTAAACAGATAAGATACTCTAACATACATACATAAGTGTATATTATGTTTTTATTCGTTTTATTATCATTGTTATCCGGTTGTAAGACCCCGTGCCAATAATTGATAGCATAGAAACAAGCTAGCAGAACAAATATATGCCATTTTACAGTATACCACATTCGAACAAGCCTTGAGTTTCGTCCTTCGACACATCCTCGATCGATGCCATTAGTTTGAGTAAATCACAACCGTCACATTGTGTTTCGTTCTCATCTGCCCGTAGGTTGATACCGCCCTTTAACCATGGCCCGAAGGCGTACGTCGATGTACTGATCTTAGGAGCGGGCATTGCCGGGCTTGGAGCCGCAAAGCAGCTGCGCAATTCCGGCAAAAGCTTCGCCATCCTGGAAGCCCAATCCATACCGGGTGGGCGCATCAGCACGAAGCCACTCAAGAAGCACCACGCGGGTGGGAAAGGTTGCCAGCTGGTGGAAGCGGGTGCCCAGTGGCTGCATGGCCGGCAGAACGAACTGCACGAGGTGGCCAAACGTAACGGGCTGTTGCGTGAGGAAACGTCCGAGGAGGGGCTGGGCGAGTTCCTGCGAGACGATGGTTTCCGGATAGACGATCATTTGGCGAAGCGTGTCGACTTTATCGTCGGCCAAATCCTGGAGCAATGTGAGGAATTTGCGGCACGAGCCATTCACGACCGAGACGGCATGTACCCGGCCTCGTTGGAGGCTTTTCTGCGCGAACAGTTCCGGAAGCGCACGGAAAAGGACTTCTCCGCGGATCAGAAAGTGCTGGCGCAACAGCTACTCGATTGGCACTGCCGGTTTCAGATCATCGACAATTCGTGCCTGCACGTATCGGACATTTCGGCCAAGCTGTGGGGCAGCTATTCGTTCAACGGCGAAAGCTGCCAGGCGCACATCAACATGCGGTACGGCTTCCAGGCGCTCGTCAACTGTTTGATCGAGGAGATCGGTACGGAGAAGATCGTCTACAACAAGGCGATCTGCGAGATCCGTTGGTTGGACTCGCGCGGGAAAGTGATCGTGAAGTGTACCGATGGTACGGTGTACTGTTGCCAGCACCTGATCGTAACGTTTTCGCTTGGTGTGCTGAAAGACACGATGGACCAGCTGTTCCAGCCGAACCTGCCTTCCAGCTATAGCCGGTCGATCCGCAGCATCGGTTACGGGACGATCGACAAGATCTTCCTGCAGTTCGAGGACGCGTGGTGGGGCAAAGCGGAAGGCATTCAGTTGGTGTGGCGCGATGAGTTACGCAAGGACTCGCACTGGACGCGCTTTATCTCGGGGTTTGACGTGCTTAGTCCTGGCCCGCCAAACACGCTGCTCGGTTGGATCGGAAGCTACGGTGCGCTCGAGATGGAAGCGCTTAACGACGAGCAGATCGTGAGCGATTGCGTGTTTATTTTGGAGAAATTCACTAAGAAAAAAGTACCTAAACCTGTCAATTATTACTGGTAAGTGGGTGCGCGCGAGTGAATGCTGTGTGTTGGATGGAACCGTGTTTAATTAATGCCTCTTTTTCACGTCATGCTTTTAGCACTCGATGGAACTCCAATCGTTACATTCGCGGCTCGTACAGCTATACCTCGGTTAACTGCGACCACGAGCACAACTTCATGTCCAACCTGACGGAAACACTAGTATGCAATCAGTACGACAAATTAGGGGAAGAATCGCGCAAAAAGGATACGCTGCCACCATCGGGCACAACGGCGAGTGCAAGTCGCGGTTCGAGCACTCCGAATCGTGGTGGAGGATCGAGCAAGGGTGCCACGGCCAGTGGCCATAGCACTAGCAGCAGTAACAGCAGCAACACGTTAACCAATGTGCCAGTGACGAACGCAGGGCAGAGCAGTAACAGCAACACCCCAAGCAAACCAGCAACGGCGGTGGCCACTTCGACGGTAGCGACATCAACCAATACTGCCAGTAGCGCCAAAGCCAGTAGCACCACGAACACCGTCACTAGTGCGACGGTTTCCGGTTCCAAAGGAGCAAGTGGTAACAGTAGCACTAGCAACAGCAGCAGCAGCAACAGCAGTATTTACAACAGTGCCACAATTCACTTTGCCGGTGAAGCCTGCCACGAGCGGTACTTCTCGACCGTTCACGGTGCCTATCTGTCCGGGATGGAACAGGCGAAAAAGCTGATGGCCGACAAACGCTAGCTCGTGGACGGAATGGAGAGCAACAATTAACCACAAATACCGAACACAATCGTAACGAAATCAAAAGAACCGACAACTGAAACGTGCTGACCAATAGATACAAAACAAAGTAGGAAAGTAGCGATCAATTGTGGTAGCAAGTTAGACCGCACTCTTATTAGCAAGCTCATCTAGGAGCCAAAACAGAGGTGAAAATTAGTCCTATAAGCGTGTAGCAAAGCAATCCCGCTAACTAAACCCCGAACGAAACCGGGAACAAAGCTGCAGGAAAAAAGTTAAACAATTGAAAAGGATAACAACAAGAGACACAGACACACATACACAAACACACAATCTCTCTTTAACGTAGAGCGCAGCGAGATATCAAGAAGAACGTGCGGAAAGGCGCACACGAAACTATTTACTTTGAGCTATCTTGCGGAGTAGATACATAAAAACGAGATGAACACTAGGGAATATATTTACGTAGCTTTAAAAGTAACATCTTCCATTATTAGCAACCCACCAGCGTCTTTCCTTCCGCGACGATTTTATCTCCAGTCTCTTCCGCCGATCTTCCATCCGTCACTGTTCCACCGATCCCGTTTTTCCCCACCTATCGCGTCCTCGGGCAGGGAGTCTCTTTGCTCCTCCCGAAAACCATACCAACGTGTGTGACAATTCCCAAGGTTTTGCTGTGCATTTCTTAACGTTAGAAAAAAATTACGTTCCTTGCGTAGGGCTGGGTAGGACCTATATTTGTTTCATCGTAGGATTAGACTAGTCAAACGTAGGGGACGAGGAGTTGCGACTGTGAGACATTCGAATGCTCGTAGGAATATTAGCCGAAAGATAACAAGAACGGTGCGTGTTGGGTGGGGTTGGGTGCGCGCGAAGTCTATTGTTTCTATTTTAGAGCAAACTTTGGTAGACTCGATTAAAATTCTCATAACTCTAACGTTGTGCGGTATTTTTTTTTGTATAACTATTGAAAGAAATCTTCATTTTTTTCGTTGAAATAATCCGAAAGACATTACGTGTGGACGACGGAGCATTTGAATTGTAGCAGGTTTGATAAACGTGCACGTTGAAAGCTCGGTTTCAAGATCTATTCAAAGGAGCTTTTCAATGTTTGAAAGCTCTACCTTTTTGAAGCAAACAGCTTGAAATATGATCGATGATCGCGAGGACAATCATGTGATGACAATGTTGGGATAATATGGAGCTGTTGTTCTTAGTTGTTAAAATTGTTTATATCACGTTTTTAATTTTCTTCACATCGTATTTATTATCACATCGGTGTGTACCAATGTTTGACACCCATGACATTATAACGCCCTGCAATGCTTCGTGCGCAAGAGAATAAACACCTGTCAGCTGAGAAGGTACGGGAGAAAGCGAGAGAGATATATTAAATCATGCTACAGCCGAAGGAGCTTATGCTCATTTTTATGTTCGATGTTTTACAGGGCTCGTTGCTTATGCTTAGCTAACGATTTAGTTTTCTTTCGCCTATGAGCTTGATTAGGCAGTGGAATAGCTTAAATTTGGTTTAAAACCGATTCAAAACCAACATACAAGATTTTTGTAATATGATACAGCCATAAAAGAAGCAATATTTAAAATAAAAGGGGTTCGTTTCCAGTGTTGAACGAACCCTGCACATGCACAGGTATGTTTTCACTTGTAACCTGCACCGTGGCATGTGAGGCGGACAAATCATGATAATTTCAAAACATTCCATCGTCAAATTCAATCATCTCGTTATATTACCCAAATTGTTTACCAAAGAAAATTGAAATTCTGGTGCATTTTTTTGTTAAAACCTTGATTTTTTCTCAAATATATCGAAGCTTTCATGGCGCACTGCAAAACTGCGCCACATGGCACTTGCATTCCCGCTGTTGTGCGCCCGCTGCCCACTGTGCATGGCTTCGTCGGCACTTTTCGGATTCATTTCAAGATTTCCTCTCCAAGCGTACGGATGTGCCGTGACCGAGCTCCTCGCGTCGAGTGTTTCTGCTGAAATCCGTGAGCAGCAGCAAGTGGTGGAAAAAAACAAACGGAACTTAATTGCTCTGCGCTAAGTGAGTGGATCAGTTGTCACGATTCAAGTGTGAACTAACAAATTAACAAACGTTATCGCGAACTGTGCAACGGAAGCGTAGAGTGTGTTATAGTGGCGTTTTAAGCGAAGGTATGTCAAGCAGGACAGGTGCAGGTGGTCCTCGAGGGCGAGGTATTTAAGCTTAATTTGATCCCCGTCAGTGGCATCCTGCACTCGAGCATGTATTTCGTGGTTTGGAATTTTTTAATCAATTCCCAAGACACGTTGGATGCTGCGTTGGAAGGGTTTATGCGAATAGAAAAGTTTTCCCCGTGGTATGTTGCAAGGAAGATCGCGCAATGTGATGTGAGATGGTGAGATAAGGTGATCTTATGAACTTTTCTGCAACACCAGTGTGATCGTACGGAATTTTCGAACAAATCCGGATGCTAAAAGACGTGGACAACTATCGTGCCGAGCATTAACATTTACCGCAGAGTCTTGTGTTATCGAAAGGACGAAGAAACATCGCAACGGCGCTGTCCGTTCGTTCCAGCTCAGCCATCCATTAGCAATCGATTCGGGGTTTTGGAACCGAAAATTGATTCGAAACGGCGATCGGATCGTCGCTCTTTGCTCTCATCGGTCGCTCTATCTAATCGGTGCATCGGAAGGGCCGACCACATCGATCGAAAGCGACCCAACCAGCGTATTTGTCTTCTGGAGGCCTCCTGGCCCGGGGGCAGCTAATTGGGTCTGCTTTAGTTTTATTATTAACCACCCAACATCGCGCGTGGCGCGGTGCTGGAGGCAGCCCAAACAAAACAGAAACTAAAATAAAAGCACTCCAGCCGTGCTTTCATTACGGCTCCCTTCACTGTCATTAGGGAGTGAAGAGTTTTTCGGGAGACGATCCCTATGCCGGACACGCGAACAAAACGCCTGCCAACAACAGGGCCGAAATGCGAGAAGGAAGAGAAAAAATAAACCAGAGCCACAGCCACAGCAATGCAAACCTGTTCGAGATTAAAAGCAACGCGGAAAGAAAAAAAGGATGAACTGAAAAAAAAAAAAAATATATATAAGCCAACCCAAAAGCCACACGGCCCATCAAATAAACCATTATCTTGGTTTTTTTCCTCCTTTTTTTCCTTGGTTTGTTACTTCATTTTATATGACTTTTCGACGTTGGCGACGTTCTTGCCACGCCGATGGCTCTGACTTCTCGATCTTTTCGCCCTTCGGGAGATGATACTTTCTTCCTTTCGCGTCCTGTCGGATGGTACAGAAATAATCAATTAGCTCTCCTCGCGTGTGACGGCGTGCTAAGGGACATGAAGGTGCTGTGATGTTTGCGTTTTTGCCTCTTAAGTATCCTTGTCCCGAAGCTCGGTTGCATGATCTTTCACTCGAACCGGGAGCTAGCACCACCCGGAAAGCCTGCGCCACGCGGACAAACGTCAAACGTGACACCCATTTGAAATGGCCATTTTACGGACGAACGAGCCACTTGCCAAACGATCGATCCTTCTCTCCCACCCGCAGTCGTCCGGTGGGCTATCAACATTTTAGATATTCCGATCGGACAGCCCCGGAGACTACGAGCATTTCTCCACCCTCGGCCCTATTCCCAAACCCCTACGTGTGTGTGTGTGTGTGGTTTGGGTTAGGCTTTGTTTTATCGATTCCATTCGCGTCCGATCAGCTGTCTCGTTTCTCCTCTGACGGTCCCGCTCTCGCTCTCCCACAATCCGCTGCGATCATGTTCTATCGATGGACCTGCGGCCATCGGCAGGTAACGGAGTCCCTGGTCCCGACTTTCCGTTTTCGATTTCTTCGGGGCTTTACCCCGCGGCTAAGGGCCGGTGATGGTCGGTCCAGGGGGAAAAAAAGCCACATTGAAGAAGACAAAAAAAAACACGCCGTCCAAGAGGTGGAAAACCTACTGCCCAATGTCGAGGAGCACAAGACACCCTTACGTGCTACGCCTCCGACGCCATTCGGCACTTGGGCCCGGCAGGAGCCACTAGGAGTAAGGCCGCTCACTCGCACGCGTCACACGCGGCGAGAAGGAAAAGAAATCGATACATTCCTTCGTGCGGCCGGGCGCGTCACTTTCTAAACGGGGTGAAAGATACACCCCTTCGAGGTGCCCGCGGTGTGAGGGGTCGAAAGTGGCCGGAATGCTCCCGGGATGGAGCCCAACACGCGGATCCTACCGGTTCGGGTCGAACGGAGAACGTTTCTTTCTCGCCTCGTAGCACGTGACCCACGGTTTCGCCGGATCGTTTCGCAAAATGCGAAAAAAAATAAAACAACCACATCCAGTAGGCGGATTCCACTCAGCTGGCAGCTTCCGTCTGAGAGCAAAGGACTTCGTCGTGGGCTACTGCGATGGCGATTGTTACACGAGCTGGAAATCCAACAACATAAAACACCTCCCAATTAAATGAGGCTCAGTATGTAGTGAAACCTTACAGCAGCCCAATTCATCGAAAAAAAAGCTCACGAAAGCAATCATAGGTTAATGATATCGATTAGGAAGTGAAGCGAAAAACAACATTTAACAACGCACCAACAAAGAAAACCCACCAGGCGGGCTGCGAGCTTTAGGTAATCCACTTCCACTTTCGCTCTGCGCTCATGCAATCGGCACGCGGCATGAAATCGAAAAACATCCCCGCCTGCTTCGACGGAAATATATTAGCGCCTAGAATTAAGCCACCCAAACGCCCGTGCGATGGATCGCACGGACCACCGTGGCCCGGCGGAGAGATCGAATTAATATCCCTCTTCCCCCATTTAAAGCGCTTGTCCGAGATGAGCTATAAACTGTTGAAACGAGGCGCCCTTAAATTTAAGCGCCCCGAACGCGAGATGCAAATTAAAATATTGACTTAAGGGCTTGCACCTTGCGCCTCGGTCCCTTTTGCCGGGTAATAGCTTCAACCGGAAATGCAGGGAAATTAAATTCTATCGATCGGGAAAGCGATCGCCTTCCGAAGAGATGCACTTATCTCCCATTGTTGTCCCCGGTCCGGTCGCGTTGATTATGCACCTTTTTTTTCATGCATGATTATGTGTGATTTGTGTGAGCGTGCGTGTGTGTGCGCGATCGCGTCGCATTTTTATGGCCAACGATTGATGTAATATTCATATATCAATTTGGAAGATTTATCAACGCAGCGGGAGAAAGTCTACCGGACTCTCCGGTCCAATAAATCGATTCCCAAAATTATGCGCCCCATTCAAACCCCCTCATTTGAAAAAAAGCATGTTACAGCGTTCGGGTGAATCGGATTTGGATGGAATGGAATGTTTGCTTGTTCGCATTGTTTTCTTTCTGATCGGGTCCGTGCGTGTGCATTTGTTGGGGAACAGATTTGTCCTCGAGTTGGAGACAATCAAAAGCACGAGAAAAAAAGGATGCTCAAAATATGAGCAAAAAAAGGGGTTGTTTTGTGAGAATCCTCACGTGAACGGATCTCAAATGCAGTAAAGGGATGATTCTAAAATGTTAATAATCGCTGGTACAATTGCACCAACCATACGTGTGCTATTATTTACGTGTTCCTCCCTATTTTTCTCATCTCTCCCCACATCCAGCCAATAGACCGACGACGATTTCGGGTGATCGTTCTGCATCGATCGCAGATTGAGAAGAAAAAAAGTAACAGAAAAAAAACAATAAACAGCAACACGACAACGATAAGAAACAATCAGCAAGAGAGAACGAAGCCAGAAACGATCAAGATCGCAACAAAAAACAAAAGCAAAAAAAAAACGCACATCAAGGCACCCCTCCTCACCCTCCCCCCTCCCAGTACGGGCAGAAGGGCACGGCAACAAAACAACAATCACCGATCATCATCCAAACAGTAATAATAATCGGAGATAATGGTTGCATAATTTTATCATTAAATTCGTAGCCCGGCCAGGAGGCTCCACTTCACCCGAAACAAAACACACCCGCCCGGGAGAAGTGTGTGTGTGAGAGAAAGAGAAAGAGAGAGAGAGAGAGAGCGAGAGAGAGGCAGATAGTGGGGGAACTGAACGAGCCCCCAACCGAAAATCGAGGCCCGCAAGCAGCTGGATATATTATTTGCGGGCGTGCGCGCGTACGTGCCAGACCGTGCGCTTCAGATGCGATTTGCGCCCCTGCGAACGCGAAAGTGCGTGCCTGTTGTGGCACAGAGTGGCCCTTTTCCGGCCCATCGCGAGTGAGTGTGATTGGAAGATTGTGTGGCTAAATTGCGCCTCGATCGCGGTGTATTTTGCGTGGGTATATTTTTTGCCGCAATAAGTGCTCCGTCGCGCGGGCGATGTTACGCGCGGTGATCCTTGAGTAAGAAGTGAATCTCGCTTGTGCGATCGCGCGTGTGCTTGTGATTATTATTTTTTTTGAGTGATTTTTGAAGATCCCAGGAATTTGCGCTAACACTGCGACGAGTGAGTCTTTCCAGCACGTGTGTGACGAGTGCGTGTGAGCTCATTTTCCGAACGGACGGTCTCGCGTGTGGTGGCGCCAAGTTCTGAGCCCTCGCCTGACTGTCTGAGCTGGTGCGATGGAGAACGAATCCTGCTACGGTGGAGGGGACATTGCCGGAGCCATCTTTGGGACGCTGTTCGCGATCGTCCTGGTGGCGGTGTTGCTCTGGTGGCTCTACAAGAAGAACTACATCCTTAAGCGTAAAGGTAGGTCCAAACCATCTAACTCCGATCGTCACGATCGTCGCGATCGACCCGTTCATTGCATCAGAAGATTATTAGCCAATCGCATTGGCCACATTACGAAATGTGTCACTCGTGTCCCCGTAAATGGTGTCCCGGCTAATTTCTACCGGCCCGTTGCTCGCGAATAAGGCTGCCCTCACCCGCCCAATTACGCCCAACGGAAGCGCTAGGGAAAGTGGGTTGGCAGGAAGTTACATCGCATGCAAATGACAAGTGCAGCCCCCGTTTGACAGCGAAGCCAACTGTCACTCGGGCCGGTTTACTCCCGGTTTAATTGTATCGATTGTGCAACGCTTGGCTGGCTTAGGGGGGAGGTGGGCGGGACTTGAGGCTTGACATCCCCAGGAGGGGTCGTGGGGTGTAATTGCTGCCCTCACTCACCTCACTCCGCACCAGCCGCTCCCGTGGAAAACGGGACACAGGTAAAGCTACGATCCGATCGAGGGTTTCCCTTTCCGTTTCGGCCCACACACGGATGGTTTCGGCCTCTTTCTGGCTGGCTCCATGGTGGGGTGCTGGAATTCCACCCAATGGGCGGGGGTTTAGCATCATTTGCATACGAATCATAATGTTTATCGATGGCTAGGGGACGTCGAGCGTCACGTGCGCGCTAACGGGCACTGGCTGGACGCGGTTCATTGATCCTTTCCGTGGGCTGACGATCGGTGGGGTTATTTTTCGTTACTACCTCCGCCTCCACCGTCCTCATTTTCACCTCAGCTTAAACAGGGAAGCGGTTGGGAGGCTCGGGTGCGATACCTGTTTTTTTTTTGTATTCACTGTTCGCTTGCTCCCGTCACTCAGAATGGCCACGCATTCGCCCACTCTCGGCGTCTCGGCGTGTTTGGGGTTGTTTGAATATGGATCGATAAATATTGAGTCTTAGCTCATTTTTTTCACCTCCCTTTTCTTCACTCGGCTCGCAGTTGTCTCCCTCCACGAATCCCATATCCGGAAAGTTATGGGAACCGCGGTAATAAATGCATTTTGTAACCTAGCTTTTTTACTGTTATGCCGGAATCTCCCAGGGATGGATGACTGCCCATCATGTGTCAGGCGAGGCGCGGGTATCATGTTTCATCGGCACGGAAAGTAAGCCGTTGAATAATGGACTGGAAAATTTGCATTTGATAGCAATCCAATTCGTTTTATTTGATTTTTTTTTCAAAAGTATTACAACCAACCTACCTAAGGAGCAGGCGTTTTAACATGCGTTAATTTGCTAACGTTAGGTCGCCATTGATCGCTTGATCGCCTGATCGGTTGTTTTCCGATTTGTAGAATCAACTAGCCACACGATCCACTCCAATTGTGCCCGATAACACGAAAAGAAAGCAAGTGATCGCGTACAATAACGTACGCATGTTCGCATCGATTCAAAGCTTCCGTCCGTTCCCGGAGGGCTGAAACGGAAAGTGAATCGTTCCGATCGGAAGGCTGGTGTGTGCAAAGTTTTCCCACCCCTTGAAGGTATCTGCGGGTGTCTAAAACACCACCTTAAACACCTTAAACATCCCTTGCGGAAGCTTGCGCCAAAGACCCCACCGATCAACGATCACGAACATCGATCGCGTAGGTGCAACGCGGAAAACTCCAATCGAACTCCTCCTTCGGCACACATTTTCCTCGTTCGCGCGGAAATAAAGCATTTTAATTCGTTCGCGCTGGTTTGTCTGCGTTTATTTCCACACACACACACACACACACTGGCGTGCGCTGTAACACCGGAACCGGAGGTGGATTGGACTTGGACAAGGTACTTCATCATCCCACGTGGCCGACCGTCATTCATTGCCACTTTAAAACATGACATCTCCGCGACATGCCACGCGAAATATGCGCCTCCACGGGTGCGTGTGTGTGTGTGTGGTTGAAAGAGCCTGCGAGAGAGGGAAACATTACGACCGCGACAAATTGCGCCCGTCCGATTGACGGACGTGTGTTAATTGTGGCAATTTTAGGGTGGAGAAAACAACCCACCCTGCACTGGTAAACGGAGGGCTACCGAAGCGGTTACTGGAGGGAAGGAAATTAAAAGCGAGCAAATTAAAAAAGAAAAAAGAAAACATTGGCGTTTGTTGCAGACGGCATCGGGGTGGATGAGAGTTTTATATCATCGCTCGATAACCATCGCGATCGTTATGGAACCGGATCAAATACCCCAGGGCCGGAAGCGGCTGAGCGTTCATCTCTCAACCCAAAGTCGCAGGGACCACCCGGACGGTGGAAATTCGAACCACACGGAGAAAAACCATCGCTAATAAAGCCACAAATCTCAGAAAAAGGTCTGGACGCGTGGGGGCCAGTGTAGCAGCGAGCGAATCCCCGGCGCTTGTAAATCACACCCCCAGCGAGAGGTTCGAGAGTTCGGACGGGCCAAAATGCGCTTTCGCCCGCGGGTCCTGCGATCGAGAGGAAGTGTGATGGTTAGAGGACGTGGGGGTGGGGGCTTTTTCCATCCTGTACTACCTTCCGGATGACGAGCTTGGGGCTTGCATTTGGCTTCACGCCCCGCTTAACGCCCGCGCGATCAAACGCACTCGATCGGAATCGATCCACAGTTACACCAGTCGATCCCGTTCGGTGCACCTATTCGCCCCCGGGGTGTGTACCTTAAACATACTCCAAAAAAAACAGCTCCCTCTCGTTCGTTGGGAACACCTGAGACAAGGCAGGAAGTCCGATGCGAGGCGCCCGAAACGATCGAACATTGCGATCGCGCGCCGATAGACAACATCAGATTTCATCCACCGGCCGTCATCAACCTGATCCTCGCGAGGTGATATCGTTTTAGACCTGGTCCCCGTTTCTCCCTTAACCACATACCCTGCATCACATCCTCAACACCAATGGATCTTGATCGTTATCGGGGGGGGGGGGGGGGGGGGTTGGTACGACAGCGAAAACCAATGTCCAGCAGGAGTTGATCGGTGCTTTCGAAAGTGCGATTTTGGGCCCTCGAGAAATGCGCGCGCGCTTCGGCACACACACACACACACGCACGCACGCGCGCGATCTCTTATCGCGGTGTGCGAGGGATGTGGCGCTGTTGTTTTTGTGCAACCGGAAAAACAAGTTCCCCCCAACCGTCGAGTCTCGCACAGGGCAACAAGATCTGCCCGGGGGATCTGCGAAGAACTCGTTTTCCGAAACTCGGGAAGCGTCCCATCCCAGCAGGATTGTGTGTGCGTGAGTTTGTGCGCTTTCCCCCCCCCCCTTAACCTTCTCGCCTGTCGTGTGGAGCATGGGGAGAAGGGTGGGGGGCATCTATTGCGAGTTTATGCAAATGATGCCGTCCCCGGGATCAAGCGCTAGAACCGGCGGATTTGCGGCTGCTCGAACACCTTCCCGATCGAAGGTGTTTCGCTTCGTTTGTCCTGCGCGCGAGCACGATGATGCAAATCAGGCCTTCATGCGTGCGTGTGTGTGTGTGTGCACGGGGGGCCGAAGCTATTAGTTTTTCTTTCGCGAGGGCATTTTCCTCCCTGCGCCAAGGGGGTGCATCAACGACGCAAGGGATGGTGACTTGCGCAATACGAAAAGCGGCCGGTTCCGTGGGGTGTTGTGTTTTTTTTTTGCGCAAGTTCCGGTGACATGATTTCCTTGTGTTGATTTATCGATCTTCGTCAGCGTCTGAGCGAGGAGACACCTCTCGCGGGGTCCGAGTGCGTGTCACATTCGTGTGATTGAGTAATTTCATAGCTCGGGTTGCTTTCTAACTCTTGTCTGGAGGAGCATGCGAGGTTGGGGTGCTGTTTTGGACCCGGGTCGGGGTGGGTTTATCAGCATGGGAAATTACTTTCCATCGCTCATCGCATCGGGGTTGGAAAATTATGGGTTTCTGATACGAGTGCAAGGATGCGTATATCAAAGATCGCCTTCCGGCAGGTGGCGTATTAATACAGGAAATGCGTTTCTTTGAAATACCATTTTTTCTGAGTTGTATCTTGAAGTTTTCCAGCACTAAACAGAGTAGTAACGATTTTTGTAAAACTCAGTATAATACAAATAAGCTTAAGATCATCTCCAAAACGATAGTTATTGTTAGATCACTATTGTACCCAGTATGAATGACTATTTAAAATAGTTTTGCAATCTTTTTCCCGACTCGTTCGGTCGTCGTTATAGCCCGAAACGATACGTTAACATTTTCTACGATTTTGCTGCAGCTTTTCCACCTTCTAAACGACGTCTAAACCCCACCAAACCCCCGAGGGGCTCATTTAGCAACGTGTCAGCAACGCCGCAAAAGCGTGGCCAGTTACCAGTGACAGTCCCGGCAGCCCGGTTCGGTCAGCGACCGCAGAAAAGAGAGCGACCGAGCCGCACATTGTTGGGTGCGAACATTTCGGTCGGATCAAGTGTATATAAGATAAACATTCCAGCACGGGCTCTCGCACCAAAGCCATCGCCAGTGGCCATGCCGCCATCGCGCGCCGGACGCAAACTTGAGAAGCCCGCGTTGGGCTTTTTCGCTATTACGTCCCGGCCATGCAGATCGCGGTCGAGCACGCGAAGCGACAATGTGGATGTGGATTTTTGTATCACTTTTCACGAACGAAAACGGTGCTCACGGGTGCTTTTCGAACGCAAAAACAGGTTTCCGCGTCCTGCGGGGTTCTTGCGCGACCGCGCCCCACCTAGGAGCGAAAGAATTTTTATCATTATACACACCTCCAACCCTCGGAACCGCCTTTTTCACCCGTACGCGTACGTACGTGGATCGCGCGAACCTCTGACATTCGGTTTGCCTAGCCATTCCGTTCCACCTGACGGCCGGTCTCCGGGTTCCAGTGACGCGCGTGTGAGCTTTCGTTTCGGCTCCACCCGACAGGAGGGTGAGCTTATCTCGAAGGGGGATATTAAGCGCAGTTTTGTTTTTTTTTTTGGCGTCTTCCCAGTGGACCCGGAAAACATGGGGAAGGTTCATAAAAGACGGCACTCCACCCGATCGAGTGTGTTTTTATTTTAATTTACATCTCAAGAGTCAGGCGAGCGAGCGAGAGCCCGAACGGTGATGGTTCTTGACCGTGCTGAATGCGCGTTTTTATTGCCATCATCAACTTGATCTTTTCGAGCTTTTGGAACACACACACACACACACACACGCATGTGTGTGAGATAGTCGCGTTGGTCTAAGGAATTCCCCACCCGCTCTGGGGAAGATCTCCTTAATCGGTTCCACGTAATAAAAATGAGCGAAATGCTTATTCAATTAAGTGGATTCGTTCATCTCGGGATCGCGCCGGATTCGGTCGATTGGGACCATCATCGGGGCTGACAGATTTTTTTTCGTCCCCTTCCCCCCCCCCCTCCTCTCTTCTTCACAGGTAGGGGGGTTCTTCTTGGGTGCCCTTACGCCTCCCATCGATCACAGGGCCTGACCGCAAACACGCGGACTCATCCAGCTTCTCCAGCCTTCCCGGGCCATTAACGATCCAGCGAGGGTTTAGTTGGCTTCATGTCCCACAGCTTCACCCACCACAAACTCAATGGGCTTCCCCATCACCCAATCTCATGCACCCCCGCTCGCGGGATGGTAATTTATATGGCGGAAGAAATTAAACGCTTCAGAGCCGCCTTGTTTGCGCCTGCCCGCGTTGGGAGGAACTTTTTGGTGGAAACGCTGAAAAGCCGTCCACGTGACCGCGAGGCGCGTACCCTGTGGGGCGTGGGTGAAAGTCCCAAACAAACCGTTAATGATGGTGATTTGAAGGGCGGCGGGCAATGGGGAGCATTCCTGTCGTTTTTTTTTACCGCGCACCAAAAGGGCGAGATTGAGTGGTTCGACGCGGTTGAGAAGAGCCAACGGAAAGAAAAATGCCACCCTTCAGGGAGCGTCCGTTGAGCTTTGAGGCATGTCGTTAAAGCTTGATGCGTCGAATGCATGGCGATGAGTGATTTAATACTATTTTTCATTAGATCGACATGCACGGAGTGTCTGTGAAGCTTTTTTTCAATGTCTGAAACCGAGAAAAAACAAACCATTCCATGCTTTCCTGCTCTACTACGGATCGTTTAAGGTGCACCTCGTAATGGCGCAATACTGTCTTGAGTCATCGCGTTACTTCTACGCAAGCTGGCCTGGATTTTTTTTCCACTATTTGACGGAGAGAATATTTTTGCATTTCCCTTTCTCGGCGGATTTGTCGTCGAGTTATGTAACCCACATCGTGCCCTCCACAAACAAACCCTACCCATTCATGTGTTTTTGTTATTTTCATTCCAACGGCACAGCGACAACGACAAACACAGCAAAACTCCATTTCCCAGTCTCGCGCGCGCGTGCGCCTTCGAACCCGCGCAAATGATGCAACCCGCGTGTTCTATGCACTCTCCATCTCATCTGTTCAGAGGGCACATTTGTGCTCTCTTTCTCTCTCTCTCTCACCTTCATTTGCTCCGCTTGTTAGCAAAATCATCCGAGTAGGCTTTCGAATGTTCCTTGCTCTCGAAGCTGGGGCTGTTTTTTTCTATCGTCTAAACTGGGTAACCTTCGCGCCTATGCACCGCGATGTGGACTGGAAGCGGATCGTTATGTCGTTTTTTGTCTTTTGCATCTCCTTCCCCAAGCCCACCCACTCACCCTGCTCTAAACCACCCAAACGGTCGTCGATCGCATGTAGGTTGACGTCGGTGCACTTTTGCACACATCGGCGATCGACGATCTAGGTGATCTTTCTCCACCACTCGGAGCTGTTCCACGCGTACCGCGCATTAGCGTCTCGTTCGGGTGCAATCCAAGCTCATAAAATCGCTCCCTAACTGACTGCCATCCGTACAATGTGGCCCACTGTTGGTGAACGCATGGCGTCAACGACGAGTACGGCAGCGATCACAACCGATGGTCATGGATCGTTTAGCCTCGCAGGCAAATGGATGCACCATCGGGTGATGTGTGCAATGTTGTTCACTCGTAAGCGCAGGCCCAGTGTCCGGACTGGTGAGTCGCAGGCTTCCCATTTTTGCTGACTCCATGGCGATCTGGGTGACGCACGCGGAAACATCATCTGGGGAATTTGCTGCCGCAATCGCCAGATGCGTGGCACGTGTAACGCCCGATTTATCACGCGCGTATGCCACCCCGTAATGGGGGATTTTATCGACCACCGTTGCATCGAGAATGTATTCATTAGCCGAGCGATTAGAGGGCTCCCTTTTTTTTATTTGAGCTCGAACTATTTCTTCACACAATTATGACCAATTTCCTAACATCGAATAGGTTTCGTGGAACTATTTTCCCGGCCAGCCGATTGTTGATAACGGTGGTGCGTTTTAGTGCGCACATTCCGAACTAAATATCGGTGCACACGGGATTCAGGCAGCATGAGTGGTGTAATTGAGCTCATACCAATGCTTGCAGCTCGATCATAGCTATGCTGCAGCTGCTTCCGGAACTGCGGGCTGACAAAAAAACTGATAACGGAAACGTTAGGTGGAATTATTTCGAGTCCTTACCTAATCCATCCGGATGCCAAATTTAGCCGATGTCGGTTGCTTGGAACAGAACTTATCCTCCTCTTGGTTGGAGTAACCACGCACACACGGAGGAATTATGCATGGAGTTGAAAGCAACGCTTCCTAATTTGGCACACAGGTATTATTACTGCCCCATAAAGATAATCACTCCACCCAGGAATGTTGCGGCATTCGGAACATTTTTCGTCGAGCAAGTGAAATTATTATCAACCATAACCACAACTTTCAAAGCAGGAAATGATTGGCAGCAACAATTATGTGGCTGGAATTTACTGTTTGTCTGTAGGATGGTTAAATTGTCGCATTCTTTGGAGTAATGTCCGAGCGTCATATTACACGACTATGAAGGTGCTTTATGCAATCAATAGTGTATGCGCTTTATGCAATCCAAAAGAGAGTGTTACATGTTATATTTTATTTAAAGGAAATGTATGAACATTTTGTCAGTTTAATTTAAAGCATGTATCAATCCACCTCGTCACAATCGCTTTCCATTCCAGCTCTCGAAATCTTCCCTCTCGATAAATCTTCCCAATTCCTCATTCCACATTGCCTTTTTAAGCACGCGTTTCTAATCACACCTTAAATTAGGTCAGTCCGAAATCAGTAAGCACAATTACAACCTCTTCCCGACGGGAGCCCTCGATTGCCCGATTGCCCCATCCGCTTCACTCGCCCTCGGTTCAGCCGGGCCTTTTATTGATACGCTCCTTTTTTATGGGCTAGAGAGGCAGAAAAAAAACTGTTAGCCTAGCTTTCTCCACCCTGCCCAGGTGCAGAACTCGGGGCTAGGTTTAATTGGCCGTAGCGGTACCGGTTCTAGGTCCGTGCCGTACTTCCGCCGCACCGCGTTCGGTCAATATTTGCGTCGATCGATACCCCATGGGGAGAGAAATAAAAGAGGAGGAGGTGAATTTCGCTCCCGAATGTAAACACCAGCACCAGCTTGATTTGGGCGATCGTACAGACCCGAAAAAAAAGACCGATCGCCGGCTGCCAGCGCGCCGGGAATTATCGAAATTTAACGCTTCGATCCACGTCCCAATCAACCGGCCGTACGAGGGCTGGAAAGAATCGGTTGGGTAATTGCTTTCGTATTCGGTGTTCTGGAAACCTTCCATCACAACCTCCTCGCTGGAAAAGGGGTTGCATCATCCTGTTTCCCCATGTTTGGAAGGTGGTCGATTGTGCGCCGAGCCGTGGCCGAAGCCGGTGCTTTTTCGCAACTATTCGATTCCCGTTTTTGGTGACCAACGTGTGGTGAAACGTGTGTGGTGTTCTTCACTTCGTAGAAGAACAAAAAACTTTTCAGCTACATGTATAGATTTTTTTTTCTTGCTTTTCGAAAACCAACACCACACACATAATGCCAGTAGGATGGTTTTTGTTTGCGCTATTCATATCGCACCGCAACCCAAATCACCATCGTGCAGGGAAGGACTGTTCGCTTATGTCATTGTTTGAGCTCTGTCTCCATCAGTCAAATAAACAAAAAAATTGGCGATGAATATTTGGAACAGTGCTGCGAAATGTGAGCTTTGAGGAATGGCCGTGCCAAATTCCGCACCGAATTTATGGCGGCCGGATGTGTGGCCACGACACGCCGATTTCGTCTAACGATGGCATGCTTTTGTTACATTCTGCCAACCACAGGCCGCTCACCTGCAAGGCGCTTTATCGACGGACGCACAGTGTCCTTATTTGGCACAAAATGGTTGTTTACTTGTTCGGTTAATCGAGCTGAGGCCGTTTCTAGAAGGCAACAAGGTGTTGCGGTTCGTTCGTTCCTTGAAATTAGAATCGAAAAAGGGCAACCAGCGAGCTTAGAGATAGGCCGGATGGATCCATAGAAACACTTCCCGCTTTGATGGTGGCCGATATAACACTGTCCCTCGTAATTTTAGTGGTTGGAATTCAGCACACATCCTTAAAAGGCATCGTACAATGTGCCGTTTGTAATCAATTATGTTTGTAAGGCTGTAAAGCCAACGGACTATAGTGTTTAATCAAAAGTTTTAATTCTATCAATCCGAGCATTAAGCTACCAAGAATTCCACCGGTTTACGACCCGCCAAGACGCCAAACCTATCAAAACTGGTGAGAACAGCGAGCGAGCTTCAGCGGCGCAAACTCGGAACCTGTTTGCTAAAAATAACAGCCTCAAAAAGCGACCCTCCCGAGAAAAACCACATCAAAAGCATTCGATGCAGCGCCGAATGTTGACCGATCGTTTTACTTTTTTTTCTGCTTCCCTCTCCTCAAATGTTAGCGGCTAGCGGTGGTATTCAGAAGATCCACGCCACGAGATTGACCTTCGCCTGCTAAGGACAAGTGATCGTCATTCGTGAGCGGCGTGATCTGGCACTACAAATGAGCGACCGTGTAAGATACGCGGTTTGGTCTGGAATGGGCACCGATCGAATATATGACCGGTGCGATGTTGATGCAGGCACATTCAGATCCAATAAGCTTTCAATAAACCGTGTTCGTCAATACCCTGAAGTGTTTGTTGTTGCTAGGAGGTTTGCCGCCTAAATAATAACAAGAGACTTCAATGCTTATGAAGCTGCTGATGAACGGATTTTAAGCTTTACAGCACGGATTTATGTGTAAAGACGCTCATTAATTCTTGAAAAGCAATATAGCAGTTGTTTGATAACAAAAAGTGCAAAAGAAATAAATATAAATAAACATATCAACTAATTGATTATTATTTGATATTTTTACGGGGGGTTCGTCGCTTAAATTTCATCAAAAGACTTCAACGCTGCCAATTTATTTTTAAACGCTTTTTGGAGGTATTAAATGTCGATTTTTTAGTAGAAAAAGTTTGCAAACAAACCAATCATAGCATACTCATTGCTTTCCACTGGAATTCATTCCCAACTCCTCTCGATTACCTTCACTTTCTCCCCCATCATTCGGTCCAGCGAGTTCTCGCCCAGTACGCTTTGTTGCACTTCTCGCGAGCATACAAGCGAAACTCCGCTCCCGAGAATCAGGAAGTAGACTACAATTGACCTGGGTCCCGGTTGACCAAGAAAAGGCTCCCCGGCGGCCGCGAATCTGGAGCAGCGCAATAAATTACGGTGATATTGAAATTCCATTCGGAACACAAAAAACCGCCCCCTGGCGGCAGGCGGAGAGCCTTGAGGTGTGCAGCTCGCGCACTCATACTCTCACCAGGTCGTGCCAGGTGTACTAGGACAGGCAGAAGTACGTGAATGATGAATTCCTTCCACCGCGTAGCCTCGATAATAAATAATAAAAATTACAATAATAGCACAAACGGGATCACGCTCGATCGCGCGATCTGGAGCCGGTGCATTGCGTCGATCGAACCGGTGGGAAAAAAAAGGCCAGTCAGAGCACGCAGCCACCAACAGTGATGTGTTGTACCCTTGATCAACTCACGTTCAAGTTCACCCAGCCGTGAGAGGCTGTCAGTTATTGCTACGTATTTTTTCCACCTCATAATGAATCTGTTGCCGTTGAAAGGAGACGCTTTGCGACACTTCTGCACGGGTTCCTGGTGCTCTTAGCATAGCATTACATTAAACATACTTGCAAGAAATATACGAGACACAACCTCACAACCCCACATGATTCGCAATTGCACCCGATTATCACAAATCACGTTGAGTCGCCGTGTCTTCGTCTTCGCTAACGGCCGGAAAGCCGCTTTTGCATCCCACTAACGGCTCACTAGCTAAGCGTTATTTAATTGAAAGGTGCAGCCTGCGCGAACCCGCAATCGTCCCTTCCCGATCAGTCGCTTCCATTCGTGCGATCCTCGCTCGTTGTGTAACATACAATGTACCAATCCTGCGCATCAAACCTGTACAATGTTGCGAAAAAAAAGCAACGCATCCAGCTCGCGAACAACGCAGTGCATGAGCATCATTAACGCACCTCTTGGGCTCAGGCCCGGTTTTGCGCCCTCGTTGAGTGTCACATTCCACGATCCGCACAGCGCCATCGTATCGGATGTCCGGCGGCAGTGTCTTTTCACGACCGTTGAGCTTTCGTCGAGGCGTCGAAAGAAAGCTGTGCCGGGGTGTCCTCACGATCGAGCGCTAGGTGATATATTTTTATAGCCCGATTACCATACGCTTGGCGGCTCTGGTGGTGGGTGGTTAGTCGAACAAAAAAAAACAGCCTACTTTGGTGAAGTTGAAAGGCCGTCTTCTCGCAAACTATTTATACCACTCTCACTCACAAGGTGCTATTTGTTCAGTTTTAAAACGAACGAGAAATTCCACACGGAATGAAACACACATACCAAACAAAAAGCAACGGAATAGGGAAGGATGGCTTTTCGCTGGTTCTCAGTGCGCTCCCCGAAGCATCAAAGGCCACTAGTCCACCTTTACATCCCTGATCAGTTGGGTGGGTTTTAAGCTTCGATCCATCCACGAGCCACGTTGGCTCGTTTCGGTTCGAAGCACATTGTTCCCCGTAAGTCTCAAACGGAGACTTTGCTAGCCACAAACGAAAGCGAAATCCACGGCCGCCTGTTGTGCCTCGTGGAGAGGGAGGATCCGTATGATTTGCATGAGCGATTCTGCGCGTGGGAAACGATGTGAAAACATCTCCCCCACGAGCAGCCCACCTCGCGATCGCGTGTCATCGGAAAGGAATTTCTTGGTGGGCTGCCGCGTGCTGTGTCGGTCACTGGCACGCTTATCAAAATATCAATGAAAGCGTCAGCATTGAAACCGGAAATCTTTACCGCCATGTTAATCCCCCTCAATATGGCGTTCTTTGGTGTGTGTGTTTTTTTTTAATTTGTTGCACCACAACGGGGTTTGGGTTTTGCTTGTATTATTTATTCCATGAATGAGACCTTCTTGTCGAACTACACCGCCGGGGTCGATTCGGGAAAGTGTGAAACCATTTGCTTTCTTCGCCAACCACCCTATCTGGGGAGGGAGGCCTGTTGAGCACTTTCCCGGGCATTTGTAAACATCTTCAGCCATCGACAGCTGCTGAGAAGGGTTGCGCTTTCGTTCGACCGTCGCCGGGAACCTTTATGGACCTTAGGGATGGGCCCTACAGCCCTTGGCCGCGAGCAGCTTTTAGCAGCTTTCGAACGGCAAACATTCGGGACAACATGCTGGACGCTGTGTGACGAAACGCCCCGTAAAATTCCCTTCCCGAATGTTCGACTTTTCCTTTCACTCGCTGCCCGGGGTTGGCATCTTTGCATAACGCGACCCACTAGGGCACCGAAGACAAATCGCGGCCAACCACCCTTTCGTCATAGGCAAATTATTGAGCAGTTCCAATCTGGCCTCCTCCGGTAACCCACGTGCTTCGGTGTGATTGGGGATGATGAGGATTGGTGTGGCTCTGTGCGTGTATGTGTTTTTTCTCTCCATCCCTCTGTTGTCTTTTCGTGCACCCTTTCTAAACGCGCGTCATCGGTGGTACATACGTGCGCAATTGCGGGGCCACACGCGCACCGTACATATTGATTAAGTAATTATGCACCCGACCTGGGAGCGACTCAGCGTGGCTTAGTCTGGCTGGCAGAAAAGCGTGAACGATCGCTCGAGTTGGCGTTGCGAATCCACCGACGGAACGGAAACCCACCCACCCCGAGAGGGAGCAGCCCTACGCGTGGCCATTTATGGTTCGAGAACGCAGGGCTTGTAGCGCTCGGATTGATGGTTTTTCGATCGATCGGATGGCTCTACGCCGAAAGGGAAGCGAATGATGAATTAGTTGTATTGCGGTTACGTCTCAACTGTGGGTCGACTCCGGCCACTAGCGGGATGCGAACTAAATTCGTTAATAATCGATTAAGGAGCCCATTTCCCGACCCATCCGACGATCGCTCGCACCTGCGGCGTGTATCGAATCGAGGCAAATGATTCCGCCGAGCGGTGGGTTTTCCACCCGAACTCTCAACCAGAATGGAACCGATTCGAGACGTCCGGAAGGAGACAGACGCGACGGAAGATGCTTTGAAGGTTCTGTGCTGGGCGCGGCACGCAATTACAGGTCCTGCGTAGGCACGACCGCCGGAGGTGGAAGACATCACCGCGTCACGCCGCTTTATCGCATCCCGCTGAGAGCGATGACAAATCGCGCGGCTCGGTTTAATGGGAAACGGGAAATGTTGAAATGTCGCTCGGGTGAGGGATGCTGATTTAAGAAACAACAGAGAACGTGTTAATTACGGCCGCACCTTGCGATGAATCCGTGTCAAGAACGTAGCCGTCTAAGCCTACTCTAAGTAACCATAGCAACGCCCTAGACGCCCTTTGACAGATGACAGATGAGCAGCGTTTTGTTTTTGTATTCTTAGAGGTGCATTTTTGTGACCTTTTTTAGTATCCTCGATGCTAAATGATACATCTCTTGCTTTTTTCTTCTGTCACTTCCAGGTAAGCATCCCAGCATCTGGTACATCTTCACCCCAAACAACTCCTTCAGCACGATCTGCTCATTCCATCACGGCGCGCTTCCGTTCCGGTTATCCCTGTGCTGTGTTACATTCCTGCGACCAACGACCATGTGCCGCTCAACAGAACCGACGGTTACAACGCGCGGCCACATTCCAGCATCCCGCGGGCCGACCTTTCGATCGATTAATCAACGTTCAACGCCGACCATCGGTTTTCTTGTCGAGCGGCCGGTGGAATTTTGTTTCGTTTCGCTGTCGATCTTTCCGAAAAGTCCCACCCAGTCACCGACCGGCCGGGCGGGAATGAAAAGCATCCCAACGAAAGGGCGCTGCACTTTGGTGCAATCGCACAAGTGTGTGAGCGTGTCTCAAGATGAGACCGCGTGCAAACATTTCACGGTGGTGGATACGGCGACAAGAATAATTTCTTCATTAGCACATACCATGACCTTGTACGGGGTTGCCGATGGTGCGCCGCTTGAAAGCCGCAGCGTCACAAAAGGGAGCAAGAAAAAAGGATTCCCTCGTTCCTCTTCACAACCCATCACACGGGCAGCATTCTGACATCCAGAAGGTGTGCGAGTGTGTGAGAGAAACGATGACTTTTGGGCTGCGGGAAGAAAGATGATCGTTCTCGTGTCCCGCGTTGGAAGATCACGCGTTTGATTGATCGCTCCCCGATGACTCGTGGGGGGCTCAAAGGACGCCCGAGAGCCCACAAAACCCTCCCGAAGAGTCTAACGCGCCCACGTTCTCGAAGAACACACCCGACCGAGCAAGCGCTGAAACAAGAGCCTCCTCCACGCGCGCGCGTCCGTTTCGATCTTATCCCGCGAGTGGCCCTGGATGTAGCGTAAGAAAGGGAGCTGCCATGTCATGTGTCAGTCACCGGGACCCTTCCCTTCAACTACTCAAGCCGCCCTCACGCGGTCGTTGATTACCTGCCCGAAGAATGGCCGCCACGACCCAACCCAGACGCTATTTACCGGCGGGAGCCTTCCGGGGGTCTCTGACGATGATAAACACTTTCTATTTGTCTACGCGCGACGCGGGTTCCGGCGCGGTTTCATCCGACAATTGGTTCTGTTTGTTTTGTGGCCGGCGGTCTTCTTGGTGCCCTTGAACCGTGGTACGAAGGTAGGCGCGGTTGGAGACGTTCATTGTTGCCACCATACGTTGCGAATCGTTTGACTTCAGCCACCGATCGGACTTTTTTTCTGTGGAATTACACTCTTGCAGGCAAACTTTGGACTTTTTCTAATTCGGACACTGCTCGATGAAGCCTTAGGGAATACCGGAGAGATGGAATTAGCACCTTAGTTAATTTAATCCTTACACATAGCTACTTGAGGTGGATCTTTATGGTAAAAAGCACCAACTATCAATCATGATATTTCGTTGGTATTAATTTATCAAAATCTTCCCTTACCAATCGATTGTTTTGCCACATTGCAAGTCAACATGCACTCGGCATCAACATATTTTATTACAACACTTTTCGCTCGTTCCATTGAGCATACCCGCAAGTGTACTTTAACGGCACAGCCCTTACGGTTCACACCATCCGAACGCTGTCAAAGTTCGGATGAGCACGGACACATTCTTTAGCTTGAATGGAAGCGCTGATGAGCGGCTCACTTGCGCAACCGCGCACGTTGTTGAAGCGAAGATACGTAAACAGAACACCACTTGAGAACCTCTACCGAACTAGCCCCGAGGATAGAATTGACCCCGGTGAAGAGGTCCCGCACAAGGACATTACATCGTGAGCTCGACACGTGCATTAACCCGTTCCGCGGGCTATCTCATCGGGCTTCTCGACTTCACGGCGTGCCCTGTGTGATATTAAAAAGCAAAAGACGCCGTGTACGATCGAGTGACGCAACACACCGCCTCGGGGGCAACCGCGTGATCGATCGGGCTGCACTTTCACGGCTCATCCTCAGCTCACCGAGTGCCTTGCGTGCTCCGAGAGACCAGTAGCACTTTGTGCGATCGCTTTCGGATCTTGATATTTTTGAGGCCCCCTTTTTTCGAGGGGCCCACAATCTCCCGGGTTATTGGTATTTTATTCATAGCGGACCCCCTAACAAAGAGAAGCGCACACATTTTACGGCATTAAGCTGCCATGCGGCAGCGCCTCCGTGTATGTGATTAGGGATGCTGCTGATCGTTGAGGCAGCCATTTCTTTCGGCACCGAGAAAGAACTCTCCCTACAGGATGGGCTCGATTCGAATGCCCGCACGGTGAATATTATTAATTTTGATCTTTACCAAATTCCCCCACCTTAAGTTTTGTCGAGCTCCGGTGGAATTCTCGCTGCGCCATCCCGGGTGCCGCATTATGCAAGCCCACCGGTGAGGGAAAAACGTTGACATAGCCACACACAGCCACATACCTGTGCGGTCGTAATTTATGGTATTTATCGTGGCCTGCGATCTACGCCGCAGATGCGCACCCTTCGCAAAGGGCACCAGTTCTTGGCACCACACAGGCGCTCCTACTTCGTTCGCTAAACCGAACCGGAGGGGGTTTCCCCGGTGGTTGTAAAAAGGCAAGGAAGCTAAAGAGGACAGCCAATGTGGACTTTCCGATTCCGAATTGTCCTCCCGATCGGGCGTTTTGAAAAGGTACCCCCGGGGGTTGGTGTGGGAATTTCTGACCATGCGAATGGTGATGCTGTCACGTGGAAAGGATGCGTCGGGGTACACAAAAAAATAAGCGCAAAATGTCTGCCTGCATCCTGTTGTACCTGTCATAAGGCCGGTCTGGGGATGCTAATTTCGTTGATCTCCATCTGGGTGCTTTCAGAAGGCACTACAGGTACGAGCGCAGGGTGTTGATCAACCATCGTCGGCTTCTAATGATGGCTAGACGTCGTGGATGGATCTGATCGGATGGCAGCAGCAAAAAAGAAACGTGAATCATAACTTCCAGACACGTTTTGTGGCAGTTTTGAGGCGATGTTCGAATCTCCACGAGGAAAACGGGACGCCCGATTCCGCCCGTCGATCAAACGATTTGACTGTTTCGTTGTTTAACGTTACGTAAAACCACCGTTTTATCATCGACCCATCACAGAAAGGCTCCCGCTCGGACTAGACGGAGCGAGACTGATGTGCGCATTGATTGGATCCGATTGATTTTGGTGGATTTTTGCGTCGCGCCCGCCAATCAACTGCTCACCGTGATTGGTTGCGAAATTATTTAAATCTGCTTAGACGCGCTGCGTCGTGGGGGGATTTTAGGCGAGAGAAAAATGGTCGCAATAACACAGTCAATTTGTCTTCTTATGCACGCTCTTGTAAACTAGTGTTGAATTAGGCAAAGCTAGCACGCAAGCATTTCCGTAACGATAAAAGAAATGAAATTGCCAACCGCGTAATTTCTGGCGGGCTTTCGTGCAAACCTGTGGCCCCTTTTGCTGTTGGCGTATACACCAGATGCACAAACTGTAATCAAGTTGACGTTGAAGATGGGTCAACTAAAGTGAGAGAGAGAGAGAGAGAGAGAGAACGAAAAGCATCAACTGTGCATTGCATCACGGGGTGCTTTGATGGGAAAACTACACAGCAGTAGGAAGAAGAAAAACAGGGTAATAATCGCAAAAGCCACGGGAGCCGCAATCACACGCAAATCGCGGGAGGCGACGTCTGTTTTTTCTTCTTCGCGTTGCACGCATTGCATCAGAATGGCGGTTGCAATTGCACCATCGCGCCCGATCCGCGCAACCCAACCGTGTCCCCGGCTTCCTGTGGCATTTTTGTGTGCTCTTCTTCCTTTTCGCTGCCAGTTTCCCGCGAGCAACCGCGAACCGCGAAGGAATGTGCCGGTGGCTCGACCGCATGTGCCCGCGAGCAAATGACATAAATGGGGAGGAACCTGTGGAGACGAAAGCGCACGGGAAACCGAACCTAAACGATGAGCAACCTGTCGCTGGTGGAAAAGGGAGCGAAAATGTGGAAACGATTCCCGCAAACCGGACTCGATGCGAGAGCGCGATCGATCCGCGAATGGGGTGCAAAATCGACTCCTGCGGGTGCACTTCTGCACCAGAAGCCAGCCAACCGACGGGGCATGAGTGCAAAAAGGGTGCCTCAGCAAGTGCGAGCAATTAAAACATTAGCTAATTGATGGCGAACACCGGTTCCGTCCCTGCGAGATGCGTTCGATCGTGCGGAGCAATCGTTTGATCGCGGTTTCGCCGCCAGCAGGACGGTTGCAGCTGGCCGATGGCTTTTTCCCCGTGGAAAAGTCCCATCACGTCGCGGAAAGTGCCACAAATCACACCCGATCGGAACGGCGCAACGAGGGAAAAGAGACGTTTTTTTTTTCTTGTCGCGATCTCGATCATCGCTTCTTTCCCATGACGGGTGGCTACGCGGGAGGAAGAAGTTTCGTAACGATCGAATTCCCCGCTCAGCGTCGGAAGAGATTATTGATTTCAAACGTTTTTATTGCTCTTTCTCTCTCCCTCTCTGTATGTGTTCGAAACCACTCGAAAGCCCTAGCGACAACGAGCCGCAAGCACTTTCATTATCACCTTCACTTTGGTTGTTTCATCTTTTCAGCCCTCTCTTTCATCAACTGGCCTGCTGCCCCGCACAATCGGTGCAGTTGCAACCATTATCAGTAACGCGATTTCATCGTCGGGTCGCTTCAATTAGTGCTGAATTGTTTCCACCTTTCCCCACGCTGCCCATGCGCTGCATTCCGCGCGATGAAATAAATCCCAAGCTCGCCACTTGATGGATGTATAAATCCTCTTTTTCTTCCCCTACACTGTGTGTTTTGTTCGTTATTAGTATCTCTTTTCTTCTCCGTTTTCCCATCATTTCAAAGCCGTGTTTTCTAATTGCCTACACGTTAATTGTTACCGCGTGCTTCGGCGCGAACATCGGACATCGTGTGAATTGACCGCGCGGGCTTTCCTCGCGCCAGTTGAGAGGAAGTGTTAAAGAAAAAAAATGGAGATATTTATGCTCTGCGGCTGTCAGGGTGTCAGGTGGGCAGGTCGTTACGATCACATTGATATGCCCGTGGAATGCCACAAATCGATGCCGGTTAGGACGTTTCATTAGACCCAATGGAGCGGTGGTGTAATGAGCTCGTTTTGTTTGAATTGAAATTCCGCCACAAACCTTGATGGATTAGGAATTTGCCTAGTTTGTTTCACTGGAACAAAAGCATGGACATGCGCATAGGCGACAAACCCTGTCTCTCGTTTAATCGAAATCAAAAGACTGACACCAAACAAGCGACGAACCCTTCGTTTAGTATCGAAAATACGAAAGACTTGCGCATAAGCGACGAACCCCTCTCATGCTTCGTGAGCATTTTTTTCAGTTGCATGTTGTGTTTTTTTTCGCCTCAACTCATGGCACACTACGTATGAGTCAACGTACGATTATTGACCAACGAAAAAAAAAAGAAACATAAATACGGGGTCCTGGTTTCACTGCAGGCAAATATGTGTGTTGGGGATTTAAGCGTACTCCGGTGTCCCCGTGGCGAGTGCGTCCATGTGTTCTGACAGCCCACCCGCCTTCTCACAACACTCCCACCCACCAACACCACCCGGTTGTACATTGGAATGCAAAACATGCCGTTTAGCTGGCCGATGCCGATGCTGCCCGATTCAAGGTGAGCCAGCGGGGCTCGGCCGCGCGCACACACGGTGCCACAGTCCGGCAGCAATCCTTGATCCCCCCCCCCTCCCTCCCTCCTCTCCTTTCTCCCCTTTGCCCAGTAAACCGGTAAAAGTGCGCAATTTTCAAACCGTTCTCCGGGGGGGGGGTGGCGGGCAAGCGATCTAACCGAGCGGCCAAGATTTACAGGCACGGCTTTTTGGATGCAGACACGACAGGGAAGGAAAGGAAGGTACAAGCAATGGGGATGTGGATCCAACCTGACGCACCTCCCCGTTCCCGGTTCGGGTCCATCGAAAGGCACTGGAAAGCTTGGTTTGCGCACGATGAACGAAAAGAATGCGCCACCACTCTCCGGGGGCCAACAGTCGAAGGGAACGGTTCGACCCTCCAATTCCACCCCTCCCCTTCCATCCCGCCCTCCCCTGTCTCAACCCCCTTGATGCGGATTCCCGGGGCTCGGAGTTGATTAACATTGCAATGCATTTTGCACGGTGAAAACCGTCCACGGTGCGCCGGTTTACCTGCACGTGCACCGGTTTAGTAAGTAAGAGAACGACTGGTGGGTGTGTATTTCGCTATTTCTCCCTGTTTTTTTTTTGCTCTTTGCTTCACCCATTCGAAAGCTGTACCGAGGGGTTGTTGAGGGACCCCGCGTGCATGCGGGGGTGGCTTTGACGAAAGTGAAAATACGGCGTATCGGCGGTACGGTGGGGCAATTAGTAGGCCACTTTTACAGCTTCCTTTCGCGTTTGCAACTCAATTAAACCTCGCGGGTACGGGCACGGCAATATGATCCGTGTATACGCGCTAAACGTTCCAGTTGGAACCGATTGATTGGCGGGTGGCTTAAGAAGAGGAAGCAGAAAGCCTCGATTGTTTCGATAACCAATCGACACATAGCCATACGAGAGCGCAATGCATAGCCTCCCATCTGACGGCATTCACAGCCGCATTCTTGGCTTCGTCCTGCGTTTGCTTGCACGTCGCGGTGGAAGCTTTTTCCGCTTTTTTGTGTACGCAAACATAAAATAGCACTTTGATTTTTCACGATGAACTGCACACCTGTTTCGCTTCCCATATCCCGTGCGCCATTGAGCAACCGGGATGCCACAACAAGTTCCCAAAGCCCGTTTGCGAATGTGCTATCACCGCCGCCGGCATCCTTCGACATCAAGCGCAATCAAGAACGGTTAACGTAAGAAATATTGACCCGCTGCCTGCCTGTTGCGCCATTCCGTGGCACGATTTCGCCCGCAAGCCAGACGCCACCGGACCGCACCTGCAATGTACAGGACGTCTACACCGTTAGGCAAATGCACGCCACTATCGGACGGTTTGAATGCATCCGATTTACAGTTACGCTGCCGTGACCGTGTGGGTTGCCGTAAGCCGGGGAAAAAAAGGCGCATCGTAAACGGGCCGGGTGATTCGCTGATTGACAAAATGACCCGGTTTGCTGGACGGGAAATACGTTTCCGCAGAGAGAAAGAGACGTCTTAAAGCATTTGTAATATTTTGTATGATTTTTTGCTTTCGAGAGCTGGTATTCAGGGATGCTTATGACACCCCGTTGGGTGTTGTACCGATATCAGAAGACTTGGAAAATGGGCTCCAAATGAAGGCGCCCCTTGGTTGCCAGCCCGGAGCCCGCCATCAACAAACCCTGCGACAACGATCCTCGATCACCCGATCGAGGCAATCATTAATCATGTTCGTGTTTTCCCCAATTCCCCGTAATCGATCGCTTACAACAATCATTAGCGAGAGGGATGGGAAAACGGAACTCCCACGGCAGATGACACCATGGCGCGGTGATGCTTATCCTTCCCGCCTCGGGAGGTAACGGATGACGATATTAATGTTGTCCGAGTGCCGGTGGCGTTTGTGCTGTCACTTTCGATTCGCTCGAAAAGAAAAAAAAACTCCCCAACATATTCGGTTTGGGACGGAAACGCCCCACGCCTGGTGCGGACATCAGTGAAACGCACTCACCACGTGGTGACATCGAAGGGACGTCCATCCAAGCGGGCCAGTAATAAATTTCTCCCGCCCGAGGGTTGCTGACTTATAAACAAATAGCGTTTAATCAGCCGAACCCCATTTCGAAAGGGAATGAGAGAACGCACAGGGGCTGAACATGGCTGATTGGGCAGCAGA
The DNA here is from genome assembly GCF_943737925.1 of Anopheles nili. NCBI lineage: Eukaryota > Metazoa > Arthropoda > Insecta > Diptera > Culicidae > Anopheles > Anopheles nili. The sequence continues at coordinate 62,769,651 of NC_071291.1, read as the reverse complement.
AGACTCGCGATCGAGACTGGAAAGGAGTTGCCAGAAGAGGGTTGAAAGAAAACATCCGGGACTCGGCAGGGGCGTAATGAAGTGTGATGATGTCACCTAAAGCGGGCGTTCGTGGCGAATTTTGTTGCTTCGTTTGCTCCTAACTTTCGATCATCGTGTCGACGAGTAAGACACGGATTTGACACAAAATTCCCCTCAAACACACACACACACGTCCGGTCTAGGACTCGCTCGTCGGTCACGAGGGGGAGGGACTCCATTTGGGGTTTCTCTTTTTGCATAGCTGCATGTTTCAAAAAAAGGGAAGGAGGATCGCTTTTTTGTTTTTCGCTTTGTCCACGCTCCCGCCCGTTATCGTTTGAAATGGGAGAAATTTACCATCGATCACCCTAAATGGGGGCCGCTCGTGCGGCCAGTGGGCTAACCGATGGAAAACCGGTCCACGAGAGCATCCTAAATTATTGGAAATCGGACGAAGCCTCTCCTGGTGCCCCACGGTGTGACGGTGCATTTGCGAATGAGTTGGAGCTTCTTTTTTTTCGCACAACCTCTCCTAGTTGCATACGAAAGCAGTCACGAAGCTGGTTGGCCTAAATGTTGTCGCTTGAATGCCAAACGAACCCGGTCGGTCGGTGACCGTGAATTTATTAACCTGCTGCCGCTCTGAACTTGGATTGAAACCGTCGAAAAGTGTAACGAACTGTGGGCAAATATTGGAAGCAATTTTAAAGAGAATTTTTATGGCAGATAATCCTCAAACTTTACGGCCATTTATGGTCATTTGAAATGACTGCTTCTCATAAGCCAAGACATGGATTAACAATTATTCCATTTATCTTGCGCATTTGCGCGACCCAACCAACTACCAGCCATAAATTTTCACTTGTCTACTGCGAGCTACCCTACCGAGTTAAGAAGGTGTCGTCGAGAAGAAGTCGAGGCCCTCTTGTAAGCGATCGCTTCGGAAATCCATACGCTTCGCTTGGGTCGCCCACGGGGCGATCGTTGACAAAGTGCCGCTCAAGGTAAGGGAGGGCCAGCGTGAAAAGAAGCAAAAAAATAACACACACAGAAAAAAAAAGTAGCAAAAATACTGCGTCGATCGTTTTGCGATCGCTGCTCCCCAGCTCGATCTGTGGCGGCGCAACCGATGGGGTAGGGTGATGATTTATTTCTGGAACAGGAAGGGGTACACCATTAAGTGGTATTTAACATATATTAAGCTCATGTTCATGGTCAACCCATGGTCTGAGCGGGGGGGATAAAAATAAAGCCCCTTAAACAGATGCTAAAGTTGGTAAGAGCAGAAACCGGAGCAGGCCTCGTTGGACAGCGATTTCTGCACCGCATGGCCTCTCGATCGTGTGCTTGGCTGCGTGTTATCAACGCGTTCTGTGGCAATCGAATTATAAATGGAATCCTCAAACCGAGAAGGCGGTAAAATAGCAACAAAAAAGATACATCCATGCTAAAGAAAAATAAAATCGGAACCACAACGGTGCTAAAACCCGTTTTCTACAGCCCCAAATGGGTGAATGCAGAAGGATGCAGGCAGGCAAGATCCGATCGCCAGATGGCGATGGAGCTCGATGCGCGAAATTAATCGCTTAACTCGATCGAACGGCCCACCGTTTGTAAGGTCTCCGAGCCGGGTCGGGCCAGGACTGTTAATTTCTTCCCCTTTAATCGTGTAATCTGCCGATGGTCCGTTCGGTTCGATTAATGCGATTCCGACCGACCCGATGGTGGTCCGCCATCGATCAGATCGAGGATCGACACGCGCTTATTGGCCGCATTTGTCGCTTGGTTGGTGCTCGCTCGCCTACACAGGCCTCCGGGGCGAAAGTACCATCGCGTTGTTGGTGAGGCGTGTAACTTTCTCACATAAATATTCCCAACCAGGCCGCCAGGAGGGACACGTGCGCGTGCGCTATGCCGGTGGCGCAAGGGCACCGCTTAGCGCGCTGTCGCTAACAGCCAAGACAAACCATCGACCCACTCATCGGGCGCCGAGACGTTGTTCCGGCTGGTTCAACGATTCCTGACAGCGCACCTGTCCGTTGGTGGCGGTGAAAACATCAAACGTGTGCGCATCCGGCGTAAAAGTGGCGTGTTGATTATCCATCGCACGCACTGGAACAGGACATTCATTTTGAGGTTTGTTGGTAGCTTATGATGGTTTTGTTTTACTTTGCGACAAATGGCATGCGGAACCGTACGTCTGAACGGTGCTGAGAGTGCGTTTATTTGACCTTCAACCGTCACGGCGTGACGTGCGTGATCATTCGCGCCAAAGGGTCAGAAACGCGAGAACAGGTTTATCGAGGAGTTTAGAAGCAGGCACTCCTTTAAACGCTGATCACGAGAAGGTTTCCTGCTCTGTTTGGTTGTTGTTTGAGCACAACAATATGAAGCTATTTTTTACTTTCCTACACACGAGCGAACGTTCCGGAATTCATTCGGTTGCTCCTTCCTGAACCCCCAAAAGGGTGGCGAGTGGATTATGAGAGAAAAGTTTATAACCTTCAAGAAAAACCACCGAACGGGCATGTGAGCCCTCGTTCACGTTTACGGCTAGAAAACCCCCCCATAAATAATAAATAGCCTCACTTTCTGCATTAGATATGCATTGCATTTACCGCCTGCGTTGGGTGCTTTTTCCCTCCCTGTGCGAGAGAAAATTGCATCCGACCTGCATCGATGCGCCAACCGGAGAGGCTTTCCTTCTCTGTGCATTCGACCGCATGGGGGCTGAATAAAAAAAAGTTCAAAAAATCTCACCCATTTCCGCACGTGAAATCGAGAGTTTCCTTTCTCATCACAAAACCCGGTGCCTTTCGTTTTCTATCGCAAAGCGGCGTTCTTCCGTTTAAAGAAACCTCTCCCCGTGTGCACCATTGGTGCCGATTCCAAGCGATAAAAGCCACCGACCGACCGGGTGGCCAATTGCAATTATTGGAAAGGGCATACGAAATGGCGACGATGAGTTGCAGCTTCCTCCCGGCGGGACTCGCGATCGTGTGATCGGTGGGTTCGATTTTTCGCTTGCAGTTGTACGCTATCGGAGAGATTGGTTTCGACATTTATAGTTCAGGTTCACGCGCATAAATTTGCCTTTTCTGCCGTGTGACGTGTGCAGATAACTTTGGCTAACGAAAAAAAAAATAATTCAACATTCGACAAATGAGTCACCTAACGATCGTGAACCGGTTTTGGGTTTTTATTTCAGCCTGCAATCATTTGCGCTGAACCCTTTTCGCAGCAGGAGGTCCTTGGAATGGAAGGTTATTTTTTGTTGCTCCTATAAGAAGAAGGGAGACCTATTTTTGTTTATCCTCAATGGCCATGAAGAATTATGCTGTCATAAGAGAAAAAAAAGGGAAAAATATGGGCAGCAACACCTTCAACTCTTTTGTGGCGTTTGTGGAGCAGCGAAAGGACCGATCGCGCGCAAATTGCATCCGGTTGTAAAAAGAGCGAAAGTTAAGGTATCACCCGCCGTGATTTGGGAAACTCTTGTTCGGGGAAACCCCAAAGGGTGCGTTGATTTGATTTTAATGCATTTTTATGTCTTTTCCCTTCTTTTATACGTAGCAGAAACATAACCTTCCCCGTTTAGCATGCGCATGGGCCAACACTTTACTCGAATGACTGGCCGTTTCGTGTGGCGCTCGTAGGCAAATGTTCACCAGTCCCCGTTTCGGTCTCGCACGTGGTCTTTTCATCTGCAATTCCCTCGCTTTGGAGTGGTTGCTTTTTTTTATCTTAATTAAATGACGATGACGGTGGCGATCCACTTGAGCATATGAAATGCGCGCAAACGCGATGACAAGCACAAGCCTCGTGGGACAGATCGATGGGCAAACGTTTGCTCTCGATTTCCCCCGTTTTCCTGAGTCCAGCAGGTGACGGATCCTTCTGCGAGGTGTTGTTTGCGAACCACCGGAATTTGGGTCAGTGCGCACACCGAGAGCCAACCCATGACCATGACCACGACCTACTAAGCGCCGCACGTCCCAACGAGCAACGAGCAGCAGCAGCACACACTCTGATTAGATGAGGTGGCAATTAAGACGAAAGGTTAACGTTCCGGAAACGGGACTGGGTGGTCACCGGTGAATTTTAAGTGCACTAGAGCCGTAGCACCCGTTGGCGAATATGGGTTTTGTTTGCTCGGTGGAAAATTAAATAACAGCGAGCAACGGCAGCCCCGAATCCAGTCGCCACCGTGGAGGCGCGTTCCGTTTTAATGGTCTGGATAATTTTATTTGCCTTCATTTCCGAAGCCTCGCACGCGCTGTTCGGTTTGTTGTTTGTTCAATTTAAAGCCACCTTCGATGGAGAGGGCAGCATAAAACCGGATGGCACGGCGACGAGTTCAAGCACCCTGTTGACCGCTGGTTGCAATGAAAGCCGTACGAAGGTAAAAGGAAAACAGGAAAATCCAACAAGGAAATTGGCGGGAAATCAAACGAAACAACAAGGTGCCCTATCGCTTTATGATACGGTTGATACGATGCACCACTCCGACAGGTGCACTGCACATCGTTCACATCAAAGCCCACTCATTAGAGGCATAAAAACGCATGATTAATGGCTGGTTGGCTCGTTCTCGGACACTGCGCACATCGGCACGTGCGCTGCCGGATGGGTTGGTAGAGAGAAGAAGCAAATTGGAATTCACTAAACATTGGCCGGGGTTGACATTAAACGTTCCTCTGCCGCGACGGTTGATTGCACTTTCGCGCCGGCAATGGGATGAAAGGAGCCCGAGACAGAACCGGCGGTGATCGATGCAAATGTAGCAAATTGTACCCGTGGCTCCGTCCCGAGCTGGACGTACAACGAGGCTTTCACAAAACGGCAAACAGCACGTCGATAAAACGGCGAAATGAAGCCCGTGCCATCTTGTAGCGTAAGTGAAAACAGCCTGGCTGGCGGACACGATCGCAAACAATCACGGCCAGCTGAAGAATGACCACTTTCGGAGTGCTTTTCGCGACCTCGAGATGTTGTGACAATGAGCAAGGGGGGTCCGCTGGCGATAGGCGAGACGATTTGGTTTGGTTTTATCATCATGCAATTCAATTTGAGCACTTCTTTTGATTTCATTTTATGCCACTAATGAGATAAGGCTGATCTCCGCTGGCTTTCTTGCGAATGGAAATTCGTTAATTTCCGTCCAATTTAGCCTAGAAAAAAAAAGCGTCAACGATCTACATTTCTTCTCTAAAACGCCCCGGGCGCCTGTTTTACTCCAAGGACCTGTTCTACTTCGCTCCTTCGTTGAATAAATTTTAGCTATAAGCATTCAACGCAACCCCACACGCCACATGAAAGCGATAAGCGATCGAAACCGCTTCGAACGCATACACTTAACGGCCCTGCGAACTCATTTTCCACCGTCACCATCGCCAGGTGGCAGCAATAATCGATAAGTTAAGCGATTAGCTCCAGGGCGATCGCACGGTAGCAGCTCCCATTTGGCTTCCCCGAGCCCGCGTGCGCGTAAAACTGCATTGCATAAAACGCTGCTGCTGCAATCAGGCCTCTAAATGCTTTTACGCCGTAAAAACATAATCCCACCACGGGAGAGGGTGGTTTCTTTTTATCACCCACCCTCCCCTCGGGAGTGCATATTTTCCCCACCGATCCTTTCCCTTTTTTTTCCCCTCCCACCCATTCCCACCTGCTTGCCTTTCCCATGCCGGGTGGGTTCAACAAACTATTTGCGCGGCTCCCACGCGGCCATTTGCCCGTGGCGTGTTTTTGGTTGAAAGTGAATGGGAGGCTTATCGTGACTGACCTGGCTTAAGTGCGCTGGATGGAGTGTAAATTAGAGATATAGTTTTTTGTTGTTGTTGCGGTTTTCTTTTTGTTTTTGCCCGCTTCAAACGCTCGTTCCCGCTAATGCCACCGGAAAAATGGTGCATCTCACGGCCCACCGGCTTATTAGGCGGTTCCCATCCCTTCGCGGGAGTCACTCGCACGATCGCCGAGTGACCTTGATCATTCACGAACGCGCGATGATCAATGCACCCTCGAAGTGGGGGGGTGAGTTTTTTTACTCCTCCCTCGAAAGCAACCACATTGTTATGTCGCGGATTCCCGCCCCTTCCTGGCATGCAGATAACGGGGGAGATGGGGGTGGAAAAGTTTCCCGAATCCAATTAAAAGTGATTCGCGCGCGCGCGCGCACTCCACCGTCACCGGTTGGGGGGACTTTTTGGCAAACGCACCGGAATGCGCGAAGTGAGAGTTTTTTGGCCATTTAGTTTCGATTTCCAACTCGTCCCCCACTGGTGACGCGGCTTGGGGTGCGGGGGGGGGGGGTGGCTGGAAAGCCCAGCGGGAGACAATGAAATGGCCGCCGGAGAAGCGGCACAACCGAAAGCCCCACGGGGCATGTTTTATGCATGGCGCGAACCGCCGCCTTGCAACGTTTTCGCGAAATTACACGGGTTAGTGCACTTTCTTCCGTCTGCCCGGCGGCGTCGACGGGTTCCGGCGAGGCCACACCCTTTGAGGTGGTGGGTTGGGCAGTAGGGCTCGTGTTCTACGCGGCACGTAGCATGCCACGCGAAGGTGTGGACTTTTGCTGCACTTCGTTTTGCATTAAGAGCGATTTGTTGGCACGAAAGACTCAAAGCGACGAACCCGATGGTGCTCTGCACCGACCGATGCTGAACCATCCACCATTCAGTATGTACGTGTGAGGGTGTGTGCAGGGCCAGCGGTGTTCTATTTGTGTGCTCAACCGGGAGTGGAATTTAAATGCGATGGAAAGATCTTGGCACCGGTGCGGGCCTACCAGCGGAAAAGGACATTCAACTGAACCTCCGGTGCAGAAAGAGAAACCTTCGGCCGTGCGGTGACGAATGCCACAAATCAACCGCGAATGGCCTTTTTTCGCCCTCCCCATCCACCAGCCTACAGCTTACCCTTCTGTAACCCAACAAAATCCAAGGGCTCACGAGGGGGCTTTCGTATGGTTGGAATGGCGAAATTCCGCGCCAGAAACGGCGTGAGAAATAAAATATTCCACCGAGCGAGCGTGGCGGTGTGTGTTTAATTTTTTGTTTGCTTGCTGCCAACCAGCCCCATCGACCGATCGCACAACCATACCCGCCGGGATCGTCGAAGATCGTCAATTTGAACCCACCGGTGACCCCGGCGTGTCGGCGCGTATAAATTGTCAGCCCGGCGAGGACGAGAAAAACGCACCGGCACCAATTAGCGGGCTCCGTCATAAATCGAAACGTAACGGGCACCGGGGTAACAAGCCGCCATGTAAATCGTGACACCGAGCCGAATGGCCCGCAGGCTCGCGGTTGCGGTTTCGATCCGATGAAGTGCTAATATTTCAGCTGGCCAGAGGGCACAAGCACACACCGGTGGCCGTTTCTCCGCTGAATATGGATCCGCACCAGGTTCGTCGGATTGGCATCTCTTTGGCATTTTTTTTTGCTGCTTCATCTCGCGCACCCCTTTGAGTCACACCGCGACGCGTTAATTTCGGTTGCGGATTTATGAAATCCTATGAAGTTATTTATCCTCAATTGCTCGACTTCTTAAGTGGCTTTCGTGCGCTTCGCGATCCCCACAGATGAGCCGCTTTCACCGCCACTGTATCGTTTGGCCATGCTGACGAGCGTTTGGGGGCTACAATTTTTAGGAAGTGAATCCACTCGTAATTGATTCGATTAAACCCCGATTCGCTTCACTGGCGAAAGAGTAGCGGGCAAAAACTAAACCACAAAAAATACATGCCACCCATGTGTCACCTTTCGGTCGAAAGGCACGACATATCAAACGTTAAACTTGTCAACTCGACCGCGGGAGCTGGGGCGAACATTCCTTCCCGTCAAAATAGTAAACCGGCGCAGGTTTTTGTTTCCCACCGGCACAGTTGCCGTTCGAAAAAGGGCAATAAAACCATCATATCAGCTGATCAAACCGGACCACACTCGCACTTGGCGCAGTTTGTCTGGAACTGACTCTACAGCGACCTGCCAAAACGACGTCGACGACTTGCCCACCTATTTCCCCAGCGGAGGGAGGTCTCGAAATTCCACCCTCCGATCGGACAGGGTTCGGTGCGGGCAACGGTGCATAAATAACTGGTTACCCGTATCCGGTTCTATTTGCTGATCTGCTAGTAAAAATCAGCTGTAGACACACGTCCCTGTCCGGGGGCAGGTTCTAGTGGTGCCTAAAACACTGGTACCAGGGACCAGGACGGCATCCAGCATCCCTGCTGGCGTGCGGATGGAAGAAGTAAATAAATAAAAAAAAGCCCACCCCCACCCAAATAGGCAAACACCCTTCGGTGGTGTGGTGCAGCTAAACAAAATGTACATATCAAATAGGATACATAATAAGAGAGCCGAGAGAGAGAGAGAGAAATAAGAGGAAAAAAGCCAAGAAGAATAAAATAACCGGATCGACGGTGAAACGGTGAAGTGAGTAACTGCCACCGCCCTTGATCGTGCGCAGTTGCGGGATAAGGGGGCCCCCAAGTCTCCAATGTGCCACTGCGAAAACTAGGTTATGTGTCTTGTAGCGTAAATTTTTACGACTTTCCTTTAGCCGTGCGCCGGTTTTCATTTTTTTTTGCTGCTACCGCCTTTTGGCACACGGACGCAGTAGGCGGTGGCGCACGATCGGCTCAACGGTGGAACGGATTCATCCTCCCCGAAAGGGGAAGAAAATTTGCAACCACCAGCATGGAACCAGCATGGAATGGTACGAAACGCGCTTTTTATGTGCATTTTTTTTCTGCGCTTCTGTGTTGTGTGCGTTGGCGATGATCTTGTTTTTCCAGCATCCCGAAGAAGGTGTTCTAGCGAGCACTTTACCCCCAAGGGAACGTATTTCAACGTGGAAATGCTAGCATATTGGGCTCGATTTATTGGAATTTGAGCGTTGTTAGATGCGATTTTGCAAACCCGTTCTGGACACAGCTTTGGTGGACAATAATCAGAGCTATCATCTTTCTTATACGGGTATAACTTAATTCGAACCGTTTGATGTGACGTTGGTGCTGTAAATTTTATAGAAACACACAAATTGCTGCACGGCAATTAATCAGATTGGCAGCAATTTCGTCAAATTATGGTTATGTGTGAAATTAATGCTTTTCCTGGCGGTACACGTTCAGATAGTCCTGGACGATGAGCGTGCCATTTTCACCTTTAAATCACGGTCAGTTTCCATTCCGCGTAATAATTAACATAGATCACAACCAGACTCCAATTGAACGGAGATTGCAACCTTACAGACAAAAAAGCCACAAATCTCAAAACCAGCACCGGCCCTAATCGCAACGAGAAACGCACGCAACAGGAAGCTGCGTACCCGCGGCCACCGATACCGTTTAGCGAAATTCAGCGGAAAACGGTTCGGGTGGTGCAATTTTCTTTTCCCCCCCCCCCTCTTCCTCTCCGCGACTGGCTCATTTCCCCACTCCCAGGGGTTCCCTTCACGCCCCAATGGAAAAGCGTTTGTTTTGAAAGGGGACGTTTCCGCTCGGTCCACCCTCTCGAACCGTCGTTCGAGAGGCACATTTGTAGCGCGAATTGTCGATTAAAATTCGCAATCGAAAGCGTTGTTGGACCCCCTTCGACGGGAGAACCATTAATCACGCGGACCCCCGGCTGATTGCGGGAACGGTGAAATCGGACCCGCGGGAAATGAATCGGATAACGCAAAATCACCCGAAAGTGCGCCACCGTTAGACGGTGTAATTAATCCGGGCTTGGGGATTGATCCGAGCTCGATTGGGAAAACAGTTTTCCACAATTGGTGACACTCAAAATACGCCACCGGGAACGCACCGCACTTATCTCCCGCCGGTGCCGGGGATAGATTGAAAGCTCGATCACAGGCACGCGGGGTGCGATCGTGACGGAGTGATCAAGCGAATGGTAATCACCTCTCAGCGTTATGATCACTAAGTAGATAGCAGCCGCACATTTCGTAAACCGTGTACGAGTTAAACACACACTGGAGGCTATTTGTGTGCGGTTACCGATGGCCGTGTGCCGGTTCTTCTGCGGGAAAATCCTGCCCATGCGCGTGCGATCGCGACACGTTTTCCTCACCACATCCTTAAGGCAAACTCGCTCAAAGTAACTCCCCGAAGTTTGCTCTGATTAATAACATAAATTAGTGCCGATGTTTTCCCCCACCGTTTGGTGCGCGCTATTACAGGGAAAGGGCGATCGGAGCACGCTGGCCGTTTTGGAGGCAAAAAATCATTCGAATTCCGCCTCGCATGCTGTGCGTTTCCGCCCGAAACCCGACGGCCGCAGATACGCGCCATTAGCAGGAAAAATCTCGACCGCGCGGGGTGTAGTGAAATAAATTAAACCCCCATTATTTCCAGCACCCCGCGGCGTACCATCTGCGACCGTGAGGGAAACGTGCGCGTCCCAAAACACGATCACGATCACGTGCTCGCGCAGCTAGTTAATGAGTGGCTCACGGGGCGGTGGTTAGTCCTGCTGTCGAGGTTCACGGCGTGAAAGTGACAGCGGTTTTTTTTGGAGGAGGGATTCATCCCCTAAAACGCCTGGATACAATCATCGAAACGATAGCGAAAGCCGATCGATTTGGTGGGTGCATTACGATCACACGCACCACCTTGCGCAATGCACCTGCGTGCGGACACGTTGTCGTCGGCGTGGCCTAAAATTTGGAGTTCCCGCACGCTAGGAGGGGTTCTTGTTTGCAGTAAACGAACCAAACACGCACTTCAATGGCGCAATATTGTGGTGCAAACAACACTAACCGGGGAAACAAGCAAACGACGTTTGTTCCGCGATGGTTAGGCCGCCACTTTCACATTTGATAACCGAAAAACCACTCCTCGAAAGGTTCGCTTAGGGCACCAAAACAAAGCAGGAACATATTGAAAAAAAATTATTCCACGGTGCCTACCAAAGCTCCGAAAAATGATGCGCATTGCGATTCGAATTGAACCGTGCATTTTTGCGCACCTCGCTCGAAGGACTTAAAGCATCGTTCGAACAGCTTGCCTTTAGTTTGATGCAAAACATTCGAAATTGGCCTCAGCAGGAGGAGAAGAAATGAAACCAACCAAAAAAAAATACACAAATACAAAAAGCGAACCAAAAACACTTCGAATTCCAAACATAGCGTTCCGGCAGGGCGCTGGGACAGCGGAAACTGGTTTGAAAGCCCCGCCCGCCGGGAGTGAAAACGCATCTCCTCGAGGGCTTGAGATTGATCGCGTCCCGGGCGTAGCCGGAGTCGAAGGGCGGAAATCGCCACCACCAGGGGTCGATGTTTACATTATGAACCCGTTGCTCCACCTGCACGTCCGCTAGAGGTTTTTCGTGCGAACCCTGCGTGCCATTGGGCCACGGCGTTATTCACACGCGTAAACGATTGTCATATTTCATGTTCTCTTTCGATTGACTTTCGACCCGTTCCGTGGACCTGGAGGTAAAGGGATGGAGGGAGATGGAGGAAAGAAGTGGCCAGGGTGTTTGTCCACTCTCGTGCTCTCTCCTTCACGCCTCGTTGTGATAATGATCGTGATCGTTCACCTCAGCGATCGACATCCTCATCGCACTACCACGGGGATATGTTTTTCGTTTTTGTGTGTTTTTTTATTTCGTTTGAAATTTTATGCTGCCTGTCATATGTTCCCTTTTTCAATCTCGCTTGCATTCGGACGGACGAATGCTTTTTGCTTGCTCCCCGCTTACTCTTTCCAATCCACCACCCGCAGCATATTCGATTCCAACCTTTAAAGGGGCGAAGAAAAATTCAAAAGATTTCATCCTCCGCAAGCGACGAACCCGACACCGCTTCGCAGGATCCGTATTCGTCCGAGCGCGGGAGCAGGATGTTGATTGACTCAATTCTTACTCGCTTAGTGTGTGTGTGTGTGTTTCGGGTGATCCCGGACCGAGGAAGCGGCAGACGCCCGGCAAGAAGCTTGATTATTCTGTCCGCACCGGCCGCACCTTCCATTATCCTGCGAACCGGACCAGGAACGCGATCCCTTCGCGCGCACGCGGTACAATGTCCCGCTAAATATTCCGTACCGACCGGCCGGCTCCGGTTCGGTTCGTATAATTTTCTTCTCATTGTTATTGGCATTTCCAGCCCCGGCGGGTTGTTTATTACGCCATTGTCAGCTTGAAAATTGAATGCCTCTGCGGTGCGTTTTTTTCCCTCCTGTTGCTGTTCATTATTCTGTTATTTTCTCTCGTGCTCTTTTTTTACCACTTTATTCATTACGCCCTTTCTTCTGGGGGAATCTTTTTTTATCTTATTTCCCCACCCCCGGGGGCATTTCTGACGGTGCACCACAGTTCGTCCTGGCAGGTTCGCAGGAAGGCAACCTGCGCACGAGAACAAGGCGTCGAATGAAGGATTTTTCATGGGTTTCTTTTTTTTTGTTCTGTCACACTCTCTCGCTCACTCCAATCCCTTTTGGTCGACGTGTGGGAAGGATTAATTTTTGTTGGTTAATTTTCCTTCCATCCACGTAGGATGCTTTCGCCACACGCGATGGGATCCTTTACGGTACCGGTTTGTAAAGAGGATTTTCAAAATAATAATACATCCTCCTTCTACACTGATAGGACACCTTAAATTACCGAAAAAAAAGCGTCCTCGAGAGATTTATTTTTAAACTGTAACGTGCAATTAATAAACCCTTTTGCGTTATTCAACTTCGGCTCGAAATTCAGCATTCTGTCACGCGTCTTGATTGATCCCGAGTTTCAATCAATCGATCGACGTTTGTGGAAGGACCTGTGCAGGTAACATAAAACAAGAGAGAAAAAGAAAGAAATACTGAACACAGCAACCAGCCCCCAGGGGAATAGTAATGGAGCAGAAACATGCGAAAAACATTCCCGTGTCCCGCCCCAAGAGCCGCGGGAAGTGCGCGAAACGCAGGAAAATGGGTCAGTACGATAGCGTGGCCGGCAGCATCCTGCAAGCCTTCAAAAACAATGGTCAGTCCAGCGCGCCAGCCAACGGTCAAGCAAACGGAACCGGTCGTACGCTCTTCACCACCCGACGTACACCCGCTTCCCGTGCACCGATCGGATCACTGATCAATGGAGAGGCCACGGATGGATGGAACCGGTTTCGCGGATGCCGCTACTGCAATCAGCTGCACGTACTTGCACGGAATTCGGTTGGCCACTCTTGCCGTGGCTTATTATTGTTGTTATCGCCCATTACTGCCATCGGTCGGCCTCCGTGGGCCGTTCGTTTTGCTGCTATTGTTATTGCAATCCTCGCGGCCACTTGTCGGTGCTTCTCTCCGAGGCCCATTTGTCCCTGCACCACACGGGCAATCGGACTCGATGAGGGGCAAGCAAAAAAAAAATAATCATCCATCCCCAAAAGTGATTTCTCAATTTTAGGAAAGTCCCTTCGGTGGCGATTTTTACATCAATTTACGGCCGGTTTGCTTACACGGTTCGGTTCTGACCATCCGGCTCGTCACGTCAAACCAGATTTATTGTTCACCAGCGCAAGGGCGCAGCATCGCAAAACGGGCCCACGAACGGATGATAAGCATGCATTTGTAGTCCATGCCTTTGCTGCCGTGCTGATTGCTGCTCGGTTTCCTTTCTGGTTGTCTCGGCATAATTCGGGTTTCCCAACGGTAAGGGTCTGCAACAAGGACACGGTGCTTCGGGGCTACCGAGCAACCGAACCGAGCGCCAAAAAGAAAGACTGAAAAGGGCATTTTTTGAGGTTTTTTTAATCACACCTCTCATGAACTTGACCGCGCATGCCAAGCGGCAGGTTTCGATTGGGTAATTGAATATGGATGCAAGTTCGTTTACGAAAATCCTACCATTTTTTGGGACTCTCTCAATATGTAGCTTTGTTTAGATTTCTTAAGAGCTTTAACGCATAAAACATTGTTTCAATGGAAATGGTTTTCGTACATTATAAATGCAATCATGATCGCTTCGAAACATTGCTCCAATCAATCATACCCTTGTTACAAGTCATGTCGTAAACTACATTGTCGTGTTCTCTGGAAAGCGCTTTCCGCCGGTGGAAATCCGCTACCAAGCCAGAAGAAAGTGAGTGAAAAAGAAAACCCAATCCCAGACCGTATGATCGATCGCTCGAAGTGAAAGGTTTCCACTCCCACCAAAGGTTGAACTACCGAAAAGGCTGCTCGACATATCGACGCGATCCGATTGACGAACGCGGGTCGCAAACACGGCCAACCGTTGTTTCGAGCGCTATCGGATCGACACACACCGGCTTCCGGTGCCTCCGTTGCCACGGGTTTTCGAATCGAAGCCGGTGGTATTTTAGCCCACCGAAGCTAGGGCGAGTTGGGAATGTGTCAGTTTTCAAAACAACTAAAGTAACCTTCGTCGGAATCGACTTTTTCGAGCACCACACCCGGAGCGGTTTCACACGTACTAAACCCAGCGACCTTCGGGATCAAAGACGCCTCTGGCGAAAACCGGTGGCAACACCGCCGTCTATGATCGGTACGCTGTAATGGTGTGAAAAATGCGCTCGATTTCCTCACGCTAAGCCCTACCGGACGCAGGTTAATAGCAGCAATTTCGCAGGATTTTTTGCCAAAAATGAAGCTGTACGCGGAATGTGCCAGCTCAGAGAATGCGCCCCAGCGCGTACGAGGAATCGTTTAGCGTTTCCACCTAATGGGTGTTAATTAGATTAGCGTTATACTTCGCAGTCGCACCACTTCAAACACTAACCCGTTCTCGCTTTCCTCGCGCTTCCTTGCAGATCCCGGACAGCTGGTACCGGAAGACCCGGAGGCGACAGCGAAGGGCGAATATGCGTTCGACAATCCCGCCTTCAAGACGGACGGTGCGGCCAATGGAAACGGCCCTCCCGGTGCTTCCAACAAGACCGGTTCCCCACTCGATCCGTCCTGGACCTCCAAGCAAAGCACGATCGAGAAGCGCAAAACCGTCGACGATAGCTACGTGAGCGTAAGTGCGCCCCATTGCACCCGCTTCAACGATACCATCTTCTAATCATCTATTTTTTTTTTCTTTTTTTTCACCCTTTCCCAGGCGTCCACACCGCGGCTCGTGTCCCTGCGCGGTTCCGATTTTACCGGGCTTGGTGTCGAGGTGTACGGTGGTCTGAAGGAGGGTATTTTTGTGCGGAAAGTGATGCCCCAGGGCCCGGCCGCCGGTATCGTCAGTCCAGGTGAGCTTCGATAGACGATTATAATCCAATCAGTGCAAAAAAAACTTCCACCCCGTGGCGGATGTCATTCGGTGTGACGTCACCGTGGAATAGGAAGGGCCAGTTTTGTGCAGCATCCGGTGGGATGGAAACCATTACATCCACGTAAGCCGGTGTATCTAGAGAGAAGAATGGCTTCTCTACTGGAATTCCACAAAAAATACACACACATACAATCTTACCCTAATCTACTTTTAACGCCTTCAAACTCATATGAAATACGTGAAAAAAAGCCGGCCGGCTCGGTCACGTTTCGCGGCTGTTGAGATTGTTTTGGGAAACGTGATAGCTGTGATTGCTCAAACAAAAACCCTCCCAGAGTGCGTCTTCGAGCGTCGGTTAATATTTGATCTTGACGTCAGGGTGCAGTAATCTACACCCCAACGGCCACATCCCCCATGGCTTGGGTGGTCCTGAATGTGTCTGTTACGAAACTGCCCCCGTAAGTGATCCGCATTCCAGCGCCCTTAGGCACCTGTCGATCGTCTTGCTGGAGGATCAACCTATTTTTTGTTGTTGTTGTGTACGCCCCACAAAAACCAGACAACGTCGTGCGCGGATTCTAGTGGTTGATTAAGAATCGCTTTTAAATGCAAACACTTCGAACGGTGCTAGGCCAGGTTCGATTAATGCAACGCTCGGCGCAAATTTCGCGGGTCGTTAGTCAATTTAAATCCACCACGTAATTGGTTCAGGCGGGCAGTGTTTAGTTTCGCTTTTCCTTCGGTCCACTCCCCACAGTCCTATCTAACGTGGATCACACGTTTATCTTCAACCTCCCCCAGGCCCGCTAGCTAATTGCCTCAAGGGCTTCGAGCGCATTGTCAAAACGAGCCCAACGTTCGAATGGCAGCTTCACGGGTTCCGTTTGTAACCCCCCAAAAACCGATCGACTGCATCGCGCTGGTCAATCAGCTTCCAAAGTCCCATTGCGGTTCCCCGGGTTTCGCTAATGCGGTGGATATCGTTAATTCGACCGTAAAGTGGTTATTTTGCGTTACGAAAGCTCGACCTGGAACCCGTATGCGGCCGAAAATTCTTGGTTCAGTCGCAAGGGGTGCGATTTTTTTTTCTTTTTTGGTGAAGGTGACCTCGAGATGGTGTTGGAAGTTTGTGTTTGCGCCAAGCCTTCACCAGTCTACACGCGGAGGGCCAGCAGCCCTCACGACTTACGGTCAAGTTTGCGCAATCGCTGGAGCTAGGGGTTGAATGGAAAGCTAACAACAAGCGCAGCAAAAAAAAGGCACACACAGGCTGCTGGCGGGTTTGGGCTGGAAGATTAGATTTGCCGCGGTTCTCTGGCACGCGGTAAAAGCTGTTTGAAGTCCAGCCAGGTGTTGCAACCTGCGCGGTAGAGTAGATGCACCAATGCGTAGGATCATGCTGGCAACACGTGATGATTGGAAACTTGGCATTGATTGGTGTAATACAAAAAAAAATATGAACTGTTTTCCAAAATAACACTACGCGACCCGAACGCCTTTCTAAATGATTTCGTTTTTCATTGTAGGTGACAGAATAACCAGCATCACGATAGACTTCCGGCACATCGTGCAGGAGGACGCAATGACGATCCTGAGCTACGCGTCGCCATACAACGTGCAGCTCGAGCTGGTCGGTGGCACGAAACCGGTTCTCCCGCAAACCCAGAGCCCAAAATCGGGCCACCAAAGCCTCACGCATCCGCTCTACCGTTCGAGCAGTCAGTCGGACCTGAATACGGTATGTGCGCCTGAAGCTATGCAACCGGTGTAGCTTTCAAGTTTCGATACAATTCTCATCGAGTTTTCGACATTCCAACAGATTGAACGTAACTCCCGCAAAAAGCTGTTCCCGAGCGAAGATGCGTCCCCACTGAAGATGGATAATCGCGCCGGAAGTCCGACCATCCCGGCCGGTGGCAAATCACCACTCCCGACGGCACACAAGGAGAATGAACGCGAACCGAAAAAGCACTCGTTCAAGCAGCAGATGCGCGAGATGATCGAGGAAAAGTTCCAAACCAAACATGCCGCCGCTCCGGATGTTGAGCGGAAGGGTTCGGGTGTGGGGGATGAACCTACTGGCAAAAAACCCGGTCACAAGTTCGGTATCCGTGTGTTCCCACCATCCGTCAATGACAAGCTGTTCGGTAGCAAGAGTCCCACGAAGGTGCAGGCAGATAATGAGAACAACAGCAACATTGAGAAAAAGGAATCGGACGACCGGAAGGAGGATCCGGCTCGGCTCCAGCCGTCCCCGCCGGTTGTGAAGAAGCGCACCAAAGCCGACCACAAGCTGGTACCGGATGTGGCTGGTCCGACGGTGGAGAGTGAATTCCAGCGCCAGGCCAGTCTTACATCGAGTGGAATCCGTCGGGATGCGGCTGGTATCCCGCAGGAAATGCCAAGCTTCATGATGCAGGCAGCGAACGCGGCCCGGGATAACCGTAAATCGGCTGGGACTGCTCTGGGACAGATCGATGATGGCAAGCGTAAGGGCAAGGCCCCACCGAGGCCACCTCCGAACGAGTCGGAGCTGGACGAAAGCACTGTTACAATGGACACTAACCTGAGCAGCATAGATGCGACGACCGGAAATGTTAGCCTGGATATGCCGGATGCACGGACACCCCAGCCAAGGATGAATTTCTCCGACAACTTCGCTGAGGAAGTACTGAACTGCACCATCGATAGCATCAACGGGATAGAGCAATTCGATGAGGCTGGTCCAAGCAACAGTTCAACGCCGAAGAGCGACCGCAGGAAGTCGTCCTCGTTGACGGAGAGTGAGCTGATGATGCGATCTACCAGTCCGGACGAAGGCAACGGTAGGTCATGTGGAATGTTAGGCTCCAACCTAACTTCCGACCAGATGTTAACGCTTTGCTTTTGCTTCTGGTTTTTTTCACAGAATCCGACGTAGAACAGGAACAGCGTGGTCATCGAAAACAACCCCCGACACCACCTCGCCGGGACGGCACCAAGATCGAGCTGAACGCGAACGAGATCACGGTCCATCGAAGTTCCCCGAGTCCGGCACCGGTCGGTGGTATGGAGGAGAGTGAACCGGAGGATGGCAATCGACGTACGGCCAGCTTGGGCGATTTGTCAAAGTTAGAACCAACCGGAAAAGCGAACTCGGCCGGTAACTCGAACAGCAACACGCTCGAGCGCGCTCAAAGCCTCGAACTAACAGGTGACGCGTCTTCGGTGGCAACTGTTGGAAACGGTCCATCGGAGACGGCCGGTGAAGCTCCGGAGGGGATGAAGAAGCGCAAATCGTCGACGGAAGCGATGCTGGATGGCGTGAAAGATCCGATGGGTGACGGGTTGAACTCGCTGCAACGCCATCGGCTGAAGGGTGCGTTGGCTTGGGGTAATCTCGAGGATGCGATCAACTCCGGCGAGTTAGTACCAAACGGTGGTACTCCGAATGAGGAAGATCCGGACGAGGGCGTGCTGGGACAGGTGACGGTGAAGCAGAACGGATACACGGAGCTGGGACTGGGTGGTAAGGTGACCGCAAACCAAGCCATCATCGTGGCGGAAGCACCTAAGAGTCGCTCCAACGGTGACCGTGAACAGGAACGGGAAGAACACATCTCCTTGACGACGATCAGCATGAACTTCGGACAGCAGCAGGATGCAGATCAACAGGAACCGGACACGAACATCCCGGACGACGTGAAGGTGTCACGCTATCCTTTCGGTAGCCTCGAGCGGCCAAAGTCGGATGTGCTGAAGAAGCTGCTCGGCCAGAAGGAGGAACTGGAGAACACTCCGTCCGTGTTCATCTCGGCTGATGGAGGCGAGAGTGCGATCAGCACGATTAAGATCGAGGCGCCTGGTGAACCGGTCAGTTTGACGTTGATAAACGCCGAAAATGACCGTACCGAGAGCGGTCTTCCATCCCCCGTCTTCACGAGTGGTTCCAATGGCGTCAGCAGCATTAGTATCTCACCGATGGAGTACGGACTTCCTTCGGCACCGGTCACACTCAACGGGCTGAGTCGGAACGGATTCTCACTGACGACTGGGGACAATGTGGTCACTATTTCGACGGCGCTGGATGGTGTCGGGTCGGAGTCCCAGCCGTCCTCGATCGTGATGATCGACGATGAAAAGCTGGACTTTAGCTTGCAAACGCTGGACGACTTTGACGAGCCGCTGGATGCACCGCCACCGGAGGATTTTGCCGCTGAGGAACCGACCGGCGAAACTGTAAAGGTGGCACCGCTTACCAATGGTGTCGGAGGTCCTGGGGAACCACCGCAGCCACCTCAACGTAGCTCGATCGGATCGAACCGTCGTGAAACTGGTCCAGTTTTAACGAATGGAGGCGGCTTTGTGACGGAGATCACACTGAAAGCACCCGAACCACCGATGGCCGCTGAACGGCCACCAGCTGGGCCACTCCCAAACGGCACCCCGGCCAGTCCCGTCGGTGTGACGGCCGCCAAACCACCGATCGTCACGAAGAAACCCCCGAAACCGGAAGCGAAACCGACGACACCACCATCCCGGATACCGGTGGAACGGCGCATGTCAAACGAACCGGCCGGATCGTTGATACCACGCAACAGTGAGATCAAGTTCAGCACGGCTCCGTACGAGTCTCCGGCGGCCAGCAACGGCGTGAAAACACCAACCCGGGGCGTCGACCAAATCCGGTCCAACTTCGAGCGGTCGAACTCGAAAACCGAAATCCCGGTACTGATCCGGCGCACCTCGATCCCGTCCATCAACCTGTCTCCAAGTGGTGCATCCGCGACGGGTGGCTCGATGAGCAACCTCAGCTCGATCGCAGGCACGAACCATCACACCACCAAAGCCAGTCCTTCACGCATACCGGTGTTCAACTCGAGCGGCGGGGCCGGTACCAAGGTTGGCCAGAACGGTGGGTCACCGCCACCACCAACGTCGCAAAATGGCCACCATCCGCACACGAACGGATTGCTGCACCGTAGCAACAGCAACAGCACCATCATCAGCGGTAATCACAATAACAACCACCTGGTCAACAGCAAGATGTCGGTCAGCATAACCTCAATCAAGAACCAGGCGAAACACCCGAGCGGCAAGTTCTAGCACGACGAATCACCGAATCACGGTTGGCACCAGCCAGCTTCCGTCCAGTGCGTGCGTTTAGGTGTAATCTGTAATCGCTGTAATATGTAAATGTCACTAAGCGCTTAAGCCGATCCGGAAGGTGGTGTTTTCAGCGATCGTCGCGACCAGTTTGCTTGGATCTCGCGGTACGATGCAAGGGAGCTGCAACATGACACCACCACGATGCGGTTCTGACTCCTCCGGTGGAGCTTCCGACCGTTTCACGTCTTCTTCTTTTTCTTCTCAGTTTAGCATGCTTGCACCATTAACGCATATCTGGTTGGCCATATTATCACTCACGGGACGTGTCCGGCATCGCGTCCCGCGGCTAGAAGTAAGATTAGGTTAGCAGACGCAAACGCTCGTTGCTCGGGCGATCGGTTGGCCGCGTACCATCTTTGTTACCGTTTCGACCGTCACCATCCGGGAGGAAAACTGTGCGCGAAACGAAACCACGAACGAAGGAAACACGTTATAATTATTGTGTAGCTGTAGGGTTATTTTTTTATACAAAGAAAACATTATATAAACGTACCAATATGCCGCGCGGCAGGCATCGCAACCCATGCGGGATTTGCCGACTGTAAACATGCGGAGAGACACCCGGACCACGCCAAAATTGGCCACAAACATGGCGCATCCCGCGTTTATCGTACCAATCACAGCAATACACCTTTTTCTTTCGATTCACTGTCCCCTTTCGCTTGCATAAAGTAATTTTGTTCGTAGCTTTAAGGCGTTAGTATTGTTCGACATTTATCGTAAATGTTTCCATGTTAAATAAATAATTCTTAACAAAACAAAAAATGTGAGGTTATGGTGGTTGTGTTTGCGCGTGCTTATAGCGTCTTCGCCTTCAACGGTAATATGTCTTTCACTAGAAGTAATTTTCTCTTCACCAGTAAAGGCTTATAAAGAGTTTCATGCATAAGATCATCGCTTCCCGAGGGCAATAAATATACTGCTTGTGGGTAAACGGGATTAGCTCTTGTACTTTTGACCAGATCCTTGGTAGCGGCACGGAATTCATCATTTCAGGGAAAATTCCATAGTTCGAGACAAAGCAAACCCGTTGCTCCCATACACATGGCTAGGTTTGTACAGACGAACCATCGCAGGCATGAGCACCAAGCGAACACGCTTAATTTTTCTGGTTTAATGCTTACAGCGTGTCCTGGTCGTAAAAGTCACCCGGCCCGGAGTTTTGTTTGATGTGAAACAGATGGATTACCGCAGACATGGGCTCCAAGCGAACACGCCTTTATTTCTGGCTCGACGCTTGTAGCATTCCCCGGTGGTAAAATCCGGCGGCTCACGCAACGATCATAAAACTATGGATTGCATCTTTGCCCTGGCTTAAGTTATGCGCTTTAATCAAGTAGGATCGAGGCAATTTGAAAAGGTTATATGATACAGCCATACAAGTTGGAGCCCTATGCAGAGAATTCTTCTTAAGGATGAGCAATCGCTTTTTTCCAGTTTACAGCGTCGTATGATTGTACCTACATTCGGAATACATGTTCGGACATGCATAATGCGCTCGGATGATGGAAGTAATAAGCGTTTTAGGATTTATTGGAGATATAAAAGGCAAAGCCGACACCCTTTACTACCTACCAAATTAGCGGTTTAATTCGGTTTGCAGATTTATCTCGCAGATTAAAATTTTCGGATAACACAGAATTGAATAAAAGTAGACATTTAATACAAAAAAGTTTTATTTAAATTGAAGTAATTCAGTTTTAGAAAATTCCGTACATTCAACAGCTAAAACTGTTGTTAACAATACCAATAGTGCGCGTCCCACAATGTTTTTGCGTCACTGATACAAATTCTTGTATTGTTTAACAATATAAATTCATTTGAGATTACTTGAAATTCCAAATGGAATGGCACAGTACTTTTCAAATTTAAAGAAATGTTTCACGTTTTGCGGATACTGCTTGTTCACAGAATAAGAAATGGTAAACAAAAACTTAATATTATCAATCCGCCTACGGCCGGATTATCGTAAAAAATAATAGTTAGAAACGAAACGATTCTGGCTTGTAGCCAGAAATTACTTCTAGTTCGTAAGTAAAAGTGCAAAATAAGGTAAGTTGAATTTGTTCAATCAACAATTGTACTGAGAGATTGCATTCGGTGGATCTTCGTCTGCACAACCCTGGATCATTGTTGAATGACAATGGATTACCGCTTACAGATAGTACAATCGTTTCTCGAGCATGGCATGGGGTTGCTGATGTAGGAACTGTGAAGTTAGGAATGCCAGCTTGTGTGCATACTGACAAACGGCAGGTACAGCCACCGAACCGCACCAGTTGTAGTAGAGGTGTGTCTGCTTAGACGTGTACACCTGCAGCTGATCCGCATTAAGGCCGCTCTCGTCATAGACGACGTTATACGCCGTCGGTGATACGGTGCCTTGTCTGACCGTTTGAGAGATGAGGAAGAAATCGGTTCTGAGAAAGAAAAAAATAGACCACGAAAAAAAAACATTATTGCCTGCGCACGCCATCAGCTAAAAACGTCCGTAGTTACCTCTCTGGCAGTGTGATCGTATCGTCAACGATCGTGCCTGGTGGAGGATTTTTACCGTTAACGAACAGGCGCGTATTGATACGCTTGTTAACTACCACGACCGTAAGTTGGGCCTTATATTCGGCGTGGTTCGCGTACACTTTCATCAAGCTTTCCTTGATAGCGCGCACCTCGTGCTCAACCACGTGACGCAGCTGACCTTCGCCAACACCATCCCGGTAGAACAGAATACGGCGGGGCAGCATATTGGCACCAAATTCACGCTGGTACGAGCGCAGCGCCTTCACGATGTTTGAAGACATGAAATTGGAGAGTTCCTCTCCCCGCTCGTGGCGCTCGATGACCGAAAAGTATCTCGGTTCAAAGTACTTGGGCGCGTACATCGTTGCCACTAGCGCACCATACGATTTCGACTTGTCTCTCGACTCGTGGCAAACATCATAACCGACCACCATGACGCTGGTAAGCGGATTCTTCACCATCCATGGAATGCCGCCCAGCTTACAGTTCAGCTGGATGACCACCTTCGTGGCTATAGTCATCAGCGTGCGAACGGCGCCGTTCTTTGGCGTGATGGTACGAGCCTTGATCACCTGACACGGAATGGCACGATCGATGCAACACTTCTTCTTGATCGCACTATAGCGTTCAGCGCGATCGTTCGGAACTATGCACATAATCATCTGTGGGTCTTTGTTGACGATCGAGGTCAACGCATCAACGTACGATGTTGTTGCATCATTTGGCAGCGTACATCTGCAACAAGGACAGGAGAGACAAAGAAAAGAATAAATAACATCAATCAATTTCACCTATTACGCGTATATGAAACTGCCGCTACCAACAGCAATGTTGTATACTGACATTTGAGGCTGACTGATCTGGAATCTCATGCCGCGACCCGCTTGCACCAAACAGCCAAGGAAATCCTTCACCAGAGTCTCCTTTCCGCTTTCACAAATTACATACCAACGCTGGAGTGGTACAGTCTTGAACATGCTCTGATTTCGGAACGCCTGGGTCCATTCGGCATCCGGTCCAGCTGGAACTCCCTCATCGTTCGGATTAAACATGATTCTCTCCTGCTTCAAGGTACGGGCCGGTACCTCCACGAGACGACGGTCTAGTTCGGTCTTCCAGAATTCGAATACTTCACGGCTTGCCGGGGTCTGCTGCAACCGCTCGTTGAACCGTTGCAGACGCTCGATCCGCTTGTCGGCGCCGATACGCGTATGGTCCGCGATGCTGCGCATCAGATTAAAGTCGCGCCGCATCTCTTCCGTAATACCAGTCAAGCGGCATAGTTCCGGCACCAGAAGGATTGGTGACGTGATACCTGCGCGCTTCTGTCGCATGTTCGGCATCGACACCAACATCGGTTGGCGCGGGTCGCGAATCGTAATATTATATGCATCTTTATAATATTTCACAAACGTGATGGAATCACCCTGCTTGGTCGAGAACGAGGACGACGGCGTGGTGTTGAAGTCCACGTCGCAGATTTTATATGTTTTCTGATTGTAAGTCGACATGACCTGTGCGCCAATCATTGCGGATGAAAAATTGGCCCGGAACGAGGGCGGATGGCGCTGCATGCTCTGCAGCACCTTGTAGCACGTGTCCGTGCGCATCACGCGGTGGGTAATCTCCACGCACAGCATAATGTCCCGCTCGTGCTGCCGAATGGACGTCACGTAACCGGGATACAGCTCAAGCCCGTACTGAGGCACAGAAACCTTTGCTTGGGGATCGTAGAAGTTTCGATTAATTAGCAACAGCTTCAGGCTTCCCATCGCCTGCCGGTGCATGAGATTAAGAATCATGAACGCCTTGTCAGACGTCATGTCCACCGTTCCAACGTGGCGTATTTTCAACTTGTACAACAGCTCTGTGCGCGGGTCCTTCACCTGCAGTTCGACTTCATCGTTTCTAAGCTTGTTGTAAAGGAACAGCATAGTTCCTTCAAAAATGTATGGCCCAAACAAAGGGCCTTGGGTGCGAAGCAATGTATGCATCACCCGTTGATCCTCTACCAAGGGCTCAAAATCAATCCGGTATTGAAATACCGCACTGTCCTCTTTGCGCGTCAAGCGGAAATAATTCGTCTTTGCGACCACCTTGTCACCTGAGACTCCCTGCTTAGTCGGCGCGTTGGGAACTCTTGTGACAACTAAATCCGGTATGAAGCGTGTTCCCCGCATCGCACCCCGTCCAGGAGCGTCACCACCTCCATTTCCACCGCCCCGTTGAACTGGCGCCGCCTTGGCAGAAGATGGTCCTGCTTCGGCCATGTCGGCAGCATCAGGCTTCTTTTCAGGCGCTGACTGTTCTCCGGTACCAGGTTTCTTCCAGTTTGGCTGTGAGGATCCCGCCCCACCTTGGGGGCGCATACCGCGTCCTCCACCTCGTTTTGGCTGGTCCATTTTTTGTTGGTCCTGTGAAAGCGAGAGATGAAATAGTTGAATGAATGATGAAATAGTTGAAAATGAAACCAACTAAAGCAAGATAAGCATGCGCATTAAAAAAAAACTAAAATATTTTTTGATATTTCTATTTGATGATATGATCGAAGAATGTTTATTCGCCAGCGAAAACTAAAGCTTATGAAACTTATCCCCAAGAGAAATAACATAGGATTTTTAACGTGTGAGTTCAGTTAATTTTAAAGACTAAAAAAGCCGGCTTGTTGCACTACAAGGTTCCTAATCACATATAGGATTAGAAAATCGAATTTTATTATTGTAAGCAACCCGGCAATAATGTGTTATCGAAATAAATACCGATCAGTCACAGCCATTCTGCTCGCACATGCTAGCAGAAAGACAAAAGCGATCGTGTATAGCGTTCGACGCCATTTTCTAAGATCTGACACACAGTCAGCCGATGTGCGCGTCGCTACAGGTCTTTCAAAATTTGCTGAAACAAACAAAAATTGCAACTGACGACTACGAACAAGTGCGGCGAAACGATCAGCAAGAAAGTACTATTAAAATAGAATATAAGACAAGCACTTACCTATACTGCTAGTGTCGTCTTGCTAAAGGGCGTTTGTATTACCTGTACTGCACTACACTAAGAACAATTGTATTCTGGGAAAAAGGCACTCAGAGTAACTGTGAACCACACCGGCAAGAACGCGCGAAATTCCCGATAATTGCAAGCGCAATTCACGACCGTCTGCTACTAGATGAAGCCAAAGAATGAAATTGTTACCATACTGCGTCATAGTCCCAAACCAATCCGTTTCATGTTGCTTGTCACCACGACTGTTTATGAGCTCACATTCAACAGTTTGATTCTTTTCAATTGGAATTCATATTTCATGCAGTCCCGAATAGTCGAATTTCCTATGACTATGGGTCTCATGATAACCACATAGCTGAGGAATAAATTAATACGGTAGCTTTAATGAAAAGCCTTTGTTTTTATATTAAGTGATACATTGCTTCTCATATTCATTCCAAGCGCACTATAATACCGAACTCTCGATCTTGTAAATTAAAAATAAAGTTTTTTTGCGCTTTATTCGATATTGTAGAAACGTTCGCTTTGTTGGATTTAAACTCTCGTTATGGTTATTATTTGTGATGTTTCTATAATCTGGCTTGTACATTATATTGGACACATTTTTTACTAAAAATTTTGCGTTCTTTCCCGCCAGGGCGATAAATCATCAACTTTAGCTTATAAACTTGTTCAACATGCCTCTTTGGCCATTGTAACCATATTGAATAGTCTTTCACATATGAAGCACGCTGTTTCTGGAGCACGTGACGTACATTCGGCTACAGGTATGAATTGGAGTGACAGAAAGCAGCATATACGTTACGTCACAAGCTTCCAGTAGAGAAAACACATTTGTGGGTGCAGCTGCGGGACATGCGTTCAATCACGTTCTAGCAATTTTTCATACACTTTTCTAGCAATTTCGTGACTTTACAAGTTGAGTGAAAACCTCGTGCGAAGATTTCTTCAAAATCGCTTTTATTCTGTACCGTGCATGTGTATCATCATCATTTTCTCATAGCCTGTAAGTATCTCAGAATTAGTTAAAGCAACAAAATGTATGTATCAAGCGTATAGAGTTGGCAATATCGATGCAAATCGTTTTTGCCACAATCCTTTTTTAATGGGATTCGCTAGCAAATGAGACGTGGTAGATTTCGTCTCACTCTTGCTCTTGTGATCAAGGGGTAGTGTGTCTCGCTTATAACTTCGTCTAAAAATTTAACTCAGTGGCTCGTCCTCATGCGTTATACAGCTGGTAACTGTGCTACTTGCGTAATGAATGATCTGATTCTAAATGAGCATAAATAGATACGGTCGCATTGGTATTCATTCCAGGTTTCTAATGGTTTATTCTGCTCATTAATTTTCCGATACCTTACACAGCCCCGCGATAAGGTTTCGAAACATTCGCCATATTTTTACATTTCCCAGTAATACCACTACATGCTCAAGGGGGTCTGTCTGTGCTAACTTGATTTGCAATAAGTTGCTCCGTGGCGAAAATGTTCTTTGCATGCTGCGATTTTAACGACAAACTACGTTTTTCGGAGAAAATCTAATACATTTTTTCTACAATTTTCTTGGGTAATTTTATCAATTGATCTGTGCTTAATGTTCCGTAATTTTGTTTCATTTTTCGCAGTCATAGTTCGTTTCGCTTCAGTGTTCGACGGACGGCTTCTCGTGCGCACGTAGTGTGAATTCTAGAGCCCTTCTGGACACTAGCAGCTGCTGCATTTTGTCGAAGCAAGCACATCTTACACGACGATTGTCGGGCCCATCTTCATTGCAGTGGACGTGTGACGAAGCGTACCATCTCCCAAACCATACGGCGAAGGCACAGTTGTACCAATTGATTAAAAGCAGCAAGGATCGCCTGGAGCGGCGCCTATCGTTTTATATGACTTTAGAAAGCGTACAAGGTAAGTGATGATTAGGTGCTTCATAATCATATTTTGTTGCAACATTATTGCCACGACAGCAGCTGTTCGAAACGAATGGCGAAATTGCCTTAATCTGATCGAAAAATGCACTTCGTTTTAAATTAAATTAAATTTGAAATCATTTTTATGATACTCTATCAAAGGTTAATTTCGTATATTCCTCATTCACTCACGTGTCGAATGACGTTTTTCATTATTGTCAACTATCACATTATCACTAGGCTGGCATATAGAACGGGATTAAAAAATTGCAAAATAAGAAGAATTATATATGTGTTTTTGGAGTAAATTAATTTTTTGTGTATGTTGTTTGTCGTTCTTCCCTAAAGAAACACCAGCACTCAAAGGAGCACCGCTTTCTCCCATATTAAGGAGTTTCAGTGGTACGACGTGCATGATTTCTCATAGGAGCAGTAAAAGTCATAGGTATGTTGCTCGATATCCTTATCCTTTCCGTTCTACATGGCTGTTGTGATTAATTTTGTATGTTTTTTGTTTTCCTTTTTCTCTTGCAATGCACCTGACAGGACTTCAAAATATTCTAGCAATAGACATCGGAAATTACAACCATTCAGAGAAACGTGAAATATCTACCCCAATTTAGGCATCTGTAAATTTTTATTTAACTCTTCTAATAAGCAGCAACTCAAACCAACCCATTCAACGCCCAACCGTAAATCGCATCAATTCATCGCGTATGCTATAAGCAGCGTGTTGCGAAATTTGGAAGTCGACTTAGAAACAGGAATCCAGGCGAACAAAGTAGCAGGAGAAGGTGACTATTCAGTCGTAAATTAACCGTAAGAATCACACAGTCCGAAGAATCTTGCACGTTGGGAGATTCCAGCGAATGGACAAATCAATCAAGCGATACGTAAAACGTTAAATGCGTTTCATTCGAGCCGGGTAGTGCAAACGGAAAAATAGTTCCGTTGCTGAAAACTGTTGTATGGGGTTTTGGCCCAGAGGTCACTGAATTTCGTTTCATCGTGTGACGATAGAGTCATATAACTCCACGTGCACCTCTGTTCGTTGAACTCAACAACCAATAATTGCCAGACAGCAACTCGCCCCGCATCAAGTCCTCACCATTCGTCGTTAGTGCATACTCCTTCGTTTGTTTGATAATTAATTTTTTGTACTCCGTACAATTTTTTGTCATGCATTAGTTGATACGCTTAGTTTTTTCGTCTAAAGTTGATTTTATATGTTTTTTTAATTATTATTTTTTTTAAACTTCTGTTTTATTTTTATTTCTCGTTTACGATAATTTACTGGGAACGTATGATGGCTGTCCTCGCCTGTTGACGTAAAATGATGCAGCCCGATATTTAAACTCATCAAAGAAATTCATAAATAGCTTCGTGTCTGATAAAGTGATCGGAATAGAAAAATCGCTCGATTTTGCAGCACCGTTTTTCAAACACTGCAATTGTGCTTTCCGCAATCAAGAGAGTACAGTCCAAAAGGTTATAACGACTAGCTCGCAAGAGAATAAAAAAATTGAGCTAAACACCCGCCGCCAAAGCATCAACCCACAAATGCTTTTGCTAGCAACAACCACCAGCGCACGACTCGAAAACGCTAAAACCGTTACCGAAGATCTACACCTTCGAACACGTCCAATCTGCAACGATCGTCGCAAAGAAGAACAGATGAATTTGGTCAGTCTTGAGCAGCAGGGTCGCTGGTTTCGTTAAAGCGTTGCGTTAGTCGCATCGAGCACTGGCTTCCTCACCCATTCAGGCTGCCCAGGCCTTCTAGATATTGCATTCGAGTTTCGCAAGAAAACATCTTGTATGAAGTAAAAGGCGAATGCAGAGCTGTGGCCAAAGCTGCAAGCTAGCTGAGTGATCCGTGCAGAGTTCCGATCTCAAAGCCATTTGCTGGAAATCTGCCTCTTGTCTCGTTGGGACCTCTCAGACTGGAGTCGAGTTTTTAGTGAAGGTATGTCGGCAAAAGACTTGCGTTAACAACTTCAAACAAACGTAAACATATTTTTTTAATTTGTTGCTTTATTTTTTATACAGCGACCGATCCGTTGCCTAGAGCCAGCATCCTATTCATTCCTCGAGTGTTGTTTGTCGTTTCCCCAGTACGAAAATGGCTACCGTGAACGTGAATCGGAATGTTACCGACATCTTCTACCGTTACAAGATGCCTCGCATCAACGCAAAGGTGGAAGGCAAAGGTAACGGCATAAAAACGGTTATCGTAAACATGGCGGAAGTGGCCAGAGCGATCGGTCGTCCTGCAACCTATCCGACGAAGTATTTTGGTTGTGAACTTGGAGCTCAAACGCAATTTGACCACAAGGTGCGTATACTCGTGGATGTTCGGTAGGGAACTTTTTTCTATATGAAGCAACCATTGCATTGTGTAATTCCAGAATGAACGCTTTATTGTCAACGGATCGCATGATGCTGCCAAGTTGCAAGATCTGCTGGATGGGTTTATTCGCAAGTTCGTGCTGTGCCCGGAGTGTGACAACCCAGAGACGGACCTACTTGTGTCGTCGAAAAAAGGTACCATTGCGCAAGGATGCAAGGCCTGTGGCTTCCATGGTCCGCTGGAGGTGAACCATAAGGTGAACACGTTCATCATCAAGAACCCACCCAACGTGAACCCGGCAAGCCAGGGAGCGTCGCTGACCGAAGGCAAGCGGAGCAAGCGTACCAAGAAGGGCGAGAATGGTGATGACTCTACGGCTGGTCTTAACACTACGGCCAACGGAGGTAGCGCGGCGGACGGTGGAGAGAATGGCGACGAGTCCCCGAACGGATCAATCGCGGGCGGTGCGGTGGGGGAGAACAACGAGGACGATGTAAACTGGACCGTGGACACGTCTGAGGAAGCAGTGCGTGCGCGTATGCAGGATCTCACCGACGGTGCCAAGAACATGACCGTGTCGGACGATTTCGATAAAACGGAAAAGGAGCGCATGGACATTTTCTACGAGCTGGTGAAGAAGAAGCGCGACGCGAACGAGCTCGATAATGTGCAGGTGCATAAGGAGCTCGTGACCGAGGCCAGTCGCCTCGACATCCAGTCGAAAGCGACGTTGGTGCTTGTTGAGCTACTATTCACGGCTAACATAACGCAGGAGGCGCGCAAGTACCGCAATCTGCTGCTGCGCTTCACGCACGAGGATAAAAAAGCCCAGAAATATTTCATTGGCGGTCTGGAGCAGACAATTTCTCTGCACGCGGACAAGCTGATGGATAAGGTGCCCGGTTTGCTGAAGCTGTTCTACGACAGCGACGTGCTGGACGAGAAGGTGATCCTCGATTGGTCGCAGAAGGTGAGCAAGAAGTACGTCTCGAAGGAAGTCGCTGCTCAGATTCATGAGCGTGCAAAGCCCTTCGTTCAGTGGCTCCAGGAGGCGGAAGAGGAGGAGTCGTCCGAGGAGGACGACGACTCGGAAGTCGAAATTGAGTACGATGATCGCGCCAAGGTTGACTCGTTGCGCAAGGAGCCTGCCAAACCGGATCCGAAAAAGGCGGCCAAGGCATCTGTCGAAGAGGACGAAGAGGGTGATGATCTTAATATCGACGACATCTAGGCTTCTTTCTTCTTCTAACTACTTTCAAGCGTGTAATGCCTCTCCGATTTTCCATGTTTGAAATCCGGCACCATACTAGCGTAGAGTTTTGGCATATTTTGTTTCTCCTCCTCAATTTTGAAGATTTCACAATATAATGGTTACTTTATTTTTCATTATTTCTTTGTGTTATCGTTTTACACAAGCTTTGCACAAAGCGGTAATGAAAAAAAATAAATGTTTTTTTTTCTGCAAACAGCATCATAATTTTCCTCGCTTGTCTATAACTGTAGAACTATCATGATTTTTCGGCACAGGGGGAGTAGATGCCGTTTATTTCCGCCACTCTCTATTTTTGGGTTTCTTACCAAGCATACATATGACACATACATTGTCAGCAGATTATCACTGAAGCATTTTAAAAATTATAATGTGAATCAACAACTCTCCTGTATCCTGTATTTTTTATGTTAGTGCGCAATAAAAGCAAATGAAACAAAAAATCGAACTCGTGTTTTAAGTACTGCCACATCTTATTCTGTGGCGTTTCAGAAAGAACCTTTTTTGCAAAGTATCCAAAAGCTAAATCGACAACGACTTACCTTTGATAATTATCCAACATCCACCACCACCTACGATTACGCCGCCCTTTATTCCAAGTGTAAACAGCAGTAACCTGCATCATAAACACGAGCCAACCACTGCAGCTTCAGTATCTTATCGTTCTATCTCACGATCGCTTTAGTTGATCGTTCGAGTTTCTTAGGGCGTTTTTACGGTTTCCGTAAAGTACAGCGTCCCAAATTAACCATACCCGAATCGGTAAAAATTGAGCTAAACAGCTTAAACGTAAGATGCGACGAGAGGAATTTGAAATTTCGACAGTCGATCCTGCTGTTAGCCGGCGTAGTAGACAAACACCAGGAAGTGAAAGTGTACTAAATCGTGAAAATGTGGGGAACAGTTCACCAAGGAGGAAAGCAAGCCTTGGATTTAACGCTCTTTGCATCGGAGTGCTGATAGTGATTGTTTTCGCGATCGTAGTCCTATGCGTAGGATTTATAATAAAGTATGAAAATGAGGGTGAAGCAGTGGGCAAAATCGATCTATTTGTCGACGACCTGCCTTCAGGTAATGTGCTGTGACTAATGCTCGTTTCAAGGATTGGAGTAACTGCTGTGAAAGATTCATTCGACGTTTTCGTTTTAGAGCAAGCCGTTTGGTTTGAATCTAACCTGGCCGAGCTGCGTAATGCGTTCCGGGTGAAGGACAATAAGCGACGGGCCAAAAATGTGGTCCTGTTCGTAGCACTAGACAGCCATGAGGTTACCAACGGTGCGCCAAGGCCGATTTGGGAATCGTTCCCACATCTAGCCATGTTCCGAACTACCCAAGAGCGCCCGCTTGCGTCATTTAATCCGACCTCGTTGTTTTGCGGCATTGAGGCGCGTTCGCATACCATTGGATTTGATTCAGCGGTGGAACCTTGGAGTGATTGCGTGAGCATGGAACATCTCACCCACCGTGCCCCGTCAGTCGTACAGTGGGCTCAAGATATCGGACGTCGCACTGGAGTGATAACGAACGGTGAAATTGTGGATCCGTTTCCGGCGGCACTGTACGCCCACACGCCAAATGCCAGCTGGGTTTATTCCACTCCCGATTCAGTGCATTGTCCTGACGTGCGATCGCAGCTGCTGCAAGGCGAAACAGGACGGCAGTTGAACGTCATCGCAGGAGCACTCGCTTGTCCTGAAGAATTTTGCCATGAATCATTTCGGCATGAGTGGCAAGCGAGAAAAAATGAAGATGGCTCGAGCTACAAAATATCAACAAATGTGCAAGATTTGCTGGAGAACGAAGACGATGATTGGGAGTATGCGCTGGGAATATACGATCAGCGAGTCCTGGCGGTGCCGAATGCATTCCACGATCTCACGTTGGGCGCTTTGCACGTGCTTGACAGTCCAGAAGGGTTTCTGCTGATTGCTGTCGTCGATCCTAAAGTCGGCATTTCAATTCAAGAGCTCGATGTTACGGTGCGGTCGACATTAAGAAAGCTTAGGTTAGTATACTATCTTACATGCTTGTTTTTTTTTGCTAACTGCCACAGTTAAAATTTGAATCCTCTACTTGCAGCCACGCGGTTGACGATAGTCTCGTCGTCGTGATCAGATCTGATCGTGGTAACGATCGTCCTTCACCGTATGCCACGGTGCATGCAACGGGACCGATGTCGCATTTATTGCACCGAGTGCATAATCAAACGTTTTTGGCACATTTCGTGGCATACGCAGCACGAATTGGCCGCTTTCGAGACTCGGACCTGACGAATCTGGTTTTGAAAATATTCTAACAATATGAAACGTAGCGTTAAACGACGTTCTTTTCTTACGGTACGACTCTGATGACAAAGGAGATATTTATTTTGGACATAATTCGCGCTATTCTGCCGTTTGCCGTTTGCTATCGCATCGATATGATTATCCGATAACAATCGACTGGAGAATGTAATTCGGCATCGAAGTTCAGTTAAGATTTCCAAAAACGATGAAAATAGGACGGACTTTGAACGTTGATAACTCATCCAAAAGAAAAAAAAGGAAAAAAGACGAAAGAATTCTAATTTTCCCTATTTTAAACTGCTATTGTACATCTTGCGCGTGTTGCCCACGACCCTTTGAATGCAAAATGCGCCCGTAAACGCACGTCCCAGTACGTTTGTGTGCCACAGTAGGGCCCAAACCAAGCGTTGACTCCAAATGTTGACAGCTCGGTCAACACGCAAAACAAGTAACGTTTTGTCACTCGGAGAATAATAAACACCGTGCAATATTTCGTT
The DNA here is from genome assembly GCF_943737925.1 of Anopheles nili. NCBI lineage: Eukaryota > Metazoa > Arthropoda > Insecta > Diptera > Culicidae > Anopheles > Anopheles nili. The sequence continues at coordinate 62,735,436 of NC_071291.1, read as the reverse complement.
CTAAAATATAGACAAAATTTGCAATATTCTACATCGTAAGTGGTCCATTAAAGTAGGCGTGAAGTTCCTGAGGTGCAGTACAGGTATGGTAGCATTGAACCAAGTTATGAAATATCGCCGCGCTCCGCTGTCAATTGTGTGCGGGGCGTCCCGATGACAGTGCCTGAATTGAAAGCTTTTTATTTGCTAAAAAACACCTGTGGAAGGCGTCACGCGGACGGTGTGGTTGCGGACTGGTCGTCGTCAACATAATTTCGCGTCGTCATTCGTGGGTGGGTAGTAGTCATTAGGCTTGGCGGAAAGGATCCTCTCCCCCGCACAGCAAACCTTTCGTTTCGGAAGGTTTCCGGAATTTTACTAAAAGTAGGGCCAGGTAGACCCAGCGCACGTGCACGTGTCCTCGCTATCGCCTTGTTGTTGCTGTTCTCACGTCCAAGGTCCTTATCAGTGACCCCGTCGCTACCATTCGCGTATTTCATCCACTAACCGCCCGATAAGGGCAAACGGGGATCAGTGCTCTCGGATGTGCCTATCGCACATCAAAACAACACCGTCGTTGAAGAGGAGAGGGCCCAGATTATGTAAGCGAACGTCGGTGACCGACTCGTAAGGCCGGATCTAGGACAGTCTGGGTAGCAGCTGCTGAGGCGTAACATTGATGAGAGAACGGCATTAATCGAAAGCTTCCAATGCCATTAAATCATTCCATGTGCACCGTCTAGCTTGGCAGGCGCGAGTTGTGGTCGTTGTTGCTTTTCGCCGCATCGCGTGTGTGATTTTATTTACCATTTCAATTGACTCTTGTTGACCTATTCTCCCGACCCCCCTCCGGTGATGGAACATTATCTGATTTTTTCTGTTCACTTTCCTCCTACCTGCAGGGCGTTAACGTGTTTGCCGACGAAGCGTAGCACCTCGCAAATGATGCAGCGGATGGTGTGAAAAGTTGCATTGTTTTGTGATCTTCTTGCCGCTACCATCGCTGCGTCCCCGGGAACACCATCTTGGATTGAAACTAAGTACAAAACGCCATAAAGCTGCTGATCCTGCTCGAATCCAGGGGGCTTGTTTGAAAAGCGTTCGACTAGCGTGAACATCCGCATACGTTGGTGATAATGATGGAAAAGGTAAACACGCGGGGCTGTGTGTTCTCGTTGCTGTACTCGATCGGCTCGTTCGCGCTGGCCTGCGCCAGTTTGTCCACACTCAACCCGAGTGATCGAATATCGGTTGAGAAGGGCGCGCTGCTTATCAGTCTGGGCTTCGTGTACTTTGTTGCGCTTACCGAGTTTCTAAACAAGCTGCTCCTGAAAACTTCGATCGGGCATAATTTCGTCAAACGGTACCGATTGCGTGTGTCGGATGTGCTGGATATAACGAACAAGTAAGCAGAGCACTATCTTGAAGCAATATCCTTCGCGATGATACATTAACTCTACCTTTTTTATGATTTCGCTACCCTAGACTCGTATCCGCGGTACAGGCTGCCTTCTCCTGTATCGCCGGCCTGTTCGTGTGTCGGTGGTCATGCCCGAGAAACTTCCTGCACGCTTCCCACTTCCTGTCGGAATCGTACGCCTGGTTCGCAGCGTCCTACTTCTTCTACGATCTCTGGTCGATGTACAAAATCTACGCCGCTGAGGCGGCCACCAAGATAAAGGCCAAACTTGGCCTCCAGCTTGCTCCGGGGTACAATAATAACGTCGGTAGTAACGGAGTGGCAAATGGCAACGGTGCGTCACCAGCGGATAAGGCATTCCACTCTCAGCTGCAGGTACTGGACGACATTCCTAGCGTGGGACAAGGAACGCTCTCCTTCGTCAACCCGTGCAAAACGGGAATCCCTAGCTTTGCCAAGTATCTGTCAACGCATCCTTTGATGGTGTTCCATCACCTCTTCATCGGTTCGTACGGGCTGATCGTAATATCGGTGAGTAGCAATAACGTCTCCAAATCCCATAATGCAACCATCTCAACATGTACTATTTTCCTTTCAATCCCATGCAGTACCTCCGTGGAGGTTTGGGGGACTGCGTGTTTAGCTTCATGTTCATGATGGAGCTTTCCACGCCCTTCGTATCATTCCGAAGCATTCTGAGCGTGATGGGGCTGAAGCAATCGAAGCTGTACGTGGTAAATGGACTCGTTATGCTGGTCTCGTTCTTCTGGTGTCGTGTCTTCCTGATGCCCTACGTGTGCTACTACTACAGCCAGGTGGTGAACAAACCATTCTTTGAGGTACTCTTGAGAAGGATGAGTTGCACGTTCCAGTTAGCTTCTAATGTTTTTTTCCTCTCTTTCACCGAAGGCCGTGTGGAACCTGCCGTGGGGATGCAAGGCTAGTATATTGGCGCTGTTCCTGCCACAGCTCTACTGGTTCCGCTTGATGGTTCGGGGTGCAATGAAGGTAATATTTTGCTTTAGTTATCAATAGAAGCGATGCAATTCATGCATTTGATTTTAGGTTTTCTTTCCATCGAAAACAACCCGCAACCCAGCCGGCTTGACAACAGCGTCTTGTGCAGATGATGGGACTCCTAACGGGGGCTCCATGAAATCTTCCCAATCCAAAGATAGCGAAGTGCGCTCGTTAATGTAATAGGTGAGATTAGAAAATGCAATGTGCGCACGTTGGTAGTTGCAACGTGTGCGTCATGAGCGTGTCGCGGATTCGTGCTTTCTGTGTATGAGATCGTCGGAGGGCATTCACGTTAATGAATAAGTGTTATTTTGTGTGTAATTTGAATATCCACAAACTTATTGTATGGTAGACTCAATGTTGACAAAGCATTTAATGAGCGAACAAAAAGGGGCTGGAATGCATCGCGAGATCGCACTATGATGGCATACAGGAAATATCTTATACCAATGGCGGCTTACTCACTTCCATGTATACACATAGGCAGACTGGTTGCTGTTTAGTTTACTAGTCATAGTAGTTTTTTGTACGCAACAGAGTCATAGCTTGAACCCACAACAACAAACTTACGCAGGGATAAGCCGACGGATCTTCCAGTTTTTTCTTGCCTTTCCCTGTTTAATTAGATCCGTTTTCTCTTACGAGCATCCATTTTGTTACCGTTGCCTTTAAGTTATACCCGCAAATGAAACAAAACCAAAAGTAGGATTATTGTCATAGAGCAACAAATGCCCCACATTATACTATTGTTACAAGGATACATCCGGATCCAATGCAAAGGAAACACAAGATTACTTATACAGCGAACATCCAACGTTAGATGATAGACTTTTTTGTGCATTTTTCTACAACTTGAAACAGCGCACAATGTTTTCGTGCGGATACGTTTACGGATATACAACATATATACATATACATTCAATCCCGAGTGTGTTTGGTAGAGCCGAAGAGATAAGGATCAACTAGGACGAATAGGACAATTAGCTGCTAATTGGCGAGGGAGAGGAAGATAGTCAAACGATCAAATCTATTCATATAACTAATCAATGGAGCTTTCATATTTGTGTGATGTTTACCTATTAATGGACACAGCGTGAAATAAGAAGTAACAAACATTTGAAACATTTTTGAGGTCACATCGCTCATTGTTTCTCTAATCAGCACATGAAAGGAGTATGATAAAAAGACGAAAAGTAAAACCAGCTGTCGAAGGTTGGCATTGGCTCGCATGGTTGCATAAATACCACACTTGTTGGGCTATGTGGGTAGGATCTAAGCGTACAATCTGAAACAGAAGCAGTTTCATTTTCAAACTTATTTGAACATTGGCAGCGAACGTTCTTCTAGAAATTGTGCACCGTTTATGGCAGGAAATACTGCTTCTGTAGAAACGAAATGTTAGAGTGTCCGATGTTTGGCGAAAGATGGTGTTTGTGTAACGATTTACATAAAATAAATCATATATTGGATTTTGTAGCTCTTGTAGTCACACTGCTGTCTTTAGATCTATTGGAGTTACCTTTGGATTTAAAAAAAATCGCTCAATCTACTCCAGATTATTTCGATAGCACTGCTGTTAAAATTGGATTTCGAGAGGTTTGTATTCGCTGAGTCATATTATCGAGTCATCGGATATTTTGCTATAGACATACTGGTATATGAGATTAATAAATCTTACGACATAGTCGGTCAACACGACAACAGCAGCGTTAGCGAACAAAAGCAGACGAACGGAGAATCGAGCCTTGTTTTAAATAAATTTGATCAAAAGAGGCGACATACGTCTTGTGCATCGCTACGGAAACTGTCAACCTGAAGTGCAAAACGCCCAGCACGTCAGATGATGACAGCGAAATGTGGTTGTCGGGGTCGGAACATTACAGGCGACACAATCGCAAATAAAAAAGCACCAGTTCGGAAGTGCAGTGCGCGGTGTGGTTTTTCGCATCCCAACAGTGGGTGGCTCGGCGGATACAGTATTCGGTAATCATCCGCTGACCTGTGATTTGCGTAAAGAAGCACATTCCTAGCGGAGTGCTTCCAACAGTGTGCGGAAAGTGTAAAAAACCAAGGTGTCGTGAAGATTTGTATTGCAGCAGGCGGGGACACACAGTTGATGCGCCAGCAATTTTTACAGTGAATTGTGATCGGGGAACAAAAAAGCATACACGCCTAGAAAAAAACACATACCCGGCTTACTAAAGTGATTGAGCACGGTGGTTGGGGAAGCGCACTTCGGGTTACGCCAAAGATAGGACGAAAGACACCGAGGAAACACAATGAATCGAATGGTGAGTTTTTTGTTTTGATTTTTACGCCCTCCAAAGCATCCATCCATCCGACGTCCCGTACGGGGGCTGTCAAGTTTCCCCTACAGGCCGGCTACTTTGTAGGGCATTGATAGATTGTAGCGAAAGTATTCAATATTCCAGCCTAATGCCTCCGCTCGGGAATGTAAGGATCATAGCCTTCTCAGATTAACATCGCCAGAGGATTGTGGCTGATGTCTCGTAGATTCTGCTTCGCAAAGAGCTCAGCCACTGGTGGGATACATAACCAAAAAAACTTGCTGTGGTGCAAGCAGGCAGAGACTGGCTCCTGGAATGTCAGTTTTTGACAGTGAACGTGTGTTGCGAGTTGATTACGAATCGTTACGATTGCGCTTTGGTGGTAAGTGGCCGGAACGTTACCGGACCTGCGAGAAATGTCCTTGGTGGACTGCCGATCTTTGGACGATGGTCGATATCTGGCGAATTATACATAGCATCTGCTCCGGGGTGTGGCTACCGCGTCTATTGATCCCGAGATAGTATCCGAGCGCGAGACAAACCGTGCCTTTATGGATGTTGCCGCGAATGCATTGCATCTCTCGGTGCAATCGGTCAGAAATAGCGCGGTTCCCGTGTGGCGCCGTCTTCGCGAAATCGGGAGTGGGAGGCTGCATTTTCTCCCGTGCGGTGATGTATGTAGCGGTCATCGCTATTGTGCCATCGGCGCTTGCATTACATTATGTACAAAGGCCCCGGAATACGCGTGCTTGCGATGCGCGGTTAGTTGACAGATTCGCTGGGAGAAACGGAAAGCGGGAAACGGAAACGATAGCCAAGTGCGGGCGTTCGCATGTGAATTAATTAAAACCAGACTAGGCTGTCTTGATTTTGGTAAATTTTGCTAATGCACTACATCGATTAGTTCCGATAATGTTTCGCTTAATTTTCAGTCAACAACCAATGCAATCCCCATAAAAAATAGCCACTGGCGCTTGAATTCGTGTTAAGTCGCTTTCCCTCTTCTTTCTTTCCTTCTGGTCACCATCGCAACGCGACGTGAACAGTCTCGTTGCTTTGTGCAACGTGTTTGAAAACACGTGGAAAGTATAGTAAACACACCGCTTACTGCGTTGGTTCGGTTAATTGAAGCATGCGGTTTGTTTCGATGGTTTTGTTTTCAAAGTTTAGGCGGAAAATAAACTTTATCGGAATGGATTTTTTTTTAGCCAATAACCGTGCATTTTCTTACAATTGTTATTTAAATTTTCTTTTTTTCTGTCTTCCGTTCGATTTACGAACGAATGAACATATTAAACAAAAAACAACAGACATTAAGATCTTGTACATTTTTATATATTAATAATATATTTGACATTTTTATGTTAACTCATCTAAATTATACTAGAACATACCTTCCATGTTGCTGTTTGATTAAAATTATTCTCAATGTTTGTAGGCCATGAAGAAGTCCTCCTACGGCATGGAAGACGACGATGATGACGACGAGGAGGGCGACGAAAAGGTGGGCACCGGCGATTCGACCGACTCCGATTTTGATGATGATGAGGACCCGGATGAGATTGAAGTACCAGGTAAATATGTACGCTCCGAATTTCTGTCAATTCATCCGCAGATCATTCGCGAATAATATGTCCGGGGGCTGCCTTGGAAAGGTACCATTGGTGTCATGTTTCCCCTTTTCCTGGTCCCTCGTGCTGTGGCAAATATGGACACGTAATATCCATAATCAATCGTTCCGGTGCAAGAAGCCGGAATCCGGAAACAACCCGGAAGCATCCTTCCAGAATTTCAACTGATAAGACGCATCTCGGTCTCGCGCATTGCAAGCAATAAATCCCCATCGATGGTGCTGCATTCAGACTCGCGTGTCACATGTATGCTTTTATGCGTAAAGGGTTAAATAGCTTTTGAGAGACAAGGGAGGGTGTCGATGGACAAATCAAACACGGGAATATGGTATTATTATGAGCTAGTAAACGGGTCCTTAGGTCGCCCGGAAGCGTACGAATGGTGGGAGATTTTCTGTCCGTCTTTGCACATGCACCCCCGGAGTTCTTGTCTGAGGATCCCGGAATTATCTTCCTCCTTACCGCAGCACAATAAGCCGGTCTTATGTATATATTATTACGCCACACACGCACACGCGCGCGCGAATCGATTCAATTTTCTTGCACTTGTCTCTCACCCCCTTCCCCTTCCCCCTCCCTCTCCATTGCGCCCAAGCGTCCCGAGGCGAACCCACTCTCCAAAGGGACAGCGTCAAACCGAGCCGCGATGCTGTCCGAAATCGGGCGTGCTACGGTTATGGGAATCCGTTTGGCGAATTTCTCACGAACAACAATACCTCATCCTTCCAACGCGCGCGTCTTCGCTTGAACCGAACCGAACCGAACCCTTTCGGTGGTGGGTGGTTCAAAACCCACCCACCTTTTCCACCGGTCCGGTGTGCCGTAGCCCTTTGGCCGCTGGCTCACTCGCTCGCGTTATCGCGGCCCGCGTGATTAAGGCGCTCTCATTCTTCTCCGCCCTAGGCCAGGACAGCTTCAGCGAAGGCTCTCGATCCGCGGAACCGCCAGACCTGGTCGTCGTTGTCAAGCTCGGCCCCGTTGCCTTCGTCTCACAAGGAGAGGCACAAGCCATTTCCCGGCCTGAAAGTTTTCCCCATCCATTTGGCCGCACTCGCATCCTCCCATCCGCTCTCGCGTGGGCTCTATGAATTGTATTCGCGATTATGCTGCTTTCCCGTCCTCGTCCTCTAAACGCCGGTGATTGAGTTCTGCGTGTGGCGCCTCCATTCCCCATCGGGAGACGCTGGCTGTAGGGATGGAGGAATCTTTCCCTCTTCGAACCCAACCCCTTTCTTCGTGCCCGTTTGCGACACGGGAAAGCAGCTGTCTTCACCCCAACGACGAAGCCTTTTGCCCTCGCTCGCGCGGCACTAATTGTGGGCCAACCCACCCCGGCATACTCCGGAGGGTTGTCGCTGTTTGTGCGTTCGTCAGTTGAATTATTAGCTCGCATGTGTCAAGACGCGCGAAACACGGTTCTGGCTCTTCTGCTCTGCTCTCGCTGCTCCTCTGACCGGTGCTCCCACCACGGGAGTTTAAATTATCGATTAGTGCGCGTTGGCAAAGTTTAGGCAAACCGTGCACAAACAACACGAATTGCGTCCGTTTCGGTGCTGGGTTCGGATCGCTTGATAGTTTTGTACCTACTGCCAGGCTCTAAAGGTACAGCGAAAGATAGTTGCTCGGGTTGATGGGTTGCTTGTGAGAAAAATCAGCTTCTAATTCGTGCTCCTTGTTGTTTTTTGGGGTTTTTTTCAGGCGGAGGAAAGGATCTTGCGACGGTAGCGACACTGACCAAGAAGTACAAACCAGAAGGAACCGGGTTATTAAACACCGTTACAGCGAACAGCATGGCCGCGGCTGGCATCAACAAAAACGATCCCCAAAAGCAGCAGCAACAGCAGCAGAAGTTAAATCTTGGTTTGCCCGGTAGCAGAGGCTCGACGATAGTGATTCCAGGTGCGGTCGGTGCCATTTCGAACGCCAGCCGAATCAATTCCGCGATGAAGCCAGGCTTCCCGGGACCGCTCCGGTCGTCAGTGGACGGGAAGGGTGCGCTAGGCCCCGGTACTGGTGGCAGTGGTGAGTAGTGTAATCGTTCGCAGAGCCTTAGTATATCGGAGCTTTCGAGGGAGGATCTTTGAAACCGTCACTAAGAGACTTTCGCATTCACGTCGTGCGGGGTGTTGTTTTTTTTGTTACTGTGAATTCCCGCCAAAAATGATCTGTTCGATGGGAAATTTCGAGATTTTTCATTTGTGCTTTTGTGGGGTGGGTGCTGTTGATTATCGACCCAAGGCGGGAGAGGAATTTATCCCGGGTGCTTCGAGGGGGGGGGGGGGGGGGGATTCAACTCTCCGATGCACGTCTTGTCAATCTGCTAACATTCTGCTCGTCTTTTTTTACTTTCTTCCGTCCATTCCGATCACATTCCGTTCGCCACATCTTCCACCCGTGGGGTCTCACACGACGTACCGTGCCGGCTCCGACGCTGCGATGTGTCCGAGAACAATGCGCGGGTGGTCAAATGTCTTATGCGCGCCCCCTGTATACATAAATCCAAATCGTCGCCACCACACGCCATTTCCGGGGCGCACCTTTTTCCGGGTGGGGACGGGACACACGGACGCATAAATTATTTCCCCATCTTCTGGGCATCCTTCTCGCGCGTGCACTGACGTGTGCATTTCCAAATCCCTCTCGTGGTTTCCGTTGTCTCTCCCTCTATCACGCGCAATTCGGCACGCGGAAATCTATTTACTCCTTGGCTATTTAACTCCCTGACTCACACGACCCGGTCTCGATACGGTTTCGATCTGCGCGCTGTGGATTCGCGTCCCTAGCTGCTGGTGGGAGAGGTAGCGGAGGATCATCGACGTCCTCGAGCCTTGCCACGGGCCAACGCTGGCCGGTGGGTGGAAATCTGGCCACGGGCGGTGGTCCCAGTGGCAGCGGTAGTGGAAGTTCCTCTTCCGTCGTCAAGCCAATCACGACGACGACGTCGATGTCGGCAGCGGCGGCCACGACGGTGACTGGAACGGTGGTGCCCCCAGGAGCGACCAGCATCCTTGGCGGCCTGGGAAGCTACTACCCGCCCAGCTTTGCCACTCTGCTGGCGCAGAGTAAGTTACCCGCCACGTTACGGATCGGCGCTCGAATGGTTCTGCCCTTGCTTTTTTTACTTCTTATCTCATTGGCGTCTTTTTTGCTGAATTTTCGTTTGTAGCACTTAAATTTTCGTCGTATATCGCTTTTTTGCAGTTCAGTTACTTGTTCCAGAGAATTATCTTCTTTTTTGTTCTCGGCATTCCAGGAAGCATGCTCTAATTATTTGCCATCAATCTCTCCTTTTAGTTGAAATTTTGATTTGTCTGTCGAAATAATCGATTGGCTTCATCATACGTTTTGCGTTGCGGTCCGTATGAGTCTATTTTCTTGCCATTGGCAATCTTATGCATTATATCGCTTTACCTAAACCATTCCCTGAAGATCGGTGAAGATGCTTTATTAGCGAATTGCAATCAGATTCAAGCAAGCAAGCGGGTGTGATTTATCTCTCCACCCATAATATATACCATATATATTGCAGCTGCATGAGCAACATTCTATAATACAACATAAACAGCTTCGGGATAGTAGATCCTCCGGGGAAATGTGTGAGAGCTGTGTTTCGTTCAGTCGAAGGTTGCGTTAGCCGCCGATGTTGCTTCTTGGCACCTAATTAAATTCAATTAACGGATTCCTGTCATTCAATGTCCCGCCAATGATTGGATACCATATCCTGCACGAGCCCAATTCCGAATGTGGCCTTTTCCGTAACAACGCGCAAATGTGCATCGCAACGATGTATATTATGATTCTATAATCTTTACTCTCTTACTTTCCATCGATCGCACAACTCTGTCCGCCTGCTCCATTTGCGTTCATTTTCTTTTAGTTATATGCAGCATGATTCCAAATTATACACCCAATTGTAATGTGTGCTTTTCAGCCTATTATTTTGCTGTTCGGTCGATGCAAATTTCAGTTTCTTTCTTTTTGTTGATGTTGTTTGCTGATTAGAAGCATTTAAAATTAGTCTCTATGCCCAATTACCGGTCGTCTGTGGCTGTACGGTCGTCCGGGAACTGCAGACATGCTTCTTAATGCTCCTTCTTCGCTTGTACCATGCAGTGGAAATGGCTAGCGTCGGTTTCGGGGGCAATTCGTCGTTTGGTGGCAGCAGCAAAACGGTAGGGAATGATAACATGAACCAAATCATGTCCAGCCAGCTCATGCTCCAGAACCTGCAGGCGATGCTGGTGGCCAATCCGCACTACCTAACCAGTGGCATTCCAACCAAATTGATCTCGCAAATGGTGATGGCGGATCCCAGCAAGGTACTTTCCGCTCTAGGTGATTTGATAGGCTTTGTCTGGTGGCATATGGAATAATCATATCCTGTGTTGTTTGTGTGTCGGTTCCATTTTTCATTCTTTCTTACAGTTGATGCCAATTCCCGAGGAAGAGGAAGCAGAGGACGAGGAAATGGGTGTGGCTGAAACGTACGCCGAATATTGGCCGGCAAAGTGTAAGTATTGCTTTTTACAACACCTTCAATACATGGAAAATGAGTGAAACTTTACCGTAACGTATTATCGCACGTCGTTACAGTGAAAATCGGCAAAAAGCATCCCGATCCGGTGGTGGAAACGGCTTCACTATCGTCGGTAGAACCCAGCGACGTGTACTATCAACTCTCCATTCCCCAGGAGACGATCAACGGTGGATTGTTAAGTGCGTTGCAGCTCGAATCGATCACGTACGCCAGCCAAGCACACGCGCACCTTCTCCCAGATGGTACACGGGCCGGATTTTTGATCGGCGACGGTGCCGGTGTCGGTAAGGGTCGTACGATCGCTGGGATCATCTACGAGAATTATATGAAAGGGCGCAAGAAATCCATTTGGATATCGGTGTCGAACGATCTGCGGTACGATTCGGAGCGCGATCTGCGTGACATTGGAGCTGGCAAAATCGAGGTCCTTGCACTGAATAAGGTAGAGCGGGCGTATTTATAGTGAAGTTTTTTGTTGCTTTTCTTTACTAAATCGTTTTCCGTTTTGTTCAAAATTCAATCCGCTAGCTAAAGTACGCTAAAATAAACTCAACGGTGAACCACAACGTCAAAAAAGGCGTCATATTCGGCACGTACTCGGCGTTGATCGGTGAGTCACAAAGTACAACCGGGAAGTACAAATCGCGCCTCAAGCAACTACTGCAGTGGTGCGGAGCTGACTTTGACGGCGTGATCGTGTTTGATGAGTGCCACAAGGCGAAGAACCTGTGCCCGGTTGGTTCGAGTAAGCCGACCAAGACGGGTCTAACGGCGCTGGAGCTGCAGAACAAACTACCGAAAGCGCGTGTCGTGTACGCGTCGGCCACTGGCGCCTCGGAACCTCGCAACATGGCGTACATGGTGCGGCTAGGCATATGGGGCCAGGGGACACCCTTTCCGTCCTTTACGGATTTCATTCAGGCTGTCGAAAAACGGTAAATGTTCGCTCTTGCAAGTGCCGTGTATTTCAGATAGCCATTCTTTAAGATCCTTTGCTTTCTGTTGTTTTACAGTGGCGTCGGTGCGATGGAAATAGTTGCCATGGACATGAAGCAGCGAGGAATGTACATTGCACGGCAGCTGAGCTTCCACGGAGTGACATTTAAGATTGAGGAGGTGCCTCTTACGAAGGAGTTCAAACAGGTGTACGATGCGTCGGTTGAGCTGGTAATTATCTTCCGCCCGATATGCTTCATGTCTCTTGTAATAACACTTTTAACACTTGGTTGGGTTTTTTCTCTTCTTTGCAGTGGGTGGAAGCGATGCAAAAGTTTACCGAAGCCGCCGAGCTGATCGACGCCGAGAGTCGGATGAAGAAAACGATGTGGGGTCAGTTCTGGTCGGCGCACCAGCGCTTCTTCAAGTATCTTTGCATCGCCTCCAAGGTGAACCATGCCGTCAAGGTGGCAAGGGAAGCGATCAAATACGGCAAATGCGTGGTAATCGGTCTGCAGTCGACGGGTGAGGCACGTACGCTCGAGCAGCTTGAACGGGACGATGGTGAACTGAGCGACTTCGTCTCGACGGCGAAAGGCGTGATGCAGTCGCTGGTGGAGAAGCATTTTCCCGCACCGGATCGTAACCGTATCAACCGGTTGCTGGATGTCCGCAAACAACTAGCCCTAGGTTTACTCGGCGGTGAGCTGGACGAAATTGTTCGGAATAAGGTGACATCATCGGGCACCTCTGGAAGTGCGATTGCGAAACGCAAACGAATGGGAAACCGGGGCAAAGCATCCTCCGGTGTGACAAAGACGAAGCGCTCGCGAAACGATTCGTCAGATGAGGACGGTTCGTCCTCTGATACGTCTTCTAACGCTTCGTCTCCCCGCCAATCGAACGAATCCGACATTCGAACATCCGACAGCGAAGCGGAGGGAAGCTTTCACGACAGCTTCGACAGTGAAGCCAGTGTGAGTGACGAGTACAATCCGTTCTTTTCTGGTTCCGACACCGACGGTGATGACCCTTGGGTGAGTGGTAAAACCAAATCCACCGCCAGTTCGAACCGATCTAAGGCGAAAGCGACTAGTAAACCCGCTTCCACGACGTCGACACCGGTGGCTGAAGCGGTACCCGCTGCTATTGTGACCAGTGGCGCCGTGAGCGGTCGCAAGAAACCGGTTAGCACCCAAGACAAGATACAGGCGCACCTGACGAAAAAGCAGACGGATACGAAACCATTTACCATCCAGTCGAGTAACGGGTTTTCGATCCAGCTCGCCGGTGGGCCCCCACCAAAGGATGCGATCGAACGAGCGTGTCAGATGAAGGACGAGTTGCTGGAGAAAATAGAACGGTTGGGTTTACGATTACCGGCAAACACGCTCGATCAGTTGATCGACGAGCTGGGTGGACCGGAGAATGTGGCCGAAATGACGGGCCGTAAGGGGCGCGTGGTGCAGAACGACGACGGTTCCATTCAGTACGAGTCCCGGTCCGAACAGGACGTGCCGCTCGAGACGCTCAACATAACGGAGAAGCAGCGGTTTATGGACGGCACGAAGGACGTGGCGATCATTTCCGAAGCCGCTTCGAGCGGTATCTCGCTGCAAAGTGACCGGCGGGTGCGAAACCAGAGGCGGCGAGTGCACATAACACTGGAGTTGCCGTGGTCCGCTGACCGGGCGATACAACAGTTCGGACGTACCCATCGCTCGAACCAGGTGAACGCACCTGAGTACATGTTCCTCATTTCGGATCTTGCCGGTGAGCGTCGATTCGCGTCGACTGTGGCCAAACGACTCGAATCGCTTGGTGCTCTGACGCATGGTGATCGCCGAGCGACGGAGACACGCGATCTGTCGCAGTTTAACATCGATAACAAGTACGGTCGTACGGCGCTAGAGGCTGTGATGAAGACGATAATGGGCTATGAGGCACCGATCGTACCGCCCCCGTCCGATTATCGGGGTGACTTCTTCAAGGATGTCGCGGGGGCACTGGTCGGTGTGGGGCTGATTGTGAATACCGAGCAGATGCCGGGCGTGCTCAGCCTGGACAAGGACTACAACAACATATCGAAGTTCCTGAATCGCATCCTCGGCATGCCGGTAGAGTTGCAGAACCGTCTGTTCAAGTACTTTACCGATACGCTCGAGGCGACCATCGCACAGGAGAAGAAGCGCGGCCGGTTTGATTTGGGTATTCTGGGTACGCTTGAACTTCCGAGACAGAGATTTCCGGTGCGATTGGTTTGTGAATGTTTTGCTTCTTTTTTTTGCAGATCTTGGAACGGCCGGAGAAAACGTAACGCGCATCAAGAAAATTCGATTCGCCCGCAAACATTCGACAGGAATTGCACCTACCGAACTACATGTCGTCAAGGTGGAGCGGGGCATGATCTGGCAGGAAGCAATCGACAAGTAAGGGCATGGCCTCGGCTGAATCGGGTTTTTGTGCATTCGCTAACGGGCGATTTTTTCTTCCACAGATGGGCCGAACTGGGCGGTGACATGGAAGGTTTCTATGTTTCGCAACAAGTCCGTAACGGCAAGTACAACGTGATATTGGCGATCGAGATCGAGAATCCCGCCAAGAAAAAGGCACTCACCGTCGGGGCCGATGTGAAGGGCAAGAAGGAGACCAGGCTGTTCCAGATCTACCACCCTAACACGGGCCTGCAGTTCAAGCACGAATCGCTCGCCGAGCTGGAGAAGAAATACAAGAAGGTCCTAAGCACCGAGGCGGAACCACACTGGACGCAACTGTACGACTCTTCGATCAACACCTGCTCGCATAGCTACTGGAAGGGCCAGTGTCGCAATGTTACGCTGGGACACGAATGCGAGGTGGGTAATGGGTGTTGTGACGGCAACAATCAGAAAAAGCGTTTTCGCTAACATTCGCTACCCCGGGCGGGTTTTTTTCACTTGTTTTAGGTCGGATTGCGGAGGCGTACGTACAACGTTCTTTCCGGTTCGGTGCTTGCAGTGTGGGCGCGGGTGGAAGACAGCCTCGCCGCCCGCATCGGGAATCAGTCGCGCCTGCAGGTGATCCGACTGAAGACGAAGGAGGGAGTTAAGATCGTCGGCACGCTCATTCCAAAGAATTGCGTCGAGCAGCTGGTGAAGGATCTGGGGGGCGATTCAGAGAAGGTGGACGAGGTGATATTTGAGGATCAGTAATGCTCCCGTTCCGCCCCACCTCAGTTTGAAGTTTCCCGCCGGTGGCGATCCCTGTAGATGTGTTAGAAGCTATGCGAATTTTCGATAAATGAACGATGCAAATAATTGATCATTTTCCCGCTGAACTCGCGGTTGTATGTTAGTATGTTATGCTGTGCTTTGGCACGGAAACAGAGAAGAACTCGGTGTCATACCGAGCTTTAGATTGGCGCTGAGTTCGGAACATACAGAATATTGCTTGAGTTAGTTGTTCGTTGAAGGAACAAGTATTTTTATGGATTTTTAAGCATTAATTACACATTTGCTTCAACCAGAAGGCGATACACTTAAGCCTGTTTTTGTTTTCGATTCATTGTAAGGATTCGGTGGAGCTTCAGAAGCAAACGTATCCGGATCGCTTGTATCGCATACCCTCCCGTTTCCTTGTTTTGTGAAAATGATCGAACACGGTGTCACGTTGGTGGTCGCCACTCATGCATCTGAAGGCACAGTAGCACGAAAATTGAAATCCTAGGTAGGTAGTTCCCCGGTTTTGCTTTAGTTAAGTGTAAGGAATTCTGTAAACTTGTGTACAAATTATCTAAGTTTATCAAACTACGCCAACCGATACTTATGCCCGTCTGTTAGGGTGAATTCGGTGTTGCGGAGGGTGAGATACGTGTGGGACAAGGCTTGTGGCACTAAACGCCACCGCCTGTGTCTGTACTGATGAACTGCTGCTTATTTATCGTATACTTTGCTCTACCACACACCTGGCTGCGTTATGTATTAAGATCATAACGACAATCCTACAGCGAGACGAGCGGATTTATCGCATATCTTGCAATGATGGCCAATAAAGGATTAAGTGAAGTTCCCGGACAAAAACGTGCTTGTGCGTGTGTGTGATGCAAGAAAGAAACGTGATACAGGTATGCACGCTGAAGAATTATTGTTATCTTATTGGAACGGTTGTATAATTTATTGATGGTGGAAATTATAGTGATAATAATACAAAAAGAAATGGGTCTCAATCGCTGGGTAGACTAGAAAACAGTACGTGTGCTCCCTATAGTCATCTGCGAAAAGGTCGCTCGGTTAGGATGTCATGTTGGTTTGTCGTACAGCAGGATGATATCCTCGTCTGTACCGTTCGCTTTGCGAGCCTTGTCTAGAGCCTGGTACGGAATGTAGCACACTTCTGGAAGTGAAAAACGATCGGTTTAGTTTGAGTATTGGGGTTCACCGACCATCTGGCAACTCACTGTCCCTGCAGGCTGGATTGCGGTACATGAATTTCTGCAGCCGTTTGTTGTACCCGCACAGAACTATGTAGTGGCCCATGTAAGTGGGTGTAATGCTGAGGCAGGAACTGTGGAACGGAACAAAACGCACTCGAAGTCAGTTCAAGGGCATACTCGATTTGTACCGACTATCGAACGATGTTCATACCGTATTTCGCAATGTAGTTTGTTGAATTTACACAGATCGCAGTACAGTAGAGAGGCACTTACGAGCATGATAATGTTGCCATACGTCCCCAGGTGGTCGATCAAGAACCGATAGTGGACGGTGGATTGGGTAACATCCACTCCATTCTGCTCGGCGTAGCGGAACTTGTTGTTCACCCGCAGCATATCCTAACGAGTGGCAAGATAAGATCGCACCGAATGAGTACGCACGCAGCGATAAAAACCCCCTCAACCACGCATACCAGTGTGTATGATTTGTAGTAATCATTGATGCGGTGCTTCGGGTTCGCGCCAAGCGTTTTCGTGAGGTACTTTAGCGGTACGCTGAAGTCCTTCAGAATGTAGCACAAATCAATCGTCCACGTGCTAAAAAATAGAAAGGCATACAGAAATATGTACGGGGGCTGTATGGGGATCGAACGCACCTTTTGCCAAATTGGCCCTCGTCGCAAATTTGCTGGAACTGGGTTAGGAACGTCTGCCGTTGCCGGCGATCCAACACCATTAAAATGCATGCCAATCCACAATCCCAATCGTAGCGCTGTGTAAAGTGCACGACGGGATGCTCAAGTATGTCCGGAATGTAGCTTGGAATTTCTGGAATCAATTAACGAGTAATATAAGAGCTTCATCGTGGCGATGAAATAGGGCGTATGTTGCCCGCGAGCTGAGCATATTTACCTTCCATAGTGATGCGTGCTATCAAACTGAACTTATCTATCCGTCAGCACTGATGTTTCTCGTATTTAGGTGGAGGACGATAAAGGTATGCCCTGGATTGGGGCATGTTCGATAAGCGACCAATGGGGCTGATACGATATCAAAATCGAGCCGTGGTGATTATGGCTTCACGCAACATTCCTAGGTTACGGATCGTGTTTGTAAGCCGCGATCAAATTCTGTGATCAGCCTTACGGCGCAACAATGGTTGATGGTAGCTGTTTTCGAAACTGCAGCGTTTTAAAATACTCTAAACGAGTCCGTCGCTGTAAACAAATATGCAATTATTTACGTAAAAATACCTATATCATGCACATAAACAAGCAGCCTAGCCAGTGACAGCTTGCGTGTTTATGTCAAATGCACTCGCTCGTTCGGTAAGGTTGTGACATAGATCCCTTTTAGCGCGTAGAGCTGTACTGTATATCCCTTTCTACGTTAGACGCAACTTTGGAGTTTCTAGGAACTGTTCTGAGAGATAGTTAAACAAATGAATCGCGCAATAATATTTGGTAACATGTTCGTACGGATTTAGTTGAAAACCCGAAGTTTTTCATTCGACATCTATAGTCGGGATTTTGTGGTGCTTTTCCGTCATTTTGAGCTTTTCCTTGACGCGTCATTTTTCAACGTAGCCTTGTAGTTCCTTGCAGTTACACTCTGAATTTAAGAAATGCAGGTATTTTTGTATCACTGGCGTTACATTTTGGATTGCATGGATTAAGGTAAATGGTAACGAAAAGTGCGAGTCTAATCGCAGGAATGATGAACGTTTATTACAGTTTTCAGGCAGAAATTTGGTTTGCTCGTGTCGTCATCTGCGTTCGTTGGTTTTGGTAGTGCTCAGTTGTGAAGTAGTCGTAGCTGGGAAAATTGTGTTACGAAACTCAATCCTAGTTTATTGCATGTTATTGGATAACCAATCAGCCACTATACATTCAATGCTCAAATCTCCATCCACCACGTGTGTAAAAACATTCGTACTTTGAAAACCGGAGTGATCCTGTATTCGTTGAATCCGTCGAAAGGACTTCGAAACCATCAATCACGGAAGCCGATCGCCTAAATTGACCGGATCTGCGTTTGTTTAAACGTTTTTATTTTCGAGAATTTTCTATTTTACATACTCAAAACAAGCTTTTGCAAAATGTCAAGACAAGTTGAAAAGACGAACTGTCCTGTACGTAGGAACTGCCACGTGCCAAAGGTGATCGTAACGCGTCACGCAGATGCCCCACTGAAACACGGCGATTCCGGGAATCGGGTGATAATTACCGCTAATTATTTTAACCTAAAACGCACGGCTATTGATATCGTTTATCAGTACCTTGTCGAGTTCGTGCCGTTAGTGGATGATTTGGCATTAAGACAAGCGTTGATTCGCACGCAGGCTCTTACCATAGGTCCGTACTATTTCGATGTCACAAATCTGTACGTGTTGAAATATCTGGCACCCAAGATGGAGGTGGAAGCGAAAGATCCTCGCACAGGAACGCACTACCAATTACGGTTGCTTCTCGTCGACACGGTGGGCATGGGATCTGAGCCGGGTGCTCGGTTACTGAGTGTCCTGCAGCAAGCGATCATGCGCGGCATGCAGTTGGTCCGATGGGGACGCCACTTTTACGATCCTCGGAAGAAGTTCGCGCTACCACTGTACGGGCTGGAGATCTACCCGGGATACGCCACATCAATCCGTCAGTACGAGCGTGGTCTTATGATGTCCGTGGAGTTAATACACCGCGTGTTGTACAAGGACACTTGCCATCAGATGATGGCCGAAATTCGTCAGCAACCGGGCTCGTACGAGAAAAACGTCGAGCGAACTTTCATCGGAATGGTTGTGGTGTCGACGTACAGCGAAAAGACGTACCGTATAACCGGTGTGGAGTTTAACATGACACCGGCCAGCACGTTCAAGCAAACGGACGGTACGGAGATAACGTTTCTGGAGTACTTCCTGCGAACGTACAATATTTGCATACGCGATCCGTCCCAGCCACTGTTGGTAAGCAAACCGACGGCACGCCAACGACGACACGGGCTCACAGACAACCTGATGCTGGTGCCGGAACTTAGCCGCTGGGTGGGCCTAACCGCCAACATGCGCCAGTATCCGAAGCTCATGGATGCCGTCAAAGATTGCGTCGTTCTGGGGCCGGACAAGCGAATCGAACGGTTGCAGGAGTTCAACCAGCGGATTCGCGAGACACCCGCCTGCAGGGAGCTGCTCGAATGCTGGCAGCTGAAGATCGACGACAAGCTGACGGACATCACTTGCCGCGTGCTGGAACCAGAGACGATCATCCTGATGACGGACGGGAGGGGTGTCTCGGCTGGCCGGAGTGCCGCGTGGAACGAAGCATTCGTGAGCAACCGCATGTTCTTGACGTTCACGTTGGCGCGCTGGGTTGTTGTGTGTGACATACCCGCTACGGAGGCGGCGAGCATGTTTGTGAAACAACTGCTAAAGAGCGCGAAAAGTATTGGGTTTATCATCAATGAACCATTGTAGTTAGTATTCAATTCGCGGGAATTCGAACTCGTACGCTCATAATCGTTTCTCGTTTTGTTGCAGCGTTTACACGCGAAACATTTCAACGGCGGGTTTTGTGGATGCTGTCTGTCAGGCGGCCATGCTCGACCCGCAGCTGATTATGATCGTCGTCCCGGACGATCGCCCCGAGCGGTACGGTGCGATCAAGCGAAAGTGCTGCCTGCACTACGCCGTTCCGACGCAGGTTATCAAAATGCACACCATCAGACCGCACTTTGGCACCTACCGGTCTCTTGGGAACGTGGCTACGAAGGTGGCGATACAGATGAACTGCAAGATAGGTGGCATACCGTGGTTGACGTTCTCTCCGTTCCTGCGCGTCATGTACATCGGATTTACCGTTTTGCGCAGTCGCATCGACAAATCCCAAGCGTACGGTGCGCTGGTAGCGATGATGCACAATTTGCACAGCCGGAAACCGACCTTTTTCTCCGTCGACGATCGGGTCAGCACCGGCGAGTCCGTGTACAAGTGTCTAGCAGATAGCCTGCTGAAAGCGCTACAATTCTACGAGATCCAGCACGGTCCGGGGGAGTATCCACACCACATCATCTTCTACCACGATGGTGTCGACCATCGGCAGCCCGAGCAGGGGCTCAAAAACGTGGTGGCCACGCTAAAGAACACCCTACGGGTGGTGTTCGATAAAACGCCCTACAATCCGCAGCTGACGGTGATCGGAGTGGATCGACGGATTAATACGCGCGTGTTCCGTGGCTACAAAAATGCCCAACCGGGCACGATCATCGACGATCACATCATCCTACCCGAAAGGTATCCGATTGACTCGTGTCGTGCCACTTCCGGTTGTGCGTAATGAGCGTTTTTTTATGTCTTTTGCCACTGCTTCGTTCTAGAATCGACTTCTACCTAGTGTCGCAGGTCCCGCTGCACGGTACGGTAACGCCGACGTTATACAACGTGGTCCACGATGAGAGCGGGCTGACGATGGATCAGTTGCAGATTCTTACCTACCGTCAGACTCACCTGTACTACAACAGGTGCTTTTCGTTGCCGATACCGGCCGTGTGCCAGTACGCTCGAAAGCTTGCATGGTTTACGGCGGTTCACCTGCACCAGTCGCCTCTACCGAAGCTGAATAATGTGCTGTACTACCTGTAGATTTGGTAGATTGATTTTCGAAACTCTTTTTGTTTACTTTTCATCATTTCTATTCTTCTGTTGCACGGGCAGGACATTTACTAAATGTATCTTTTTCTTAAGACCTTTCTTCCATTAGTTATGCGAATTTGCATTTTTTCCTTTTTAGAATAGATCAGCTCAGCTGTGCAGTACGAAAATGATATAATATTTAAGGAAAAAGTATAACAAAATTTAAACCGAACGATTTTGAAATGTAACCTTCTTCAAGCTATTCCACTGCGGATTAAAACTAAGAATGTATTTTTTTTTATTTGGAATAAATTGCGACAAAGCGCGTAGACGTGTAAAAATTCAATGTTTAAGGACCTGTTCTTTCTCTACGGATTTCTTTCGTATAGTTCTCCCCCGAAATGGTTGGTGTGTAATGTGTGACGGCTCTACTCGGGATGTTGGTTGCAAATATAACGATTATTTTTATGACCGAATCACCGAAGACCAAACCCGGACACGTACGTTCAATCTCGGAAGAGTAACTGACTGCACCGCAGAGGGCTCTGCCGCCTGCCCCAAAAGAGCTGATCCGTGACAAGATTCACTTCGCGCTGGAAAAGGAAAAGGGAGAACCCCTTCTCGAGTTTTCCCTCGGGAAAACCGTTTGCGCTGCGTCTAATAAAAATAAATTGATTCCGTTGTTTTCCATTTTTACGTTGTGTGAAGCAATTATTTTATTGGTTTTAGTTTGTCGCCTACCCACCATCGAACCGGTTCCCAGCGATTTGCCGGCCAAACCGATGGACGCGCAGGACATACCAGCCAAGCCAGGCGTGCGTCCGGCCATACGTGAGGCAACCATTCGCTTCCGCTCCGGTTGCTTTCCCGGGAAGACACAACAAACGTGCAGGGACGGTGGTTCCTTGTGGCGCCACCGAGGTCGCCGAGAGATGGTTTGATTCAATTTCCTGTCGATAGCGAATCGGAAAACCTCTCGCGCGCTTTCTCTCTCTCTCTCTCTCTCGGTACGGCTTCCGCCCGATATACGGTACGTTCCGCCACGTCGTCGATGACCTGCTGTGGCGATTGCTCCGGTCGTCGTAAGGCGGGTTCCCGGTCGTCCCGGAAGAGGATGTCGCCGTTCTTACCCACTACCCCTGCCGCCGCAGATCGGGTGGAATTGATTTTGAACCACCCCTCCTTCTCCGTGTGGCTGCTGCTCGGCTATTTTGTCCACGGCGTTCACGGACCGCAACCGGCACAGGACCAACCCGGGGGGCCGTGTAACGAAGCTCCAAGCAAAAGCACCATCCGCCATCGGTCGATCTCTGTTTGTGGCGTGAAAACAAAATCAATTTAAAGCGACGCGCTCCTCACTGAGCTCCAAACGCCACCACGAGCGCACTCAATAAAAACAATATCTTTATCTCGACCGACGCCATTACGGGGGTGAATTTATCTATTTTTGATAGACATTTGGCAAGCGCGGTGGAAAGCGACCGGTTGGTTGCTTTTTATGTGTGTGTCTGTGTGTGTATGTGCGTTTTGGATTGGTTCCGCACAAATTGCGGATGGAAGCAAGATAAGCCGATCGGTAAATAGGGAAGGTACCGAACGGGGCAATAAATTTGAAAACGCATAAATTATCGCCAGCAAATAACCCCTGCGGTACACGCTTATGGGGCCAGCCCTTTCGACGGGTTGGCGAATGGGCAAAGCCTTCGAATGTGATCTTCGTTAATGTTTTATCGGTTTATCGGTTGTTTTAGATGGACAGTTGTAACATACCACGGCCGGAAACTGGCGGGTTCTTGGGATGCATTCGAATCGGGTGAATCCTTAAAATGTCATAATCCCTGGTATTTAACGTGAGTGTGTTTTTTTTTGTGTGTGTGTTCTTCTACACGTCCTAATTCGACTTGCCTGCGCTCAGAGGGCTCAATATTTAATGTGTTTTGAACGAAGTGAACGGAGTTGGAAAGTTGAACCATGTCACGTTCCGGTTTAATTGCTCTGATGAGCAGCACAAGATTCGAAAACACGGCTAACCATTTTGATGCTACCGAACTGCTGCTGGTGGTGGTTTATTTTATTTTATTTTTTTTTGCAAAAAAGAAAGAGACAGCTTGGGAGGAACTTTCGCCGGAAATGGATGAATAGTTTATAACTCCCATGATGGATTTTCTCTGATTGACCGGTTGTGGCCGGTTGCAAGAAGCGAGTTGCTTTTCTACGTGCGATGTTTCGGTTTCATGTGGTCAAAAGGACATCCATTTGATGTTCGGAAACGGATCGGTGCGGTGTACATTCATGGTCGGATAGTCTGGCGTGAGTGCGAGTAGACGAATGGAGCGTAGTTTGAGGCAAAATATATTAAACTATGATATAATAACTTTTATCGCAATAGCATATTGAGTTCCGTGATGAAGCTGCACTGCAGCAAGGAAGAATTTATTTTGTATGAGCTTCCATTATTGCAACAGTCTCCGTAACACATCATACTTGGTGTGGAATTGATTTTAATTAATATCCATTTACTTTGTGGCATTTTTCGCTTCCAACCTTATTGAACACCATCCCGTCCAAATGGCCTCCGCACGAGTGATGGCACTATCGATGAAACCCCATTTCGACGGGGTCGCGCATTGAATTGATTCCATTAGCATAATTTATTTAAATGTATTTGTAAGTTATAATTAGCAAACACTAGTAATACCGCTTCCGGGTGCACCCCTTCCGGTTCGGACCTGAGCCGGTCGTGAGTGAATTCATATTCGATTAATTGGAAGCATTTCCCTCGGGGAGGGCAGCACAGCCGATAGAGGAGCCAATGTACGATTTATTTCGGCCGAGCTCACACGGACAACGTATTCGAGTCTTGTTCTTTTTTTATATTGTGTGTGTGTGTTGGGATTCTCCGCCCACCCCCCCTCTCCCCACAAACATGCTACCATCATCTCTGTGGCCACCCCCAACCCACCTTTTGCCGGCGGAAATAGATCAAATGTATTATCGAAGAAAAGGGAATTGGGTTTAGCTGCGGACTTAAAAATGGGTACCATTTCCAATTTAATTAATTCCGTGGGATTGTAATTAACTGCTGTACAATCCCGCTGGGAATAGTAAAAAGCAAACTGCGTGAGGAGCTGAGGGGAACCAGGAAAAGCTGGTATCGTAAGCCTTTTCCGGTGTGGTGCTCGTTGCTCGGTGTGTTTCACTAAGGAGCGCTTTTGATGAGAAAATTCGTGAAATGATAGATGAAACAGCCTATATAACTATGCTTTACTTAAAAAAAGAATAAAAGTCAATAATAAAACACGCCATGTAAAATAAAAATAGTCAACAGCTTCATGTTAAATTAAATTTAATCTGCATTTTGATATCAATGGCCATTTTACGAGGAATACATTTAAAACGAATACTCGCTTAAATTTATGTTTAGCAACCCTTACATGCTATTATTATTGATTTCATGGGATCTTTTTCTTCCCCTCTAAACACGCTAATCTCGCTCTGATGTTTCTGAGCGGGCTAGAAAGAAGGAACGCATTACAACCCGTCATGCATTACAAGGATTATACACCGTACAAGCGCACGGACGCTTGTAAAACCGGCAACGCCATGTTCGCGGTGTAACCCCACCGGGCGGGCGGTTCTGCTTACGACCGGCGGCGATACTTTCCGCTTGCACCTGTTCTAGCAAAGAAAAATCGGAAATGTAACGCCCCCGTATGACAAGGCCCCCGTGTATTACGCCGTGTATGATTTATGGCGATAACGGAATTTTCCCGCTGGGTTGCACGTACAAAAAGAAAATAATCCGCAGCCTACTAACGCCTAGGCGGCTAGTGAAATCCCTTCCAACCGTACGTCTAAATTATCAAAGCAACCCGGACCGATGTCAAATCGAATCAAGCCCGTGAAGCTTTTTCCACACACACATACACATGTGTGTGTGTGAGTGTGGAAAATGTCGATCCCTAAACGTATGCAAACAGCCCCAACTCTTCAATATCTCGCGCCCGGGTTTTGTGTGTGGCATATTCCTTCATTTGTGAGCAAACGCACCCACAAGCTCCCAAAACTCGAGCTGGTTTGGCGTTGTTCAACAGTTGTTTGAAGCCGCTGCCATCTTTGGGCGGCCAGTTTCGGTGTCCTTTCTCTGCGTGCGCCGGGTTTTCCCGAGCTGTTTGCCCGAGCCTTGTATTTGCATACGAGCGTGCCAGAGCTTTCAAGCCGGCCCGAACCACCACCGGTGCTGGGTTGCAACAACACGCATTGATACTCGGCCCGAACACGGTCCGGTCGGCATGTGCCGTCGAGTATCAATTGTAGTAAGTGGCAATTGACTTTGAACGACCATTTTCCCATCGACACGGTAACGGAGCGCGCGCGAGCGCTCACTTGTAATCGACTTGGGTGTGCAGGTCCTTCGATCTAGCACCGAAACGGACATTACATCGCTCAATCGCTCCGTTCCGGCGGACGCTCGCGCGCGTGGAGATCGGACGGGTCTAATCAACTGTACCTTGAGCCACCCACCCATGGTGTGGGAGTTGTTGGGTTGAGGGCGGTACATTGCGACCGCAAAACCGTATCTTTGCAATCTCCGAATCCATCAAAGGACCTTCGAAAGCGAGCAGCCGGTTGTTCGGGTCCCGGTGGACTGCGGTGGAAACCGGACACCGGTTTGAGCAGTGGTTTTTTTGCCCCCCTTTTTCCGACCAGCTGCCCAACATGGAGCTGATTTTGAGGGTCCTTCCCGGTGCAGGCGGGTGCTTTGATGCGGCGAATTACGTGCCTGTAATGCTGCTGCAAGTTTAATGTGTTTATTTCGTTGGCGCGTTTTAAACACCCGAGTGGTTTTCGTTCGCCGCTGGAGGTGACTTATTGAAGGAACTGACTGGCGAATGAACGCGTTTCTCAACGTATAACACTTTTTTATTTCTCTTTTATCCTGTGCTGTTTAACTGAAAATATGACACAATATCACGTCGTCTAAAACACACGTTTGTGATCTTCTTTATTTGTAGGTTTTCAAATTTTCAAATTAACGACAAACCACGCTTGGGTTGCGTAGGAAAATAGGCTCCTGGAAGGTGAACGTACGTTCTCCATGCAACAGATGAGCAGTGATTTCCCCTGAATGTTCCAACATTTTCTCGCAAGAGCACATCGCTTCCAAGCGAGAGAACGGCTTCCCGATACCGAACGGCGCTCATCGCATGAGGTTCCACGTGCCGGGAAAAATGGAAAGCTAACCCGAGCGGCCGAATTTTCCCCAACTGGTAGCCCTGATAAGCGGCCACATCGGCCAGGCGCATGTACAAACAAAACCTCCCCGCGAAAGGATACACTCGTGGGTGTCGTGCTCTCGTGCATAAAATATTCATCCCCCTTTTCGAGCCACCCACCGGCGGGAAAAACGAAGGGTGGATCGCACGTACCCGGACAGGAAACGCAAACGGCGGGGAACAGACAGTATTGAGCCTGGCGCATCAATCAGCGGATCGAGTGGGTAATAAAAATTAATGCGCTTCGCAGGAATCTAACCGATGCCGACGTAGATTCGCTCGTCCCTTAATCCCCTATCCTGATCTGGGTGGATTCAGGCTCGCATCGGTCCGCGGTACACACTGACCGGGCACGTGGCCATTCGGGTTTTTTGGTGGACACTGGCGCAAAGCCATTTCGAGAGGGACAGATTATAATCACCGTCTGTATGACAGTTTCGCTCTCGAGCTCATTAGCTTGGTTTTGCCGGGGGCCAAGATGATTTTGCGGCGCCGCCAAGAGGTCCTAGCGGGGGGGATTTTGGCGGGTTCACTCAAGCACACCATCTGGAGGCGAACATTTTAATTAATGCCGACAATAATGGTTACATTCAGCGTGACACATTCGGTGAACTGCGCCTGGTAAGGATGGCGCGAAGCAGCTTGTAATGGTGGCGCTGATTACAGAAAGGACATTGCCGTCTGGATGGGCGATGTGGTGTGGATTGAATGTCAGCACGGTTTGTTTGCTTCCCTTTTTATCTCTCATCTTTTTGCACTTAAGCTCGCTGGTAAAGCTTCCAGAGTTTGAAAGAACTGCGCGGCCTCAAGGAGCACGAGTTCCCTCTTGCAAGGATTAAACGAAACACATGAAACGCGTCTCCATTGAAGTTGCAGTAAAACTTAAAACTTGACCCAAATCACTCGAAAGCGTATGAAAATACCTCCCCGAACCGTTCGAAATGGGAATGGGGACGAATTCTCCGATGGGGGCTTTAAGTGCTCACCCGGGTTTAATGTCGCTTCCCCGGAATGCGCACGGTAAAGATTTACGGAATTTGCCACCCACTACCGGTTCCGATGGCCATTTTTGTGCGCGCATCAATGACAGATCTTTACCTCTTCCGCTTTTAAAATAACACACCCACCACGGTCAAACCGTCTGGACAAACCCGGCCGGTCGCTCCGGGGGAGCAATAAACTCAACGAGAGCTTTTATGGAGCTTTTATCACCGGACCGAAACTCCCCACCCCCCCCCCCCCCCCCCCCCCCTGGGTAGGACCACAAACAGACACGCGGTCGTGTTGAAGTGACACGGGGAGAAGGTTGGGCAGCTTTCTCCCCACAATGTGGCTCCATAAATCCAGCAGGCCCTCTTGGAACATTCCGTGACGGAACCGAACCCGGGGTCGCATTCCACACCCGGGCGGATGTCGTGTGTGGCCGCTTCAGGCTAATGGAATTTTTCCTGCCACACACAAGCACGCACACGCACGCACCTACGCACATATGCATGCGCACATTATGCAAGCACTGGGGCACATAAATAACGCATGTATCACCCCCGACATGAGCGGTTGGTTCCCGCTTGGGACTGCCGGTGGCTCCCGGGCTGCTGAAGAGTAGCTGCCGAGGCTGCAGGCCGAAGCAGACAAAAGAGGCCCGCGGGCAGGATTAAATTGCAATCGATTGCAATCGAGTGCTGTCTCGGCTTGGTTGCGCCGTTGTCGAGATCATCTGGCTGTCGCGTCGCAGTCTTGGTGCTTTTTCGATTAGGAAATTAATCGAGCCGATCGAGCGGTGGTGGCAGAGATGAGAACAAAAGTGGACCACCAGTGGAGGTGGGAATCATGTCTCATTAAACGTAGCTAAGGTGCCCCGTGGATCAGCCATGCTTTTGAGGTCGAAGAACTCGTACGCTCGTATTGGAAGCGTGTTAAAAATTTGCTGCAGGTGGTGATAACCGCAAAATATTCTTTGTCATTTGGCTTCTCGAGGAGCCTGGTGAATTATCGACAGAAAAGCGGGTTTCAGTAGAGCTTTTGTGTCTTCGGTATTTTGTTTTTAGTGCGTAGTATCTGCGTGTTTTAGTAGTTATTCATGCTGAGTTGTCAAATCGATCAAAGGAGCCTGATTTTTCAGTTGACATGTGAGTTATGTGCTTGACATATGCATTACACTGCTGTCATATGTTATGTAAGGAGGATGAATGAAAGCAAAAAAATACAATTGTTCGAAGCACCTGAACATGCAGTGCGGCTAGCTCCCAGATGTTTCATAAAACCATGCTCCCTTGAGAATTCTGTGTCGAATCTAGGACATATTAAATTCCTAGCCAAATGTCGTCTGCTTTTTGAGATAAAGCATTTTTATAAAATCTATAGTCCAGGCCATGTAATTTGCTTTAAAAATCCAATAATATGATCGGTTTCTAGTGTGCAAATGATAGGCGTATTTTTATTTGGACAAAAACACGGCATAAGCATCTAAGGGACCTCTGATGTTAGACATGGAGTTTCCAAAACGATAATTTGTAATAGAGACTTATACAGGGGTTATAATAAAAGCAAAAGATGTATATTTCACCGTAAAAATTGCCTAAAAAAATAAAATTATCCGTCTAACCTTCTTAATTTTCCTAAAAAAGGCACTAAGTAACGACAGTTTCTGTGGTTCGCAGATGAACTCTGAGACCAAATAATGTGTGATCAAAACTTGTTATCGCTGTTCTCTGTTCCATTTTGCATGTACCACCTGGACTGTTAATCGAATCAGCGAACAAACGAACGGTTTACCTGTGCAGCTTTGAAAGAAAAACGCCATGTGACCAATGCGGAGGTCAATAAGTTTCAATTTCCCACCCAATCCGACACCTTTTCCGGCCTATAGTTCTTGATTTCCGCGTGCCCATACGATCCCGCTCGAGGCTGTGAAAGTTCTTAAAAACTCGCCTTGAATCATGAGAGCACGGTCTCTTAGCGTGGAAGGAGGATATAAATTCCAATCCGTGTGTGGTCCAGAAACAGCCGCTGCAGAATCCCCGCGTTGTGGTGAGCTCGAGAACTCGTGGTACCGCGCGAACGGTAAATAAAGCGCTCAATCTAGCCGCGCAAAGGCAGCAAAGCAAGAAAGTCACACCCGAAGCGTTTGTTTTTCCCGTCACTAATGGCAATTTAAAGGATACGGCATCGCTCATGAAGCCTGGAAGGCCACGCGCTGCCACGAAGCCGGTCTGTCGCAAGTCGAGCAACTGCGCCAATATATGCCGTGAGCCGCTTTTCCCGCAACCCGATTCAGGGTGGCTTCAACAAGAGCAAGAGATAAGTACATTACCGGGTGGAAAGAGCGGGTCGATTAGAAGTTCAGCCCCTCGTTTGCGGGTAAGTTAGTGTGGTGTAAGTTCCGGCTGAGGTTTGAAATGAACCTCAGCTCGTTCGGCTGAACCGGGCACCGGAACGAGCTCCCGGAACGGTCGCAGTCGGATGATGAAAATTTCTGCCCCAAACGAGCTGAAGCTGGGGGAACGAAAGCCCCTCCCACACTGGCCCGCGGTGGGCCGAAGTTGGTGCACACTGGTGCGGTCTGTTTAGAGCTTTTGTCGCAGGAAACCGGCCGGAATGATCGAAATCGCAGCACAAAGTTTGCGCGCACACCAATCTACTTCAAACGAAGTGCCGTACTTGTCGGTCATTAGGGGTTTTGGCCTCCCCGGTGGGGGTTGGGTAGAGCACAGGACTCGAACCATAGGATGTAGTAATTTAATGATGGTTTTATTTGCTTTTAATTTATCGCTTTTATGTTCGGCTTAGCGGTAATGGGAGTACGTCAATGTGTAATGAAATTGTGTTCATGTGGCCAGCGCGCACTCGAGGGCTCATTTTTCATGATGTTGAGTAATCATTACTTAATGAGATAACTCTCATCTCATTGTTCCCTCATGCACACTCACACGCACACACACAAGGGCTGCTTTGATGAACAATAAACTCGTCCATTGGCCGTGCGCACAAGCGAACGGTAGCAAACGGCTAATGGTTTTAATTAGTTCAATTTTATGCACTGATGGACTACTTTTTTTTTCTTTTTAGTATGCTTGCCAATTGAATCAGGACCTTTCTGGGGAAGTGGACTCGTGAAATAGTGGGTTGCGATCGCGAGGGCATAAAATTTAAGCCAACCTTTAAACTGTGATAGTTGAGTGAAACACCAGGCGTCTCCATTGAAAGTGTGCACTGGCTGGTAATGGAGGCGCCT
The DNA here is from genome assembly GCF_943737925.1 of Anopheles nili. Lineage (NCBI taxonomy): Eukaryota > Metazoa > Arthropoda > Insecta > Diptera > Culicidae > Anopheles > Anopheles nili. Next base: position 62,705,083 of record NC_071291.1, on the reverse strand, counting down.
GGTGGTTTGTACACATATCAATCGTTTTTTTACGGAATTAGCTAGTAAATATTATTTTTATTCGACAATAGAATCAAGGACTAGATACCTCTTTCTCAACTATTATTTTATAATTTAAACTATATCTTTAACTTATAACCACAATTTTATCACATGTAAATTGACTCATAAAACACGAAACCTTCGTTAGAGCACCGTTGAAACGATCCTCGAACAGCTGCTTGCTATTTCGACCGGCCACCGGAACCGGGCTATCGATTTTCGGCCACCGTATCTCGTTTTTGTTATCTCTTTGAAGACGAATTTCAATGACTTTAAAAGGGCCAGGGGCCTATTCAGGCTCAGGGGCACCCTTTCATGGTGATCTCCTCCTGCCAGCCTAGCCTGGTGCTCCCCGAGAGGAACCGAGCCAAAAAAGTTGCAGCGTTATTCGTACGTATTGTTGTTCGGAAATAGCGCAAACCCCGCCTGAAAAACCTTCCCAAGCTTTAGGCGAGCGGGACAGCGACATTCGCAACAGGAACGTTGCTTAAAATTCGTCGTATTTAAAACCCGTCAAGCAGCGACCCGGTCGGTCGGGGTGCAGCAAAACTTTGGCAGTTTGCAGAAAAAAAGGAGAGTGTACCGAAAGGCAACCGAAAGGATTGCAAAACGGATCGATAAATAAAATACGGATGCTAAGCCTAGGTACCATTCCACAACATTAGCTTTCTTGGTGCTATTTTTTATCATCACCCGGTTGGAGTTTGCCCACTTTTGGGCTGGGTCCGTGGGTTTTAGCTTTATTTTAGGGAACCAAACAAAAACTGGTTCTAAAATCGGCAACCCTTTACGCGAATCGGCCATAATTTAGTAGATCCGACCGGTTGTTTTAAAGGCCGTAATATGTTTTCTTCAAGGGGTTCGTAGGAGAGACGTTTAAGCGGTTTTTTTTGTATTAATTCCTCACTTTCCTTCGTTTTTTGCAACTGTTGAACTGTCGTCAATCGAATGAAAGTAAAGAAAGATAAAACAAAACGTACTCCCTAACAACGAACGCTAATCAGTTGCAGTAAATTCACGTGTAATGAGTTGACTAACTCGAAAGGGCTAGCTATAAAATGCAGTAATCCATCCATTGAATACGAAGTAATAGTCTCTCTCTCTCTCGGCTTAATCTCTCGCTCTCGCTGCTGCTCGGTAAAGTTCCAGCAGGATGAAAACGAAATTTAACCCAAAAAACACACAAATACACGATACTATGTGTGTCGCATGTAACCGCATGCAGCTTTTGTGCGATCCTGCGAACGCGACGATACACGGACAACGGACAGTTTGGTGAAATCCACTGCGACACGGCATGTGGCTTGTCGCTATCAAGTACTACCGTAATTACTCTAATCCTCCAATCGCTCTCACCGGTGGTGCCGTGGTGGAACGCGCGATTCGCCAGCTTCAGCAGCAAATTATGTGGAACAATTTGCATCCACTACGCCTGGACGGCTAACGGCTAATAACACGAGCCTTAGAGTGGCTGTGGCTGTGCGTTCGCAATTTACAGCGCCCGTTGCTCAATTCATTACTTGCTCTCGATGCCGAATTTTGACCGAATCCGAAGCCCATCGAGCTGGTTAATGAATTCCTGATAACGATCGATCAAAAGGTCACCATTTTGCTCGCTTCCGCCCTCGACAAGCTGCTCTAATGCGCATTTTAACATGTTTCGTGGGTTATTACTGGCATGTTAATGCTGTTTAAAAGGCCACCTCCGGGCAACCAGCTCCCCGGTCGAGTGTCCTTGCCGTGTGGCCGATTGTTTCGATCGAACTTTTCGGAGGAGGGGAGGGAAAAAGCATCACCATCCGGGTCGTTTTCGGGTGGCACAAACAAAGCATAAATAAGGTATGATCCTGGATGGCCGTGCAACGTACGTCTCGCACGTGGATGTGTTGTTTTATTTAAATAAAACGGCCACGCGAACACACCACGCGAAGGACTAGGACTCGTCGTGGGCCTAGCTTCGGTATGCAAATGGGTCCACGCGCATCCTCAAATATTTGCGAAAAACACTCCGAGGTGTTGCAACAATTTGCACTTTCGGCGGTACATGAATGCGTAATGTCGTGTCATTTGGCTGGCCAAACTCCCTTCTCGAGGGGTGGCAAAGTGCCATGCAAATGGACGCCACGCACACGGTTCGGCTGGGTTAATAATCCTCCCACCGGTTCAAGCGCTATTTCGAGTTCATTAGCCGGCATGTCAGCGCGGTAATGAATAGATGCACTATAATTGAACCGGATGCACCAGCAAATGCGTCGCTCGCAAACGCCGACTAATATATCAATCGAACGCTGGTTGTACCGCGCTTTTGCTCTTTTTCTTCGGCACTTTAAATGGCTTTTGCGCACGTGGGAAACCTGCATCGGCATGATTGATTTATCCGCACGGCTCGTTCGTTTTGTAGCCGGTGATGCCCATTTGATCGTGCTATTCCCGCGTCCCGCAATCATACGGTATTTTAATGCCGGATTATAATAACAATAAAGTGGAAAAGCGATAAATCCGCTCTATCGATTAGCGTTTATCCGTGTGTTTGTCGCGAAGGTTTATTACACCACGTGTGCGCTGCAAATAAATACATTTTTGCAATGTCTCCATCACTAGTGTCGTTCCCCAGAGCAAGGACAAAATTACCCATTTAGAAAGCTGCTTTTTATAAGCCTTGCGTAATGTAGCCGCACCGCTGGGAATGTAAACGGCATCCAAAAGCCTCAGACTCCTTCGTAGCAAAAGGACCCGGAACGGTTAATCAATCTTTCGGCATCGCGTCGCATTTGACGAGCTCGAATTCACAGTCGCCCGGTGAAGTGCTCCTTGGCAATAATTAATAAGATCCTTTTGGACCGATGTTCCGGCAAAGGCCCAACCGTTCGCTTCACGCCACGACCGAAACCTGTCAACTCTCGCCTTTGAGTATCGTGCCAGCATGCCCACGGAGCACGATGAAACCGTTTGATCCTTCGAATGCTGCACTTGAATGCGCTCCTGACGGACAAGATGCACGTCTTTGAAGGACATCCGAGACTGATGCCGACACAGCCGGTATGCCGAAGCCACCGGGTGGGCGTTGCGCGTCAATTCGATTATGCCGAACGCGCTTGAGACGGTTTCGGTTCGGTAGATCAAAAGTCGGAAGTGTGTCTGCCTGCCGGATGTCGGGAGCTCTGGTACCGCGGAGATGTGCTTTCATGTGCGCCACCACTAGTGAGCGCCATCTAGCGGACATTTCGAGCGTTGGTTGAACGAGCGTGATTAGTGTAACATCATCGGTTATGTGTGCATTGCCTTTCGACCGGCTTTCGACCGAGTCTAAAGTGCTCAAAAAGCCACTGCTGGGCAAGGCGTTGGATTATAGGAAGTGCCTAAGGTGGTGGGCTATTGGCAATTTATTTATAATACTTGCGCTTTCGTTCCCGATGCGGCATTTCATTTTTTTGAGCCCCTTTAATACCTTTAAGAAGGGAAGGATGTGTTGTTTTTTTTTCCACCGAGCGAATACTATTTCAAACCGACCAGTCGTCCAGGCAACACCGGAGTTTTGCACCGACGGATCCATCTCGCCGATATCCGCCGGTTCGCTTTCTTTGTTGTTTGTCTCGTTGCATTACGATTCGTTTCCCAGGGCCACGTGGGCCTCGGCATGGAGTATAAATGCATCACGCCATTCGTTTGCCCAGTGATTGAAGGCTTCATGCCCTGCAGTTGTGTCGCGTTCCTTTTGACCAACGCCGTGACGCTGCGAGTGCATCCTGGTGGGACAAAAAGCGATCTTTACGGGTACCGGAAAGACAATAACGAAACAAACACAAAAAAAATACACGGCTCTCAGCGCCGTACGAGTTTGAGTGCACTTCGGTACGGAGCGGCCGTGTTAATTGATTTGATCGAGCATCCGGAGGCATTGCCGGCAACACATTTGTGAGGTTGCTTTTACTGCAGCACCATCGCTCGATCGTACCGATTGGGCGTCGAATGTTTCACTGTCCGTGCGCTGGATTCAAAAGCACCCCTCAGGGGGAGGCACATTGGCCATCCCAGGAGTCATTAATGTTTATGCAAAAAAGGTGGGAGAAAAAATGGCATTGCTTGGAAAAGTGGTCCGAAATAAAGAAAAAAAAAAACAAAAATGCCGACAGCCTGCGGCAGTTGCTCACACACTCGGCTCGCAGCAGTTAGTGGGATGGTAATTTGATTTTCTTTGATTCCGACACCGTTTCGTTCGGTTTTGGGTGGAAGTTTATCACCATCGATCGCTATAACGGGCTTCGCGGGGGGTGTTGCGTCCTGTTGCAGTGCTTTTGTGCTTCGCTTGGTCAGCCTTTCAGCACTCTCGTGGAAGCGATGAGTAGAAAAAAAAGGATCTTTTTTCAGGCGTGCTAGAATGTATCTAAACTTCCTCCATTTTAGAGCTGTTGAAGCGTGTATCTTAGCAACCGAACGAGAGAAGCCTCATGGCCTACTATGTATGGTTGTTCTAGAGGTTCTAGCGGATGTTTTTGGAGATAGACACTGGACCAAAGCATAACCCGTTTGTTAGTGTCCTTTTATCCTTTTTAGGCTTATCTAACGTTCGAGAGTCGGCGATTATTCGTTACCCCATATTCTCTACATCGTTTACGTTCGTTCATTCGCAAAAGAGCAATAATTATCTTTTTGCATTACTAACCGCTCGCTGCAGTAACTAAAACTTAACATTTCAGCCTAATCTCTGTTCGAATCCCACCCCTCTCGACCGCCACAGACCATTTCTGGCTCCCGTGACACGTGACGCGCGCACGATGTAACATTTTTAAACACCCACACCAAAAACCGCCCAATGCAACCCAATCATTCATGCGATTGAGTAAGGAACGGCCACCACAAAAAGGTCCGTTTGCCGTTCCGTTTTCCGATACGCTTCGTACGCTTACGTACCAATCCAATTCCGTAATCAGCTTAACCTTTTCCTTCCCGTCCTTCCCGTGCACCGGAACCGGCTCGGGTCAAAGCGAGGAAAGATTTTGTTAGTCTTCCGCCCGAAGTGAGATCTTGCCCGTTGAAGAAACGACCGTCCGCTTGGCAGGCTGGAACCGCACATCGCAGACGGTGCGCGGTTTCGATCGCTTACTTTCAACTCCTACGCCACGGTGCGGTGCATTCCGGCCCACTGCACTCCCTCCCACGCCTCTCCTCCCTCCCTCCCTCCCGCACAGGGGGTGAAAGCCACCGGATTGTGGTTATCGTGTTAGCACTGATGGACTTCTTCCATCATTACCTTCTTTGAAAGCGCCCGACTCGAAGGGCATCGCTCACTTTGCCTAACTAGCAACTTCCAGTGCTGTCAATTGTACCGTTTCTCCGTCGGCAAGCGGATGGAATTCCGAGCACACGGCACCGTCTTATCGTCTGCCATCGTCCTGCCCGGTGGGTTCGAATGGGAGAGGCCGAGAGCAATGTTGTATCAATGCGATGATTCAGCTGATTCATCGGACGGAGTTAATCAAAAGAACACAGTTTTCACTGAACCGCGCCACCGCCGCCGCTGGTCGAGGGTTTTGCAATGAAGCATTACAATTCCAATTTGCCGTGAGTACACACGCCGTGCGGCTGGAGTTTGCGCTTCGTTCGAGCACACCATTCGTCCTGTACAGTCGAGCAAACGAAGGGGCTTGCGTTTGCCGAGAAACGGCGGCGTAACTGAGATAATGTTGGAATGCAAAAAATACATTTTTTTACACAATCATACGAGAATGGACGAAGAAAAGAGTTGTTCAATCAATGTTTTAATAATTTCTCTAATATTCACGCACACCCACACGGACGGCTTTTGGAAAGTTCACTTCCAAGTCCTAACCCCTTTCCAGCCCGGCTGTTCGGACGGGATATACTTCTCATTATACGGAGCTTAATGGAAAAGCGAAACTGCCTCCCGTGTTGCCTGTTACGCGAGAAGATCAGAGGGCGTAGAGTTCTGCAAAACCACCCGCATTAATTGTTTCGGGGAAAGTATGATTAAATTATCGTGGTGCGGTGTAGGCCGATTAGCAAATCGGTTTTGGGCACCGAAAAGCGGCCCAGTATTTTATGATACGCCGGGAAAACCCGATTTTACCCGAGCTTGTGGAAGCTATTAAAGTGGGCTGTCGCAAAACCCGCAAAAGGTTTATTGGGGACCTGGTTCGAACCGGGCGGTTAGGGATCGCAGGGAAAACTACCAGGGTGAGCAAACCCCGAGAGGCTCGTTACTATCGATTTGCTATTTGGTCGTTTGATCGTGTGGTTTTTCCAGGTTGGGCAGTTTGCGTAAAATTACCGGTGGCAAGATAATAAGTTCTTCTAAACAGCAAAATGTTTTTTGCATCATGACACGTAACCATGCGCGCTGGTTTTAAAGAGCTTTTTGAGGAATTTAAGCGTGTGTCTGACTAATTGTACATGATTCCTGCAGCTTCATTGCGGACCACTGAAATGAGAGAAGCGTCCATCGTCAAGGTACCCCGGAGTGGTGCCTAATCTCGGCCGTCCTAATCGTCAGCTTTGTTCGACAAATTTTCACAATTTCCCCCACTCGAAGCTGAACCGTGCCGCGGGTTCGGTGTCGCCATTTAATTAGGTACAGCGATAGCGCCCTAAGGATGCGCCCGCACATTCCCACAGTTGCTACGGTGCTTCTGCTACCTGCCTGAAAGGACCCAACCTCCCCACAGGGTGGTATTTGTGCTCCTGGTCGTCACGCACCGCGGTTGAAAACGGGGCACATATTTCGAGTTCGGACGCTTCAAAAACCGCATTGTCGAAACCGCCAAGGCACGAACGCGATGCCAATGTCGGAGTGAGATATGAAGCTACGGCCACGATAATAGTAATAATGGCAAAAGGGGTCTCTAATGAAATGGAAAATGCAAGCACCGGCTCGGGGCAGAATCGCAGTGCCGAATCGTTCCCAATGGTTGCAAGCGCACGGTTGGAGACTCATGATCAAAATCATAAGGTACGACGTCTGCGTTTGTGTGTGGATGCAGATGCCATTAAGCATACGTTTCATGCAGCCATTTGGCACAACCGATGGTGACCTTTCGCGCCGAACCCGTCGAGAGCTAGTGGAATTAAAATAAAGCTACCCGGTCGGTCGGTGATAAGCTAATGTCATTTGTACGCGGCAAACTGCGTCCTTTAAATGGTGTCCGTGGACGAGTCCTTTACGGTCGTGGACGGGTTTGCGATCGTGAGAAGACCCGAGAACCGTCTGCAGTCTCCAAGGGGAGTCGCGCTGGTATCTCGGTCAGCGATGGTTTTGTTCGGTTTTCGAAAGCTTGCGTGAAAAGGTGCTCGCTTACGTGCACCTGTGAAATCACGCGTGGAATCCTGCGAAACCTTGTGCGGTAAAAAAAAAGACAACATTCACATAAAAAGCATTTCTCTATGGTTTTCGATGTACGAACTTAGCTTTTTTTTTCTCCCTCTTCTACAGCTGAGTTTAGTTTTCCATCTAAACGATCCTAACGGATGGATGTTTCGTATTTATTTCTCAAGAGCAAAAATGGATCCAGTGAACATGCCACCAGAGCGCATCCGCCCTCATTGTCGGAAGACGTCATTGTCGTGCGGCTAGTAACGAACGTACGAGTATCAACCCGAGCTTAAGACGTCCCCGTCAAGAACCACCATCGGCATGCTTGGATCCAATCGTTAACTCCTGAAGGGCGAAATGGAGCTAACGCAACGAGAGCGAACATCCAAGTAGCAGGAAGCGAACGAAATCTCTTTCCCATCCTCAAGCGGCTTCCTTTTACGGAACGGCACGGTACGGGTAATTTACGAGCTTTATCCTACGTACCATAATTGTCCGTACTGATGCGCCTGCACGTTGGCGGGGATGGCCGGGAAGAAGAAGAAGAAGAAGAAAAATCCATCCATTCCCTCTCCGATGGGGACACACGTCCTTGTACGCTGTGCTGGTTCTGAGGGATACGCAAGCAGAGCCTACTGGTACATGGAAAACCGAGCACACGAGCCCGGAAAGCAACTGTCATTCTTTGTATAAATCATGCAATCATGCCAATGTCTCCGGTTGCTCTACGATTCCTCTACGGCACACGTCCTTATTGTGAGGGGTTTGCCCGTTTCCTGGTCGTGTGGTGTATATGTGCCTTTTTTTCTCACTGTTCCTCTCGCTTCCCGTTTTCCTGCCAAAACAACGATCGACTGCATCGAATCCTTGGCTTGGTTCGTGCTCTCGGGCAACCGGAAGCCTAACGCAATTTGGCCAGTACGAACGAACGAACACACACACGCGGCCGTGTGTGTGTTGTGGCAAATGTTGGCTTGGTCAAATATTAGCAAATTAGATGGCGTACCTGGTGCGTGGACGGACAGGCCACTGTTCTTATTTTCGTTTCGGATTCGGCAGGGAAAGTGGCCAGATAATGAATCGGCAGAATCGTTTGCGGTCCCGAGTGGGGAAAGGGACAGGTGATTCGTAGTGGGGATGAAATTACACGACGGTGTTCTCGGATGAAGGACACTTTCGCGGAAGGCCACAGGGTGTTCTGGTTTACGAATTCATGCCTGCGTTCTTTCTGCCTAGCGGTTGTTGCAGTTTCGTTTTCTTTGCTATTTGCATTGTTATTTACGTAGACCGAAAGGACTCTCGTAAAGGTGCATAAGGCCGCTTGTAAAGGTGCATAAGGACATTCAGCAGGAGGTGTTTTTGTACCTGAAGCCCTCTGTGAGTGTATTCAGAACGATTTTTAACCCAAAATGCAACATCCAAATACTCTCGTAACGCACTTTAATAAACCCCATTCAGCAAGCAACGAGTGAAACGTCAAAAAAAGAAAGCTTTGCATTATTTTCCAAACCCAATCGAGGCACGGTACTAAACCGCAGCCGTATAGCCACAAACATTTAAAAGGTTGACCTTGTTGCAGCAATAAATCTTTCGCCCCTCGACAGCCTTTTGGCAGCGATTCGATACGGAAATTGAAAAATAAATACGCGCCGAGAAGCAGATAGCGAAAGAAAGGGAGGAAAAAAAAGCGGGGGGGATAGAGAAAAAAAAGAAAGCCCGCCGCTAGTCAGCATCCGGTCGAAATTCAGCAATGAAATGCAACAACGTCCTGGTTTGTGAGAACCATCGCCACTGGCCACTCGATGTGGGGGGAACGAGCAAACACTGAGTTAGATGCTTTTAAATGGTTTTTCCCCCTTTCGCTTTCCATCGCGGAATTTGTGAATGCATTTTTGGGCGTTTTTTTTATATGCCCGCCTGTACACCTGCACCGAGCGAGATTACAGCCTGGGAAGGCCGAATCGAAGCCCACTGCACGAACGAGTTTTTCATCTGTTGAACCTTTTTAAATGAGTGAAGTGTGAAATATGAGCCCTTTTTTTGGGAACTGATTCCGGGTTTGTTATTTTAAAAACCCCGACCGGGTTGGCTGCGTGTTTCGTTGCACTGAATTCATTATTCATTATTTTGCCCCGGGAGGGTTTTTTTTTGTTGCGTTGATTGTTATCCACAAAGGTATTGAACGAAGGGTGTTCTTTTTACTTTTTATAACTAAATCCATTACTTCAGTATCGAGTTGCAACACAGCCAGCCAGTGCGGGTGGAGTTTTTCTGCAGCCCGGTAGTGTATTGTTGCGAAGGAACTTTCTTCTTTGGAAACTTTCACCCCACAAAACATGCAAATCGCTTGTCCGCAGGCAACTTTAATGGGCAAGAAACCGGTAACTCCATCGATCTCGTTTGGTAGTGAGAAGAAAAAAAAACGGCCACCCCCCACAAAAACTCGGAAGTCTATCAACGCGCTGCCCGGAAACAGCTGGCGTTCGGTGTTGTTTTCTGGCCATCCGGGAACCAGTACGCGAGCCGCCGAATCTCGGAACACGATCAGAGTCAGCAAAGGGACGCATGTTGTTCGAGGTGGTCAGCAAAAGATGGTAGGTGGCGATAAAAAAAAGAGCCCAACCCCCATCAAACGGTTGCACTGCGGAACGCACTGCGGAAAACGGGTCCGCCGAATGGAATAAGCCGTGTACACAAGTTTGCTTTCGGTCTATCAATCGTTGGTTGAGCGAGAAGGTTGAAAACATCCGCGAATGTGATACTGCCGAAGCGTTGAGCTGAGATTGATGGTTTCGAAGTGCGAGTGAAGGCGGTTGAATGATAAAAAAAACCACCAGCCGAGTGAATCCGTTCGCAGTTGTTTACTTAGAATTTTGCGTGCCGTGCCAAATGCCTCGAATGGGTTGAACAGGTTGAAAGGATGCCCTAGAAACCTCCTCGAGAACCGATTGGGATGTGTATATGGTACATTCGAATGCTGAGGGCGCTTTCAGGATTGTTTAAGATTTCAAATCGGGGCGATCGCAATGCACATGCCGTTCCGAGCAGCAGCAGCAGCAGCAGCACTAGAGGCAAATTATGCACCCGTCCCGTTGGTAAAGGAAGATGAGCGCAAAAAACGCGAAGAAGCAAACAGACATCAGAAAAAAAAAACCGAAAGCGAAATAGTTGAGGCGTCGTCCTTGCGCGTACCTTGCATTTACCGGACCGGGGCCACCGGAAGAAAGCGGGAAGGGGGCAGTAAGTGCTGCTCCAAATGACTCGTTACGCCTTTCGCGCAAAACACCGATAACAATGAATTACCATAAGCACGGTGCTACCGACATTCATTCCCTTCTGGCCTTCCTTCAGTGGGAATCTTCGCGCCAAAAAGGGATCGGCTCGGCCGGCTATAATTCATTTATATGCAGAATAGTCCCAACTGTTATTTCTTTTTGTATTTTATGCATATAAATTCCACCATTTGCGCCTGGGTTGAATTGTTTTCCTCTTTTTGCTTCGGTACGGGGGTATATATCTCTCTCTCTTTCTCTCTCTCGTTCTATCGTTTTCCTTCGCTTTGCTTCTCCATCATGGCTGACCGGGCGTATCCTTCGAGCGTTCCTTCTTTACTTTGTACCGTTTTTTTGTGTTGTTTTGCTTGCTCTCTCGCTCCATTCCACCCGCATGCCACCCGCACACGCTTCCCCTCCCCCTCCCACAACCCCCCCTCGTGAAGGTACAAAGTGATGGTTTTCAATTTCTGATACTCAAGCACCAACTCCCGTGGCCGGGCGCTGGCTGATTGTATAATGATCTTGCCACCGGCACGCGGCCACAAAACCGGCGAAAACCCGTGCGCGTCTGTTTTTTTGTTCTTCTCACTGGATTCTCAATTTAAATTTCTATCTGTGCCGGGGCGCAAGTTATCGAGCGAAACCGGGCTTTCGGTGGGTTTGGTTTTCTTTTCCCCCTCAAACCAGGGCCGGCCCAATAGATAACACAAATGGTTTCGGGATTCTCTGCTTGGCCACCGTTTGGAGGGGTTTTTTGTGAGAATGGGTGTGTGTGTGCGTTGCCACCAGATCGATCTAGCATCAGTGCCGGAAGAAATCGGAAGAACGGAAACGATTCGGTTGCCTTCGATTTCAATTAGGATAATTCCGGTTTCAGGGCACGTTCGCGGGTTAATAAAGTGTGGTGTGGTGTCATGGCGCTAACTTACTTTTTTGGGATGCTACTGCCACGGCGCCTAACTGCATGGGAACCTAGTGGTACGATGACTCCTGCCGGTCAAGGGGGGTTTTTTTGTTTGCAGATTACCATGCAGAAACGAGGGCGTAGGGCACATAAATTTAAAAATGCATTAGAACGAAGCAATCATAATCGACATTTCCTCTCGGTACCTGTTTCCATAACGACCGGTTCAATTTCGATCATCGTTGGCGTTGCTTTTTTGCTTCCTGCTGTGGCCATCGCATGGCGGGTCAAGCGTGACTGCTTGCTTACGGGATGACTGCGAAGTTCCTAATTAGTTTTTACTTCGAGGCACCGTTTTCTTGTAGAACACGGGAAACGAGCGCCCATTGGGAATTTGTGGCAATATTTGCTTTACTTTATCACTTTCGAGCTAAACCCACTTCACAATGCAAATTCACTTACAATAATGGATACTTTTTAAGCGCCTGTATGCCTTGTTTCTAGAAATTCCATCACAATTATTGGTAAAGGGATTGACACAGTACAAATACAGCGTTTTTTTTTCTTCTAACTTTCATTGCGCTTTGATCATAAATTTGAAATTTAATCACACTACAAAGAGCACTTCCCAATACGTGGGATGATGAATGGAGCATAAAAAGATAAAGGACACTGGACGCGCACTTTTTATGCTGCTGTTGGTTAAAAATTCCGCGGTAAAAGTTGCGCTTCAGCGGGGCATCATTTGTAATTGATATATAAAGCCATTATAACAACATGGCGGGAGCCGTTTCGTTGAATCGTATCATGTTTCTAACCAAACAGATTTATTTAATTTGTTTTTTTGTTGTTGCTGCTGCAGGTCCAGCGATACCAAGCGCAAAATATTCTCCGAAAATATCGCTACTGGTCGCTATGTATAGTTCGCGATTAACGATAACTTGTACCGAGCAAGAGATCTAGCGTTAGTTCGTGTTTCGAGCATCCGAAAGTTCCGCAGCGGATATCAACACGTGTTTAGGCGTACGATTTCTGATAACAGTTTAGGATGGCTCGTGCAACACGTTTTAGACAATCACTGACCATCGAATTAGCATAACATTTTATCAGCTACACGCACCGTTATCAATCTGGATGCGCCACAATCATTACAGAAGCGTTACTAAAGCCTGACTAAAGAGTCAGCTGATGGCCCGCCAATGCAGCTTTGGAACATAACAAATGATGTCATCTCGGCTGCAATGATTCGTCTGCTGGTAAAGATTTAACAAAAAGAAAAAAAGAAATTCGAATAAACCCATACGCTGGGGGCATTTCTGTGATGTGGGGATTTTTGTGATATTTTGCGCATTTCACGCAAGTAGAAAAATAAGAAAAAAAAAACCACACCAACATATTTTCTGCGGTAATGCGTTTCCGTTCTGTGCATGCAATCGGGGGTTCCACTTTTCGACTGCGCCACAGCAAAACTGGGTTCGGCATCTTCTTAACCGTCTATCAGCATCCGCGCAACAAGACGCACTCAAGAAAGGGACGTGATCGTGGGAGTTTTGTTGCTGATAATGTGCTGATGTGTGATTTTTTGCCGCGCTACACGAATTGTATAAAAACCCACGATCGCTTATCCAAACCCCAGCTAATGAAACGGAGTCAGTGTCGTGACGAACGTGCAGTTGTGCTTTTGGTGTGGTGAAATGCGCTCCAACAGAACGATGGGTTTCCGTGGTACGGTAGTGTTATTGTGTTTGAATTTCGCGGCCATTTTGGTGACGGTGGTCTCCGAAAGCAATGAGACCGTGGCTAGCACGACGCTCGCACCCACCGGTTTGAGTTCTCCCGGGTTCGGGTTCGAGATGCTGATGGCCAAACTGGACTACCTGCAGTACAAGCTGCTCGAGATGGACTTTTCGATGAAAGAACAAAGCGAAGGAGTCGCTCAAAACCAGGCCCACCTGGAGAAGCTGTTCGGTAGCATGCTGTGGGCGATCAGCTGGCTTGATCAGGCGGTTGGGAACAACCTAACCGCGCTGCAATCACAATCCTGGAAGATCCTTTCCCGCCAGAAGGCGTGCGCAAACCACGAGCTCATCCGGAATGAGATCTTTAGTCTCGCGCCGAAACAGGGCCTCTCACCGAACGCTCGTTCGCTGTACGACCTGCAGGGAATGCGCCATAAGGGTCCGTTCGAATCGTGCAAGGACGAACCCACGAAGGTGTCCGGAAAGTACCTGCTGCGAGAGACCGGAGACGATGAACCGTTCCCGGTGGTGTGTGAACAGACAAAGTACGGTGGCGGTTGGTTGGTGGTGCAACATCGGTTCCAGGGATCGGTCGATTTTTACCGCAACTGGACGGAGTACCGGGATGGGTTCGGTAGCGTGGACGGTGAGTTTTGGCTTGGACTGGAGCACCTGCATCGTCTGACGTCGGCTAAACCGTACCAGCTGCTGATCGAGGTGGAGGACTTTGCTGGTGATTATCGGTACGCGCGGTATCGCGAGTTTGAGATCGGAAGCGAAGCGGAACAGTACACCCTGAAGAAGCTGGGCGCGTACAGTGGCACCGGTGGGGATTCGCTGACGTACCACAAGGGCATGAAGTTTACGACCATCGATCGGGACAATGATGGCGCGACGACGAACTGTGCGGTGACGTGTGAGGGTGCCTGGTGGTTCAACAACTGCCATCATTCGAATCTTAACGGGCGGTATATGAATGCGGTCGATGTGAAGTCGATTTCGTGGTATCACTTCAAAAGCTCACACCAGGGAATGGCGTACTCTCGGATGATGATTCGTGAGGTGTAGCTATTTGGGTTGAATAAAGTGTATGTTTCAAAGTGGCACCGCTTGTGTAGGATGCTTTATAATGCTTTGATAGCCCCGGCATCTGGTTGTTGAAAAATGTTGTCTGCAATGCAGGAACCATTTTGATAAACACATCTAGGGCCGGATAAATGATCAAATTGAGAAAACAAGTCTTTACATTGTGGGTTAGGTTAGCAACTATCAAACGAGCAATCATCAATGACTACTACGTGCTGATGATTATCGTTCTTATCTGATAAGCTTGCAAGAATTCCTCGTTGTGAGGCTGTACATTCTAGAGGATTTTAACTATTATGCTCTAGCCCTTTTCATGCAATCATTTTACCATCAATTTGCTCTTACAATTTCGATTCATGTTCGTGTCCTTTGATAGCGGATTGATTTGGTTTAAACAGAAACGGAAACTTAGCAGCAGCGTGTGGAAACTCTTCTTGTCCTTTTACGAATGATGTTCAATTTTTTGAAAAGGTTTTTCATTAGATATTTATCACAACATCCATCCATGGTGAGCCTTTTCTCGCACTTCATTTCCGCGCAAACCAAACTAGCCCAGGGCACGCACCGCGTGAACCGTGCGGAAAGAAAATTAGCAAATGTTCAAGCCTCATTAGATAATTTCATTGACATTCCGTCTGATCGACCGCCCGGCTCACCCGAGCACGGATCCAAGCAACCGGGACTGAATTCACCCACCGGTAAGGGAGCCGAAAAACAACGCGCCAACTTAGATTGAAAAGTAATTTTCACCCTCCCCACCAAAAAACGCAATTATATTTATCCACCGACCAGTGGGAAACCAAATCAAAAACGTGTTCGCGAGGCTCGTTTTCCCGCGCCATTTCCACCGTCCGGCATGAAGGAACGCGGATGTCTTCGGTAATCCGCGTTAATGGCCCGGCTTGGCTCAACGGCAAGCCAATCGTCACACTGTCGCGCTGGCTCTCGTCGCACAAGGATATGATCGAAAGGACGTGCGCCGGAATCGCGCGGGGTTGGATTTAAGATAAGCGATAAATAAGAGGAAAACCAATTTCTTTAGCGGTCGAGTCGCACTGGTGGGGAGTGCAATAAATTATAGATCTAACGCGCTTGAAATTAAATGCGTTTCTTGGCGGGTTGAACAATTTATGAGCACCCATCCGCCATTACGAGCCAGCGCGATCATCGCTTTGAATTGATTCCCAACCACCAACTCATAAACACTTCTCGTAATGCGCCAAAGGAAGACTTTTTTTTTGTGTCGAGCAGTAAATTATGCAAAGTTTCATGGAACGAAGCGTTCCATTTGAGATGATTTCCAAAAGCGAGCGTCTCATGCAGTGGTGGTTTTAGGGGGATAAATTGCGAACAATGCGACGATCAGACCAGAGGCTTGCTCGTTACAATCGTTGCTGGAGTTTGGACTGCATGTTTCACGGATCTACTGCGAATCGCCACTAAAGTTTCGACATTCAACATTTCATTAACCAATCCCAACCGGTCGCAAGTGCATTTGGGACCGGGGTTCGCTATTCTTTTTTTATGCTCATTTTCTCTCTCTCTCTCGGTCTCACTCACTGGCATCGGTTTCCTCGTTGAATACCCTCAGAACCGCCAAAGAAAAAGCGATCGAAAAAAGCAGCCTGTCTGCCCTCGAACAAGGACCAGCTCGATGGACGGGGCTTGCCGGGTACTCGGCTCAGTTTGTGAAACTGGAGAACCAAACTTGCACCATCGACCGGGAACGGCTGATTCGATTCCGTACCTTCGGCATGTTCCAACCCGTTCAATCCCGGTTGATGCACGGAGACGGCACAAACTCCAACGGCCATGTCACCATGTTCGGTGAAATTACGAAAGTGAGTTGTACAATGTTTGAATTAAATTACAAATTGGTATTGAAAGGTAGTTCACCGGCGCGAGAGTGCGGCCCTCCCTTTTGGGGTGGCCTCGTTGGCCGATGGTCCGATTCTCGATCGCGCAAAAGAGACGCAAAAGGGAAAAGTTCTGCAAAAGTTTTCATATTGTACCGACGTGCGCCCTACCCCGGCTGCTTTTTCTCCACGCCCGCCACACCGGAAGCCACCGGGTATGGACATTTTCCGCTTCACCTGATCGACCGTTTCGGGATCACCGGAACCGGGCATATCGGTGCGCTTCTTTATGGTGTAAAATGGTAGTTTTCCGTTTCATCGGTCCCAAATGAAAAGTGGACGCGCCCGGTTCCGTTCCGGGGGACAGAGAGTCGCAATGTCGAATGGTCCGGATGCATTAGCTGAATTTTTAACGCTTTTCTTTGCACATTTATCGACAGTGGGAGCGAGAGAGAGCCCAATTTGTAGAGCGGGTTGGTAGCATATTTTACGGATAACCATCATACTTTTATGAGCTCTGTGCTCTTCGGGTTTTCAGCTTACCGGAACCATGTTTCTCTTCCGCTTAGAACTAGAGGCTTTTCTTCATGTCTCGAACAACTAGCCCATCTGCGGGACACCTGTTCGAATTGTTACATTTCGTGTGTCGCTTTTCTCTTCCTTACACACGCTCAGTATTTAAGCGCACGTACCCGTACGAGTTGTAATGAATATTGTTATGTTCCACGTGCGAACAGGAAGCCCAATAAGCCTGCAAACTCGAAACGTCTCGAAGCACGGAAAAAGAAATCTGCCTGTCACAATTCGGTGGCGTTGCATTAGCGTGCGATTATTCATGTGGCAGGCGCGCCTAAAGCTTGAAATGTGTGCGGTTTTTTTATTTTGATTGATATCGCCCTTTCACGGGGGAAATCCAATTAAAATTTCCCCACGGACCACCAATTTTCGCAAGCGTCTCGGGCAACACCGGGCAAGAAATGGGGAGCGTTAATCCGCATCGGTACGGTTAAAGATGGTGGAATTAAAATCGGCTTTAAGGAACCACCCGATCCACCCCGTTTCGGTACCATTATGCCCCCAAAACGGGGCGAGAAAAACGTAAGTAGCCCAGGTGTGGAACGTGCTGACACATGTAAGCCGGCGCTGGGGGTTTCCCATTGGGAACCAGCGAGGCATTTAATCAAACGCCCCTGACGTGCCATTCGCGGGGGAGTATGATTCTGGAGAGTGGCGTTTGAAATGTAATGCGGGTATGAGGAAGCACGCTGAAAGCTTTCCCCATTCCAAAAGTAACGGTGTTGAAGAAAATACGAATGAAGGCAAGATGAAAAAAACAATGAAAACACTTCATTTTGGCATTTAAGCGTAAATGTTGATTATTGTTTAAATGCGTGGCTTAATCAAAAAAACAATGGATGTTATTTAATACAACGCGAAACAGTGCCATCTTCTTGCAGCACAGTGGAATTCTCTCTCGCGGTTTGGAGCTTTTCCTTCTTTTTTCTTTCTTCTTTTCGCTTCGCTTCTCCACTACTTCGTGCGGTTTTGTGGGCGTGCGTGGAAATGGCCCCAAGCACGGTACGATCAATAGCAGAAGTGATTCGAAACGATGCACCGGCACGAGGCAGAAGTGCACCCGAAAAGCGTGCAAATAAAGCACGCCCACCCACACAAACGCAAACAGACGCTTCGCACGGTGGTCAAGTTCCAGCGCGCTTGGGCCGCGTGGTGTTTTTTTTTTGTGCGGGCACGTTGTTTTAAACGGGCGTGGATGTGGAGGCAAACAAAATAAAACGTGCAAAAAAAAGAACGCACTCCGCATTGTTTGATTTTATGCTGCTTGCATATGCTATTTATTTTCCAATTACGATGTCGTCCCCTGCGGTGAATGGTTCGAACCACGCCTCGAGGTTGATTGCTGGAACGAAATGGTAATCGGCGGCGTTTCGAAATGCTCGGTGTTGAGTTCGGTGGGTGAGCTGTGATTTTGGATGCGAACGCAATTACATGGTGTCAAGAATTACTGCTAAAAAAAAATCAGCGAAATCAGAGCAACAAAAAATGCATCATGTAAATTTTTTTCTTCAGTATGACAAGACAACAATTGGGACAATATTTGTGATTAAACAGTTGAGACTATTGTGTCCTGGCTTGAAGGGGCAACTAGTTTACGTTGTTGTGTAGCACCGTTTCTCCTTCGAATAAAACCATCGTGTCGCGTGACGTTGTGAGGAACCCATTGTTGGAGGACTTTCGCTGGAAGAATGAGGAGAAACGAGTCCTTTGCATTCCAGTGGTCAAATGCGCGTGCGCTAATCGAGTGGAGGGTAAAATGAGAGTGTTTGAGGAGTTTATTCCCACGAAATGTATCGAAAAAGGTTTGATATTATGACAAGGAAAAGATACAAGCACTAACACGTTTGATTAGATTTTCCCTTGCCGTTGAGCTGAAGAGCCGTATTGATTGTCTTTTTGGAATATTATTGGCAAAACAAGACGTCACTTATCGTGAGCATAAGCTGTGGCTCTTATATGCTTATGAAACTTATCATTTAGTTACAGTGCTATTTTCTTCTCCTTCTCAAATGGCTCACCAACCGTTGTACGGTCAAGGCCTACTTTGTTAAGGTTTTCTATGATTTGAATTTTTTTCTCATAGCCGAATTGTCATTCCTTTGTACGAGAAAAGCTCTGTCAAGCTTAGTCTCTGAGTCGCTATTTATTGCTTAAAATACATAACCGTTCAAATATGCTCAACAACTCGTTTTTTTTTCAAGCTCCATCAAACGATGGATGCATTATGCACCTTATTGAATGCAGCTCCTGTGTTAAAGTTTTCTGTGAATTAAGTCTCTTCATCTTACCGATCTTGAAAAAAAAAAGAATAAACGTTTCTCAAGCCAAGATCGTAAGTCAACAGGAAGCACATTGATCATGTTGAGTTCGCCCCTCCTTCCCCCCCCCACACACAGTAGTACCCGACCGGGCGGTCTTTCCATTCCGTTTTGCTAATACTAAAAATCTAGCAATGCATCAATCTTACATTTGGCTTTGATCGACAGCACTTCCTCGGGCAAAGATTGCCGGGAGTTTATCCATATGTGTGTGTGTGTGTACATGTGCTTTTTCTCTTCGTTTTCGTCCTTTTCCTCATCTTGTAATGGCGTGTGCTTCCATAACGTGTGTGTAATCGACTGTACAACACCTCCGCAGTTGGGGTTGGCGTGCGTTGTAAGCGTTCGCAGCCATCCGAAACCGTAAACCACCTTCGCCTGGTGTTGC
The DNA here is from genome assembly GCF_943737925.1 of Anopheles nili. Lineage (NCBI taxonomy): Eukaryota > Metazoa > Arthropoda > Insecta > Diptera > Culicidae > Anopheles > Anopheles nili. The sequence goes on along the minus strand of NC_071291.1, from coordinate 62,685,572 downwards.
TGCGGTAAATGAGGGAAAAAAGGGGAGCCCGAAAAAAAAAAAAATATCTTGCCTTCGCGATGGTGTATAGTGCGCGCCGGAAAGGAAAATACGGCGCCGGTACCGTGGCGCTTCACGGATGCGTGGTGGTGTTCGCGCGTTTATGAGCTCGCCCGGTAACGGGAGCTTTTGGGGGCGGAGTGGCGATCGGACAGAGGAACCCGGAAAGGACCCGCGAAGGAAGTTCTACCTCATCGGCTGACACTGATAAATGTTGGCCCACCTCCTTGTTCAGCTGTTTGGTATTTTTCATTTTTGTGAAGCATATTTTTTTTTGGTTGGCGTGCTGCTTCTTGCAAAGCGCAAATCTAAAGATCACCGGGATCCGTTCGTAGGGTCATTAAAACATACATGTGTGTGTATGCTTGCTACCGGTGGAGTTGAAGGTTTCTTCCGTTCTGGTTCGGTGAATGGCAGAACCAACAACCGAACACAGATGCCTCAACCACCATGACTGCGTGTGTTAACAAAGGATCAAGTCTGTAACGTAAAGTTGTCGTTGGAAGACGGTTTCTGAGAGGGATTTGTTTTGACAGCATCCTAGAATACATCCTAGTCACGGCACGGATGTTTAACATTACTATTTTGCACTGTTTAGCTTGTCTTCCAAATGTTCTTTTTCTATATCGGTACATTTGTCTTTCTTTTAGCTTAGTGTCTTATCTAAAATTTAATCTTTCTGACTATAAGTTTTTTTTCCGGAATCTTCGTCACTTTTTGCTAATTTTTTTCGTTATCAAATATGCTTTCAAATCAAATATGCCTTCAAGAATTGCTTGAGATCATGCTTAAAGCATTCCTTGGTTTCGAATAAGGAATCTATTCCGATGCCCCAACGGAGTACAGTATCCGTTTCGCAAGTCATGCATCATCCATTCCCAGCTGTTATCGTCCCCCCTTCTCTCGAACATTCCGATGCATGCGTCCGGAAAGCGTGAGCTGCGCATCTTCCATTAGGAAAATTGAACCCTGCAATACCTCTGGAGCCAGATCGAACGAACGGCGCATCCGACGCCTGGCCATGGTACGCAGGAATAATCTCAAAACTTAACGCTCGATCGTCGGAACCAGCCGGGCAGGATTTTTCGTTAATTGGGAATAAATGTGTGTGTAATTTGATTACCACCGGGGTTTTGCGAAGCGTTTAATTATTCAAAGTAAATGGCACCGCACCGGCCATAGAGTGAGCGGTGTGTGTGTGTGTGGTGCTGAAACTAATGACAGCTGAGACACGTAAAGGGACTACAGGATATGGGGCAACCGGGCGTAGAATTTCTTCCGTTCATCGGTTTTGCCAATCATGAGTGCTTTACATGCACCGTTCGTGCCCGTTATGGACGCTGGCATATGCTTGCAGGAGGGCGCGTTCTTTGGGAGGATCGCTACAACGCCATCGGGCGGTAAATTGTTGCTCTCCTATTTCTAATGCCGCTTCAAACAATTGCGCTGGTGGGCTATCGTTGGAGTGCCAACATAAAGATGTGAAGGGGAGCACAAAAAAAAAGCAAAGAACTCGTTCGACGTACGTCAGTCACTTGGGACGGGATCCGGGCAAGGTGTGTTCTATTCCACGCCAGATAGACCGTATGTGCTGCGCCGACACCCTTTAAACACAAAATTGAAGACCACACACCTCGGTTCTGGCTCGATGCGCTCACGGGAAGGGCTCACCACCAGACCATGATCAAATCCAGCGTAAAGTATTAGTGCTGCCTGGTGCGGACCGAACGCCGATTACTTGTGCCATCCAGCGTCCGGATCGATTTAAGCCGATTAGAGCGGCTTTGCTCTGTTACGTGTGGTTCGAGTTTGCTCTCAGGTTCGCCACCGTCATGCAGCTTTCGTCCCACGGGACGTGCGATTAATCGATGACCATGATGATGGTCAGCCCTCCCGTTCGCGAGAGATGGAGCGCCGGGAAAACTTGCCGATTTTGACGAGAACCGTCGTCAGGAGAAGAAATGTATCGGGTTACAATTGGTGTAGAATATTTGAAGGATAGATGTTGCAGTTCGTTAACGTAGCAGGATGAGCTAAAATTATTTTATGCTAAAAATAAACTACAAGCGAAATGGTGATTCGTACTAGTTTTTGTGTGAAAATTCATGGAGCTTTTTCGCAGGGTTTTTTCTACTTTTTTTTTTAGTTTTAGGTCCTTGAAAAGTCTACAAAACATTTCACCGAAAAGCCATGGAAAAGCTTAACGAGAAATTGAGCCCGAGCAAAAGTAAACGTAATTGCTATATTTAAGTACAAACCATGTAAGAAGCGCCATCTGGCGGTGAATGCCTTCAGCTCCTTGCGAATGTCGAGCGGAGGCTCCAAATGTCAAAGTGCGCAGTCATCAAAGTAAGCTAGTCGTGAGCGCGTGGTGTTTCTACTCCGATCGCTTTATAATTAGTGTGCTCAAATCCGCACAAAAACTTTCGTAAGGAAAAGTAAAAGTGATTAAAGTTACGTGAAAGCTGGCTGGTTTGCTTTATGTGTTGTTTAGTACGTGAAACTCACAGCGAATTCTTTATTCGTATCACTACGTTTTCACCATTGTTTGTTTTGGTTGCGATTGTTTTTGATTCTAATAGTGAGCAATGAGACATGGCTAGTGAGACGTGAGATGTCATGAGTGATATATTTGAAATGAGAAATCTATCGCCTACGAATTGAGTACAAGACGTGAGATATGAGAAATGAGACGTGAGAAGTGTTACGGCAAGTGAGGAATGAAATGTGAGAACGTGATCTTTATCAGAAGATGTGTCTGTTCTAATGGATTTCGGTTCTAATGCTGTAATTTTAGCAAACACCTTGCACCAATCATTTCCTGTTTAGTCACTGGCTTGCAATGACAGTATAATCATCGCCATCAATCGCTGAACTAATGCGAATGATCATCGTAAACACGTAACAAAACGAGACTTCTTCGAAAAGGTGAGTTAAAACTTTGGGATAATCGAAGCTCTTGAATCGCGTTATTTTTTCCATTCCCTAGAGAACGTATGTTTTAGACGATGATTGTATCGAAATGGCAATCTTGAAGCTTCCTTTCCTTACCATGTAATCGTTGTGTAGAAATGTATGTACCAAACAGATGGTCGGTTCTGCGTCCCAACATATTAGTTTTCGATGAAACGCCTTGACAGACTAATCTGTAAGCGAGCCACCGGAATACCATCCTACGCATTTCGTTCTTTGTTTGCCTGCTCTTATCGCATTTTCGCTTGTGTGTGTATTTTTTGGTGGTTAGAGCGAGGTCAACATGATATTCCATTTCATTTGGTTCGCAAAAAGAAACCCATTGCTGCTTATTGTTGAGAATGCGAAGAAAGCGAAATAAATGCCGCTCTAGAGTGGGTTCTCGTGTTTCGTTGTTCGCTCAACGATGCCTTGAAGTGGCGTTCCAGCGAAGGGATCAAATGGAGCTGGGTATGAACCGATTCCAGCTCAACCGGCATCCGCGAGAATGTCCCGGCTCATCCTTCAACCGCATTCGAGCACTCCAACCTGCCGTGCATTTGCGTTATGTCGCCGGTTTGTGTTTTACTTCACCGAAGCGGAAGCTCAAGTTTGTGCGATTCGATAAATTGGACAAACAGTGGTCCAAGTGGTGGACTCCACCAAGCGCTCCTGGAAGGGTGTATTAATTTTATTTGCTTTGCTTATTCATTTTTCGAATTTCGCTCCCACCTTCACCGGTGGTTGCGTTTCACCGTCTCGGTTAAGCTCTGGTGGAAGTTTCGCGTAATAAATAGTATCACCTCTCACGGCTGCGTTTGGTTGCTATCCGATAACGCACCGAGCCGTCGCCATGGGGTGCGCAATCGAGGTGACAAATTAAATGGGAATTAAACGGCACGGATTTTACACTGAATCGCTCGCCCCACCAGCCCTCAGACCGCAGGAAAAGCCTTCTCATTTGAGTTGTTTAAAGAGGTCCGCCCTCGCTTGAACTCTGCTCGTCTCGCTGGCCTAAGAGCAAGCTTAAAAAAGAAGGAAAAGAAAAAAAAACAAGCAAATTAAAAACACTCTCACGCTGGCCGGAAAGTTATAATCGCTTATAATCCCTTATCCGGAAGTCATAATTTCAAGCAGCATCCGGTGCGGCGTGCCCGATTCCCTTTAAAAGTGCCACCGGTGTGTGGTGTTTGCGCCGGTTCAAATGAGCACCAAGTGCCAAGCCGTCGCCAAGCATTCCTGCATGGGTGCGGTTTTGCGAGCCGGGAGGTTACTGTAAAATTATGACAGAACGCCGGCCCGACGATGGAGACGCCCGGTGGGTGGTACGAGAGTGTTTAATTTCCCCCTTCCCTAAAACGGCACAAAAACACTCACGACCTCGCCGCCGTTCCGTGCGACGTCAACAAGCGAACTGTTAATACTGGCTGCCTTTCTTCTGCACGGTTGCATCCCACCAGTTGGGTTCGCTTTGTTCCAGCATGCAAACGGAGGCCCTTCCGAGCGCTGCAGGAGTCGACGTCCCAGGGTGATGGGCCCCAAAGTGAGCTCACGAGTGGATAAGATCGTTCCCGGGGTGAAGACCGGCGCACCGGTGGGTAGCGAGTAATTGTGCATAAGTTTGTATGGAATAATTTGCATCTGACTTTTCCGGTGAACATCCGCAATGGTCTCTCGCTCTCTCTCTTTCTCTTTTCACGTTCCAAGTGGCAGCCAAAAAAAAACAGCTAGGAACCCCCGACTGCAAGATTAACGGAGTGATTTTTGGGGCGGTTTCGAGACGCTCCTTTCACCAGCACAAAACAAACGATCCCCATCTGGTTCCGTTCCGTTGGAAAGATTGACCGCACGTCGAGCGAGTTGATTGTGTGGCAAAATGCGTTTTATTTCGCGTTTGCACGGGATCGGGAAGTAATTGTACCAGGAAACGGGTAAGCACTGTTTGTGTCGGCACTCATCCCGAACTGCGGACAACTACGTGATGGACGAGAACAAGTTTCGGGTTGTTTGTGCTGATTACTAGCGGGATTAGAGATATGCCTGAAAACGCAATATTTCTAGTTTTAATTATGGCAAGTCCTCGGGAAGGATTTACTGTTTTTTTGTGTGGGTTATATGCAGGCCCCAGCCGTAATTCAGCGCTGCTTTAATTAAATAATTAATGCATTAGGCGCGCTCTGAGACTAATTTTTGCCTGTTCATTACATCTCTCACGAGCGTGTTAATCATTCGCGATTCATCGCATTCCCGGCTCGAATATCCCGACAGGCGTTTTAAAGTCTTTATCGCTTCACGTTCGAAGGGAAATCGTTGAACCTTCATCAGTACCGTGAAACGGTTCGGGCAAAGCTTCCCGTGAAAAATTGATCGCAAATAAGTTTGCTTCGTGTAGGCGTGCCGTAACGCGCTCCGTGGAACGTAACAAATGATCCATCGGTAGCGGTGGCGTGGTGCGTGGAAAAATGTAATGATTTTCAATGCTTTTCTGTCTCCACCGCCAAGGTAAGCCCGCGATACCCGGCCGTTGCCGTTTTTCTGTAGCGCGTGCCAGTCCCCCCCCAAAAAAAGGGGTTGAGAAAGAAAAGTTCCCCTTCGCGAGAGCGAGAGCAAGAAAGCAAGTGATGAAGGTAAAGCAAATAAAAATCTCCGAAAAACTGCCGCCAACCGTCCGCGCCAGCGAGGAATTCCTGAACCGGCGCCACTCGCGCGATCCGAACGGCGAGAACAAACACCGCGGCATATTACCGCCCGGGGGCATTGTTTGGCTCATTAATTAATTACGATTCCTTACATGATTACCCGGGGCGAGACCGGGCTTAGCGGTGGGGTAAGGAGGGGGGAGAAAAACCGGTTCGTAGAAGGGTTTCTCTGTGGCTGTGTGCGTTTGTTTCATCATTCTTTTGCGTCGGTATAGCATTTTCAAGATGCTGCTCACGAAGGTTTCACATTTTCCACGTCGCCGTGTTGTTATTTTCACACTCCTGCCCGAACCCCGAAAGCGTCCTTTGCTCCAATATCAGGACCCACACAAACACCCACCCATCGACCTCACGAGCGGCCGTGTTGCCGTTCTTCTGAGGAATGTTTTCCTCCCCTTTTTTTCGCTTCATCCGCGGGCGGCCCGTTTGTTGCCCCTTTTTGCTTGATTGCAGATAATTGTTGCCTCTGCGTCGAAATTTTGGGTCCGCTGTGTGGAACGGTTGGGAGGTTTCTCTTTACATTTTACATTTACAAAAAAAATGGAAATCGGTCCGAATTATCTTCGGGCGATGACGGTGATTTGTTTTCCTGTTTGTGTTCTTGCTCGTTTTTAATTTCACTTTCAATTAATAATTGAAGGTGGTTCCTTCTTCCCGCGATTTTCAATTGATAGCCCGCCGATCGGATCGCGGATAAAACGGAGCGTGGGTTGATTTGTCTTGAAGCGCTCGTTTTCGGTGGGAATAAAAAGATACGCAAACATGTTTTTTGCTCGTGAAAATTGCTCATTCAAATCAATCGTGATGATGGGTCGTAATTTGCTATGTCGCAGGCGTGGAATGCGGTGTAAAGCTGTTTCCTAATGAAATGACGACTCGTGGAGCTACTAATCGGTGATATATTTGTCAAAGATCGCGGCGAGCTTTTGCCAGCATCCAGCTTCACCATTTACCGCGATGATAGCGCTTCCAAGAAGGTACCCCAAAAAAAAAAACGTCATGATATTCAATTTTGAACCTCTTAAACAGCCCAGTGACCAAATGCGGTGGTCTTATTGCGTTCGCAGCGCGGATCCCATTTCCCTGCTGGCTGGGTGCACCATTTAGGTCTATTGAAAATCGATATTCGATACCTATACGCTAGCGACGACGATGGGTGGAAAATATATAACGTGAAATCGCAAGGAAGTCGAGCCCAGAGATAAGGATCGCTTTAAGTGAGTGTTACAGATTGAAAATGTTGTAACCGAGCCCGTTCGCCCGTTCGTTCGGTGTCATGAAAACGCCATTCGGCGCTCGATTCATGTGCCAATTTTGACCTTTTTTTCTCTCTCCTCTCACGATGGGTGTCAAGCAAAAGGTCTCACAGGGCATGGCGAACCGGCGCACTTGAAGTGTGTGTGAATGTTTTTGATTGTTTCGCATTGCTTACGATACCCCTTACGATGTCGCAGGGCGGGTTTGCGATCTAGCCTGAAGAGGGCCTGATTTTCTGCAAATGTCACACTTAACACAAATAGTAACGGATGAAATATTATTATCACTTCGCTCGTTTCCTATACTGCAGGTATTTCCGGCGAAAAAGGGCCGGCTTGTGAAGCGCAAAGAAACCGTGTTTTAAAGTGTAACAACGTGCTTACTGAGACCAAGCTGGATGGATTCATCGGAGTCATGGTTCGAAGCGTTAAAAAGCGTGACGTAAGATACCGTGTTTTTAATTTATTTCACTGGTTGCCTTCCACTTTCATCTAGTTTTTTTCCTTTTCCTTTTTGATAACTAATCTTGCGTCACTAATCAACGACAGTTATTTTTCGCTCGCGATGGCATGCTAATCGTCATCAAACGGAAATGCAAAAGCGTGACCTATTTTCGTCGTCAACGTGATCGATACGATTTCGTTCATTTGCAGCTCTTCAACAGCTAGAGTGGGTGGAGAAGTAAAAAACTAAAAATTTCCGAACGCTCAGCTTCAATTAAAGCGCGGGGAAAATTAATCACCTCCTCGAATCAATTTGCCCCGTACAAATGGTGATTGTCGCGCGCCGAGGTTTTAAGCATTCCGTTCCGTTGAGCGACCGAGCATTTTTCCTTTTGTTTCGCGATTGATCACGCTGCGTGAAGGAAATGCGCCATTGACGGAGGAAATTTGTCTTTCCTCCTTGTGGGGTTTTTTTAATCGCAAAAAAAACACATCGCCTTTCAATGGATACAATTTCAAACAAAATGGATACAATTCCTTTCCACGAAGCGTTCTAGTTGCGTGAAAAATTGAATCTGTGTTTTATCAGAAGTGCCAACGAGTGCCTTCATCAGCTAGCAACAGCTAGCAACGTACATTTTTCCGAAGATATATTACTTGAACAAAGAAGAAGAGGAGTTCTCTTCGATTAATGTCCACCAGCACCAAGGCAGCAAGTAGACCAATGGACAGTCCGTTTATCTTTGTGACGACAAGTCGAGCAGCATATGTCGATACGGCCATCGCTGACGACCGTCGGTGCAAATGGAACACCCACGCACCACGTGAGGTCCTTTCAGTCGGGTGAATAAACGCAACCGAGACCATTAAGACCGTTGGCGGATGTAACTCAGACGCACGGTATTTGAGCTTAGACAGCAGTTTGAAGATTTATGCTGCACAACCCGTAGTAGTGTGTTTCCTTCCGACGAACGGGTCTTGGGACCAGTGTTTTAGTCGTTGAAGAAAAACACACTGCTCGATGGGATGGTCTGTTTTGTTGCTTGCTTGGTGCCATGGGGCGAAACGCTAACCGCCATTCTAGCTTCGATCTAACGGTGTTTGAATCTGAACTGGTTTCGATAAATAAATAGCACACACGCCGGCAGTTTCGGATCTCTTGATCTTATTGTACGATTGGGACGAGTTGCGATTATGTGCGAGTCGTTTACAACATTCCATCCATTTTCCAGCTTCGTTTTGTCCAGCACCATCGCACGAAACATCCCACAGTCCACAGGCCACGCCGAAGACGGTAACGAACGGCGGCACTCGGAACTTAACATCCATTTAATTTGCAATTATAATCATTATTCATGCCACACCCTTTCGAGCGGTCCGATTGGAAATCATTTTCCAATCACGGGTATTGTTGTCCCCCGTCGAGAGGGTGGTTTGGGCATTGATTTCAAAGGCCGAGTGGTGTCGTGGGCTTTTCCTGGCCTTCCCCAGTCGGTTGGTTTCCATTGATCTTTGGCTAAAAAGTCGACCCTTTAGGGTGTTCAACGAACGTTCGAGGTTGGTGCCAACGGTCGCATCCAACGTGTGCCCATCGTCGGTCGTGATGAAATATTCAAAATATGATTTCTGGGTGCCTGCCTGGTTTGCCTGTCCTCGCCAGCAGGCCGGCCATTCGTGTCATAATTAAATTCGACAAATTGCGGCAAATGACGCGTGAGATCAAAGCGACAAAACGGCAATCGGGGTGAACGAAAAGCGAGTTTCTTGGTCCCGAGCGTGTGAAAGCGTCATTTGCCCGCTTGCTGAGAGGCGGAGAGCATTTGAGCCGTGAAATCTTTACTTTTGGATGGACGATTTTTAGCGTGCGATCAGCCCGTGATGACACGGGCACGGCTGTTCGATCGCTAATGGGTTGAGTAAAGGAATGGGTCAACCGCGATCACGCTTCGGTGCGTTTAGGGCGTGGATGAAGAAAACTCATCGGCGCGTCTGACGAACTGACTAATTATTCCAGTTTGGTGGAAATCTGTACGCGACAGTTTATGATTGTGAGAGAAAAAAATGACATCATTTACACGAGCAGCAACCGTTTGATGTACGGATGGAAATTGTATAAGACAAATAAGCGATAACTGCCCATCACCGTGAAGCTCTTCCACAGCTCGTTCCTGGAATATCAATCATTGCTGGGAGTAGAGTTTTTCAATTCAATTCACCGGTTTCCCGCTCAGGTTGAAAGGAAGAGGTGCATATTTTTTATTACACTTTTTTCTCCCGTACGGAAACCAATCCAACCGCAAATGAACACCCGTTGGGGGTGGTTTCCGCGGTTCGGCAGTGGTGCCTTCCGATCGTCCGAATTTGCAGCGTGAATTTGCATTCGCCGATGCGTGGTGCGCCGTGTGCCTGAAATTCGCCTGAATAAACACTGCTCAGTGCAGTGAGTGCGAATCACCAGCCAGACGAGAGCAGGCACGAGTTACTCAGGAAAATTGGTAAGAACACGGTCGATTTTGCTGTCGGTGGGCGTTTCGGTGGAGAGAGAGAGAGAGAGATCGAGGAATGATTTGACGCATGGCTTGATTTGGTGCAATGACGCGCATCACCCTGCATCCTTGAGCTCGGGACGCGTTCAATGGAATTAATATGCCGCGGGAAAGCAGTGCTACTGATGCCACAGCAAAATATCCATTGCTATTATCAGCCACCAGGCGCCTCCATCCTCGGTTGGGGGTGAGTTGCTTCAGCTGGGTCATAAATTTGTCCAAATATTGAACCTAAAATTAATTATTTTCATACGAAATAGAACCACGCGGAAGCACGACTCTGCGAGGTATTGTGTACCTTGCGCCTCATAATTCATCCACATTAAGTGGACAATAACCGTTTCCTCAGGTTAAACTGTGCGCTTTTTTCTTTTGCTTTTCTCTCCACCTTCCAGAAGCCCCAAAGTGGTGCGTTTTTTTTCTTTGGGAGGTGGGAAACCCGGACAAACTTCTCGAGATGGTATTTAATGTACGCACAAATGGTACCGAATCACGCAACTAATCAATTATTTTTCCATCGTCACCTGGCACGGACGGGGGAGGGTTGGTTTCTCATGCGAAACCATCATCCCCCATCTGTTAGCACCGTGCGGGAACGTGCCCCGCGTGCCGGGAGGGTGCATTTTGGAACGCTTATTAGCACCCTTCCAGGACCGGTCGTTTGTTTCGCGTCAGCAAACGGCCTGTTGTGGTCGTTGTTTTGTCCGCTCTTTCCCTTCGCCGTCTGCTAACCTGACCCGAACGTGCCCTTTGATGTACCACTTAAAGCCAGCTAAAGGTGGTGGTAATTTTCCTTGCTTCCAGCTCGACGACATGCACGGACGACGTGGGTTTGGTTGTGTAATTTCTTTTGTAATAACGGCTGGTGTACCTGGTGCTTGGTTTTGGCCACCACCGAGGCGGCTGCGTTTGCATGTTTGCAGCGTGTGGAATCGTGCGGTAAATCACACGGACCGGTATCGATCCGTGTTTATGCTGCAATCATAATTGAATATACACTTTTCACGCTTCAACCGGCCCCGTTTGGTTTGGGTATGCCAGAAAGTTAGCCATCTGCGCTGCATTTTGCAAATGTCACATTGGCGAGCACTGGACCGACGTGTTATTCATATCACACAGCACTTTTACTCAGCAGTAGCATGTCTCATTCGCCCTAGCACGTGTCCTTAAATGTAATTGATTCCTCAGGTCAAACACCGCACGGGCTTAAGGCTACTGACCGAACGGGGTAAGCTAAACCTCGGCTGGCTGTATTTGTGCAGGTAAGAAACGAAACTCCAAAGGGTGCGGCACCTGAAGACCATCGCACTAATATAACAGGCAACGAGGCATACCTCGAGCGGAGTTATTCTCGGACAAAATGGTAATTTCCTGGCGCATCAGCAGACGCTTCGGGAAGCTGCTAATGTATGCGATGTTTGTGTTCTTCGACGGTCCGGGTTTGTTGGTTTTGCTGTCAAGCAACAGACTTGCTTAGCATATCGCAACGAGCCCAGAGAGCGTTAATTTAATCCGACGTCACCACCTATTCCGTCCGGGTTGCCGCCGATGGGGAAACACAACCGGGATGTAACCTCTCGCTCTCTTCACGCAGCATGATGGAGTAGTGTGCTTTAGCTTCACTCTCCACGGCCACTACCCCGTTATTTGGGTTTATCTAAGCTGTAGAAAGAGCCGGGATACATATTGCAGGATTTTATTCGATAATATTTCTTCATTAGCTCCGCCTGTGCGTGAAAGACAACGTAAACGCTTGGTCTCGTTAAAGTGATGAATGCCAATTCGTGTTTAATATACGTGCAAGGGAACGCGCCCCGCAAGGGAATTGAATTCTATCGAGTTTGTAGTTTACCAGAAGCTGCCTTTGATCCGGTTGAACAATGTTCGTTTTGCAGCAACGTCTGTCTTCTGAACTCCGAGCGAGCAGAACGAGTTCTAGATAGAGCACTTTTACCCAACCAGCAGCAACACACAGACTCACATATGTCAACGGGTCGTTTATTTTCCCGCATGCTTTGTTGGGCGTGTTCACATAAAACTATATTAATCTTCTCCAGGTTGCTTCGATTGGGACTATTTTCCGACCTGTTGAATAAATCATACCGCTCGTTTGGCACGGTTCCGATTCCATCTCAGCAGGCATTGTGGGCCAGCTCGTATCCCGGTTGCTATGACGTGTATGATATGGGGAACTGATGTACGTTGCCGTGTCATCGGCAATCTGTTCCGTGTGCCAAGCCTGTTGTTTTTTGGGGGAATATTTCTCGCTTCATCTCGCTTGATCGCACAGCACCTGCGGTTTTCGGGAGGTTCGTGAGGTTCCGCTAATTGAGTCGTGACAAGCGTGCTGCAAATCAAACTTGTCAGCCCGGTTGCTGATTGTGGGCAATAAAGTGAACAGAACCGAATGGTCATAACCGGCGCGAGACAGGTTTGTGCGCTGAAAGCTCCCAGCGTAAATGGCATGCAATCGGTGCTCTATTCGGTTGTCATAATTATCGTGCTAAAATTAACAATGGAATTGATTTATAAACCTTATGGGTAGCATATCACGTTGCATAAAACTCGCGTTCAGTAATGAAGTGGTGTCGTGTAATGTTTTGCGGCTTCCAGAGCGCTTACGGACATAAAGAGTCTCCAAGAAAGAAGCGTGCTGACGTAGATAAATAGTACGGTGGAATACTTACTTTACAACCGCGCAGCAAATCCCATCCATTCTGTTGGTTTTGCCGCGCGAGAAACTTGTGGTTCGTGTTAATGACGCCTTCAGGGTACGGCAGGCTCAAACTGGAACTCGCGCCGCACCATTTTCTCTCTTTGTGCAAAGTTGCGCCCGTGCAAACGATGATTGTTCTTTCTTGTTTGTTCGATACACTTTTCCCATTATACTGGTGCGTAGCCGGCAGCATCCGTTCGGTCCCCGGCGTACAATAACTATCGGAATCGCCTTAATCTTACCTACCGGTTTTACGGTTACCGTACTTTGATGGTGAAGTTGTCGATAAAACGAAACCCCTTCCTACTTTCTTGACATGCTGCTTGTGGGTTTGGAGGGATTTGAAAGCTTTATGGTGAGCGTTTCCCATCGGTGATGTAGAATTTTCCACCGCCAGCGTTCGTTTTCGGGGAGAGTGTCTTGTTTGATTGAAATGATGAATCCCGCGCAAACTTATGCATCGTTAATGATGGATAATGAGCCCGTAAACGTTTATAAAAAAGAATAAAAGCAAATTCGCATCATGTAAACTAAGCAATAAACTTCAAACTGACGTCAAGACACGGTTTGAATGATTTTAAAGTATTCGAATATGTGCAACAAAATTGATCTAAAGCCTATAATGGCCCAATTCTTTGTCTAGTAGCATAGCACCGTTTCACACATCTTAAAGTGAGCTTGTTTGCGTTAACATCGCACCCAAACACAAACACACAAAAAAAAAACACGACTGTGCTTTCGGTCCCATCAAGCAATTCGACATTCGGTGGGAATGCGTCCGGTTCCACTTGGCCCACGAGGATCGCCTTTTTCGAATGGATGGCCACATTTAGCCACTTTTGCCAGCCGGTGCTGATGTTTGGACGGGTGATTCAATTTCCTGTCGATAGCAAATCGGAAACCACTGTCTGGAAGGTGATGTTTCTCCAGCGAGCGAGAGAAGCTGTCCTCTGGTGCGTTGTCACTTGTTGTCACGACAGCTGCTCGCCTATCGGTCTGCACGATGCTCGACCGTTCCGGTACCATTCTTCGGAGCAAAGCGTGTCGTGTTGCCAATCACAGCCACCCGCACACTGCAACACGGACCATTAGCTGCGGGTTCGGGTGATTTCTAGCAGGAAAAGCACACTGTTTGGTGTAAGAAAAGCTCCCATCTATACCATGGCCGAGAGTATGCCATTACTGTTACCACGGGGGCCACTAATAGCGATGGTGCGGTGCGGGAAAAATCAGTTGAATCATCAATCTCCCCGGTCGGAAAGTACCTACCTACTCGCTCCAGTAAGCCACACCGCGTGGTATTGTTGCATTCGCACAAAGCAACCCAGCAAATGGTTTACTCTGGACTCTGAATAAAACATTAGTATCGTATTATTGAATTACAGTCACACGAATGCCATATTTCTATGATAAAACAACCCGCGTGGAGCGCAAATCGTAATCACACTAATCATGATGCCCATTTGTACGCTGTAAGCACGCTATGGCAGGCTACCACAGTTTGTTAGCCTGCCGGATCAATAGAAACTGTGTCCACAGTTAATTGATTGAAAATTCAATTGCTCGTTTAAATTTATTCCCCGCGCATTGAATGACAGCAACACCGGTGTCGTTCTGTGCGGGGCACTTGTGGTTGCAAATAACATTCACTTAATTAATCGTTTGACCAACCTCCGCCAGCTCGCGCGTGATGGCAACTGGAACACCGCCGTTGTAAACGCTTTGTAAACCTTTCGATATTTTAATCTCTCCATTTATTTATTTTTTACATGCCCAACTTTAAAGCTCACAATCCGTGGCATAATGAAACGGCAAAAAAAATGTGGAAGCGTAAATGACCTAACAAAACGACTGCACGGAAAGCGTCGGGGTTTAGAATGGTCTAAGCTTTGCAACCACTCTCAAATTTAATTTATATTGCGGATTTGTAATTTGCCATTGCCAAACCACAGGCGTTAGAGAGGGAAGCTTTGGCGTCAGTTGATGACCACCAGTGCCAGTTGGTTTGTTGGTACAGCTAAAGTACCTTGATCTCTCTTTCTCGTGTCTCCACCCACACAACAGCCGCAAGTGGCCGAAGCTCGGATTCGATTAAAAACATAACGATAACGGTCCACGTTTGGGGATCGAGTTGAGTCCTTTTTTCTCTCTCTCTCTCTTCGTTCGCTGGTTTGGCGTGGGTAAATAATAATTCCATTTCGTGGGTCATTTGTGCATGCACTAAAAGCAGAGCTTCCCTTAGAGGGTTTGTTGGTTCTGATGAAAAAGTGCTTAAAGTGAGCTTATGAAAGGGTTTTGTTGTGATAAGAATAATTGAGACAGACAATCGTTCGTTTCGTTTGTGACCATTGGTGGCTTTAAATCGCGGTTTTGAACATAATACGTATGCTTTTTTCAACGTAAACGAATACAATTTCCCATGAAACACAACACGAAACGTGTGAAAATTATCGATATTTTTTTTTCATTAAACTCACCCATGTCGTTGTGTCGAATTTCTTCGTAATTTCGCTCGGTGCCGAAACGAAAATATGATCCGATGGCCCAGTTTTCGCGCGAAATAAACACATCAAGCATAGCTCGCCGGCAGCACCGTGCGCTCTTCGATTTCTGCTGCCTGCATTCCGGCAGCAAATTCGTTCCGTGGTTCGCCTGTGTCCCGCTGGACATGAATTAGCTGCGCACACGTACCTACCGGGACCACTCCAACGGTGCCACATGCGACCCGGGCTAGGAATCTTTCCGCACATTGCTCCAATAAATCCAGCCCCCGGAGCACATTCCGATCCCGTTCGAGTCGAATTCCACCCACCCGCCGGTTTGTGAGCGCGCGCGCGCACACACACGCTGCATCGAGCAAATGGAATTTTTCCCGGCAACATTCCGTGTGTCCTCTCTGTGTGGTCACCTTTTAGCATTCTTGGAGCGATGCTACCACCACCTGAAAGTATCGGGATCTGATTATTCAAGCACGGCACATAAATAACGCATAGGGTGCTGGTTCTGCTTCTTGTGTCCGTCCGTCCGTCGCACCGCCAGCAGGGTGCAATAATCCGATCCGGAATGATGGTGCAGTTGGAATCAATTCCTCGACCAAACGCCACCCTGCCGTGTGTGGGAATAGTTCGAGACGGGATTAAATTGTCCCTCGAATGGGCTCGTCGGTCGTCGGCTTATGGGTCGACATGTCGCGCGATCGTGTGATTGTGCTTCGCTAGAAAACGTGTGTTTTGTTAAAACTATCGCGTAATGGAGGCGCCCAGTCTTTTGTAGATTTTTTGCTGTACATATGTAGAGCGATTGTTTATCGTTAGATCGTAATGATCTAGACCTATTTTACGTGTGATGAAATGGAACATTTGCGCATCGCAATAATGAAAGATGAAACGCCATGAAAGCGGCTGCGAAAAACTGAACCTTTTTTAATGTTTAATCCAACCCGTTTGATTACGCATCGGTTGCGTTAGATCTCGCCCGTTCACTGTGGGAATGAAATGCCGCTTCCGTTGCGCCGAATGAAACATTTCATTCGCTTGTAAAAACAACCCACAGGCACTGATAACAGATGTTAGGCCCGGAATGAATGGTAAAATGAATAGCACGGATTGTCCACAATGGACCGTCCCTCAATCAAAGCCGGGTGCGTCCGTCCGGGCGTGCTGTCGCGTAGTACATGTAAATGCAGAAACCCACCCGTGTGGCCGTTGCTCGATACGTGGCCTCGTGAATGGCTGCTTCGAATTTCAAAAACCCCGTTTCTGAATGAGTAACGGCCGGTCGCGTTTGTCGGCTCAGTGCAGCTGTTGGGCAATGGGAATTATTGCGAGAAGCGTCAGTTGAGCTTGCACGGAGCCGCCGTTCCGGTTCCGGCCATATATCATCGGGTGCGTGTACATTCGAGGTTGGTGAGGGTTTTTTGTTTGCTCTTGCATCTACGCATCTGAAACGCTATTATAATCATAGCATTGCTGGTTCATCGGTTTGCTTTAAAAAAAAGAAAGAAAGAAAGAAAAAGGGACTCAAATTCCTCATGGACTTTAAACGCTAAACAACCATCCGTGAAATGGCCACCGGTGGTTGTCTTGACACTCATCGATGGGCGGATGACAGCGGGTCAGACCCCCGTTGGGGTCGCAGAAAGTGGAATGAAAGGCCTGCGGATGGAGAAAAGCCGGCCGACCACCCGGGAGCAGGTGCATTAATTTTGAATTTTCACATCAAACCACCGAAGGGTTTCGGAGCAGATGGCGAACGGAGAAACCCTTTTCCGTTTTCGGGTCAGATTTAATTTCATTCCCGGAGCGCAATCTTGATGGTGGGACATCATATTTTACTACTTAATCAATGTTTGACATTTTTAGTCGCCGATTTTGGGGGAACTTTGTGGGAAAGAAAAAGAGCAAAGGCGCTCGTAAAGCCGTAGGCGTTGAAATGGCGAGTGTATAAATTGTTAGATTTACCCTTCGATGATTTCCGCAGTTGAGATGAAAACTTCTTGGAAAAGCACCGTTGTTTTGATATAAAAATAAACCTCTCAAGTATAATGGTTCACTATAGTACTAACAAAGTGAAGGGTGAAATTTACAGGCAACTTGTCGCTAGCAGAGCAAACTGGAGAGGATTCATTTGAACGTAAAATTGTGACAATTAAGCATAGTCTAATAGAATCATCAAAGCATTAAAACTCCTCGAATTCATTGGGCGACAATTTTCCACAGCATCAGAGCAGTTGATACATCACAACATCACAACAAACAAATCGAACCGAGTCTTCTCTATATATTTAGCATTGTTTGGGTTCTGTGCTGCTTTCAACGAGCATGTCGATGACTGTCTTCACTCTGAACGGATTGAAGCAGAATTGAAAGTGACAGCTCCGAGCGGTGTGTTGTGCTATCTATCTTGGTGAAATTTCATTTGCCTGATGATTGATGCTTCATATCAATTTGCTCTTTCTTCAGTCCGTCATCGTTCATGCAGATTTGACATCGAGCTTTGCCAACTAATTACGGTACATGTAAGCTTTATTGTGGCTTATTGGATTCATTATGTTTGCTTGTGCTTTTGTGGCAGAGCATATTCAGGAGCATATTGCCTCGTTGTTCACAAATTGGCCATGCGTCCCTGTGCTAGTTGGACTAATAGTGCTATGTCACGCACTCGATGTGCTAGTGTAAACATGAGCAGAGAAAAAAAAACACCAGTGCAAATATTCATTTCTACAGCTTCCGCTGGTAGAATTTCATTAAAGTGCAATAAGCACAGTAATAAACTAGATCGCGCAAACAATGCGCTTATGGATCCACCTCATTCAGTGGATGGCGCGACCCGTAAGCTATGAAGTGACATGACATCCGAACGCATGAGAAAATATGTGGGGAAAACGCGCTTTGGCATAAGTTTCATAAAATATGTATGGCGCGGCGTAACAACGCTTTGAAACAGATTCACCCATTCGTGGCGTCATCTGCTTTTTTCTGCTTGCGAAGCACCAATTCAATTCCTAAAAGGCAAATACGCGTTTTTTACGGTGCGGCTACGGGACATTGGAACTGAAACGTACGGCATTTGATACGCTTGAATTTTTCTCTTTTTTGTGGGGGCGCTGTGGGGACAATAGCGGCGTGTTTGGTTTTCGGTTTCGGTCCACGGTGAAATCTGAAATCTTTTGCTGGTAGTTCCACAATACGGTGGTTTCTGGATGGAAGATAATATGAAGGCATAAAAATGTATGCACTTGGTTAATAAATTATGACCAACCATTATGACTGGCGCCAATCAAACGAACGTTCAAAGTCGGCTTTTTGATGTTTTGAAGATAAATATATTCCACTAGCAGAGCAAACTGAAGCTGTGAATACTTCAACAGAAAACGAAACAGATGTAAAAGCGATTAAAAGTTTGCTTCGCAATCATTTGTGTAGCGGAAATGGTAAACTTTTGCCACAACCCAGCATAGCTGCAGCCTCTTGAGTCAACCGTAACGCGCGTTCAAATTGTAAATACACATTCAGCATAATGCCATTTCGCTTTTTGCTCGCTCTTTCGATGTTTGATGGGTAGAGAGAAAAAAGAACCTTGCATGCACATCTCCTCGTAAGTGCACCACAAAAATATTAGCATAATTATTCGAAACAGCTCCTCTTTACTTTTCATTACTTCCGACACATGTGCATCAGAAAAGTTTGTCATTTTAGCAGGCGTGTTCCGCTATCTGTGATTTTTTTTTGCATAATCGTAGCCCCCCGGTATGTTACCATAGATACCGGTATAGCATTGCATATGTGCGTTGGTTTTGCGTCATGCAAAGCCGGTGCAATGCGAACTTTATGAAGCACTCGTGTGGGTTAGGTGTCTTTATCGTGGTGAAATAGATTCGTTGAAGTTTTTTTTATTAGTTTTCACAAAAGCCCGAGTATAGTGCTACATAATAGAGATACACAAACTGTAATTGTATATTGAAAACTGCATTGTGTTAACATAAGCGAGTTGATTTTATCAATATTTGCTTGATTAATATAACAAAAGCTCTTGTCTCGTTATGGAAAGCGCTTGAGGTAAAATTAATATAGATAACGCAGGAGAATCCCTTGGAAATGCAAACACACAAATGATCAAAAAAAGCTTAGCGAATCGATCCGTGTACATGTAGAAAGCTCTGGGATTGTGCTCATCGCAAAAACAAGTAATTAAATCCAATGGGGTATCGTGTCTAATGGAAAATAATCGAAAAAGCATTCGCACAAAAAATGGAATTGATAAACAAATGAATATCGATATCCTTCATTTTACTTTTTGCATTTATATTGGTAAGAATGTTTCAATATTGTATATGTAACGAGATTTGCGTTTTTTTTCAATAGCATTCCTTGCAATCGAATTGTTGGAAACTATGCAGTCCTGTAAATTAATTTGCTGATTGAATTGAAGAGAGTGGCAGTTGACTAATTGACGGTTTTGTGTTTACAAGATTACACATGGAGCCTAATTTCAATGCCCATCAAATGTGAGAAGATCAAAGGATGTTTTCTCTGATCGTTAAAAATGGTTCGTTTGAATGCTGAATGTCACGCAATCACTTAAATGTTGATTAACCACTAGGACCTTTCAAAAGGTAGGTATAATTTACATACATGGCGTGATGTGGTAAAGACTCAAAAAAAGTGCTGAATTATCCCAGCAGGAGGTACTTTAAGCAACGCTATGTTGTTTCACTGCCAGCAGGACACCAGGCGAGTGTTACGTAACTCCTTCTCGAGTACCAGTTTCTGGTAATTGCTTTACAACCCCCAATGAGCTCGATGACGCAACGTTGGTCGATTGGCAGCGAAACAAAAAAAGAATGGAAAACTGTGCATCTGCCAATCAAAGAGTCAATGTAAGCTGCTCATTTTTGCTTTTCACAGTTGTTTGCTCTGTTATCAACCTAATGAAACCGCAGGAAATCCACGAGTCCTGCGAGAGTCAACATTGCCTTGGCCGAAGTAACTCCGTTTCCTGACTGCCGCTTGTTAAAACGATACCAACTGTTGGCCTTTCGTGTACTATGCGCAGTGTTGCGATGTTTTTCTCCCATCATCATCCCTTTCTTCGGTCTCTCTCCTCGTTCGAGACGTACAATTCACTCGTAATTCAATTTCCTTTTCAACTTAACCGTAAAACGAGCCAACAAGCTAGAGGTTTGTAAGTTTCGCCGGTTTCAAACGTCCAACCTGCGAGGTTGAATGCTTGGCGTTCGAGCTCCTTACCTTCGGTTCAAATGTTTACCTTCAACTTGATTCGTTGCATTTCCCGTCCGTCGAATGGCAACGCTTTGAAATTTATCACGGATTCGCTTGCCATCTTTCCATTCATTTCTAGCGGTGAGAAACGGTTTTCACTCGGGGGCGCTTTTTAGCGCAGTTAATTTGCCTTTTGCCGCTTTGAAAAATGTTCTGATAGGATTGCCCGAGAGGCAACTTGTAAGGCGCGTTATCGGTGAAAAAGAGCAATATATCTCTTTTCAAATCGCGTATGCTTTATGTCGAACCGTGTGTCCATAACTCCTGCTTTTAACGGCCAACATTAAACCCAACCGCATGTAAGAACATCCTTTTTTTTTTTAAAGAACAGCCGGCATCCACTGAACATAGTTTTCAATAAATGGTTTTCTATTCCACCTTCGGGATTCAATATCGCTTCGTTTTGCGCCATTTCCAATCAAAAAAAGCACTACGTTTAATCCATTTTCCGGCGATAGTTAGCTTTTTTGTGTGTGTTGCAGCGGCCAGCCGACATCTTACCGCTTGGGCACTACTCGCGTCGTAGAACGGTAAGCGTAATATCGCTGAAATGGACAAAGCAGCAGATAAAACCGTCCGCACAAAGGCGCTCGGAACGGCAGAGTATCTTGTTGTCCATACGCCCTTCGCCCTCGTATTTACCGGGCTCCAATTCTCGGCCTCTAGCTGGCATAGAAGAACTGTGAAAAGGATTTAAAAAGGAGAAAAAAAAGAAGAAAAGTTTGCTGCAATATATCCGGGATAAAGTATTGTAACTCTCGGGAAATGGAATTCAATTTCGTTAATTGGTACGTAAAGATTACGTTCGAGATAAAAATCGCCCATGGTGGGATTTGAAAGGACGTCTCCAGATGGTATGAGTTGTGGGAAAATATATGCGCAATATAGTGGGTTGAGGCTGTTTTGTGTGGGTGTGTAGCCAATGCTCGTACATTTTGGCCAAACTATGTCCCACCAACGCTTTCGGATGTTCGAAGCGTACAAACATGGTTAACTAGTTTTATCGTGCTACAAATGTGTTGCTTTCCATGTTCACAGCCATATGAATTAGAACCGAAAGCATAATCCTCCACGCTCGTGCCGCACAAAAGAGCCAAAACATCGAACCGGTTTTTTTGCAGGCCAGATACAAGCTTGTAAAATTTTGAATAATAAAGAACGGGGTTTAACAAGCGCCCAGAGTGGGTGGATGCTGTTTGAAATACTTTCATTTTCGCAGCTGATTGCTCGGGGGAACGAAAGAACCGAAAAATGTTCCATCATTAAGAATACTCGCTGCGTGTAGCCGTGTTGCTGGTGAGAAGGAAATTTAAGCATCGGATGCGGATTGAACAACGGGTCGGTTTGGTTTGGTCGGCAACACGACATCAAAAGGAATTGGAATTGTTTTGCCCCAAAACATTGGCACCCATTATCCATCGAACACGCCGCCGAAGGATACAATACACTGGATCAATGTCAACGGACCTGAGTAGCTCAGTTTGAACTCTCTTCATGGCCTACTTGTCGTTGTGAAAATGCTCCATCTTAAAACACACGACGCACACAAAAGCCAAGGGTTGCTTCGCTGTCTAACCGTGAGCTTTGCGGGAAAAATGGTGCTTTATTTTTTACCCGTGAACCGTTAAATCTAGCCTGCGCCCCAAACCCAGACTTCGCAATCTATCCTCGCAGGCTCATTAGCCGGGAGGAGTGTGTACAGAAGGGCTAATAAAGGTAGAACAAAGGACAGCAACTGGTAATCATTCATTCGCGTAACTGCGGACCGCTTCTCCAGCCGGAAAGAGGGCGGAAAAAGGGATCGAGCGAGGGTAATCGGGGGAAGCTGCTTCCGGCGTGGCGCGGGCCAGACAGGTGTGCTCGGTCGTTTCCATTCTCACGTTCGTTTGTTAACTCTTTCGGAGCGATTTTTTCTTTGCTTTAGCATTTTTCAGTGTGCTTTTTGTGTGTGTCGCTGAACAACGGAGATGAATCGCATTGTTTGACTTTTCGAGTTTTTGCTTGTTAACGCAAACAAAACAGTCGGTTTGTTGATGGCTTTTCATTCCGCGTCGCCGAGTGAAGTATTTGCCGGGCAAGCTGGTACAATTTGCCGGAAAATGACCGACGTTTGCCGGTGGGTTTGTGCGATAGAACGGTTGTGGTGGAGCTGAAACGCTGGGGTTGGGAAGCAGCGGACTGGGTTTAAGATTAATTGTGGGTAGTGTAATTGGCCCGGTCTGATTGCCGTGTGTTATCTCCAAAGACGTCGATGTTAAGCGCTGGGAGTAGCGTTTAGCGGTGATTTTTGACATCCAAGATCTTTCGATGTGCCGGAAAGCAGACAGCTTCTAGCATTGCTGTTCTTTGATGGTGTGACTTATAAAACCATTCTGAGAATCACTTTTTTCGCTCGAATCCAAATCATGGTAAATTAATTTCACTTTGGAATATTTGCAACAAAACGAGAGGAAAAAAGTTGGATGCGAATCCGCCCTGGAGCTTGTTCTCATCATTCAAATTAATTCAGCTTCCTCCTGCTATACGTGGAATTTCCTTGGTCTTTGTTGAGCTTACTAATTGCTGCTGGTGATAAAATATTTTCTGTTCTCAGAATTTTGCTACATTTCTCTATTAGATTTATTTATTTCAGTTCCGCTGTGCCATTCCCGTACAGATAGAAGATTGAATCATTCTTATCTTCATTGTGTTAAGGTGCACTCGCGAAACCACCACAGGGTGGTTCGATAATGACGAGAGCTTTCGCCAAAGCGGGCTACCGTGGTGTTAACGGTTATGATAATGTACACTATTGTTCAGAAGATTATGAGCGTTTTCCGCCCACAGACTGCGGGTATTACGCCTGGCTATGGGAGACGCTGCACGTTGGCTCATTTTCTGCTAGCCGCTAGTTTGCTTGCGCTCGGTGCATCTGGTGCAATGTTTTAATGCATCGGAAAGAGTGCACATTGTATCGTAATCGCCTTTTAGTTTCCCGGAACGAGATAATTTCGTGGTCATTTTTTTGTTTTTTTATTCTCCAATGAATCTCAACTTTAGATGCGGCGCAGAAGTTACATTTTCTGTAGCGTGATGAGTTTTCATCGTAACATTTTGTTAGTGAATAAAGTGAATATTCCTATTCAATTTGCAATGAATTATTTTCTCAATAGTCTGCTCGCTAGATGGTTCTATTCAATTATGAATAGCCTGAAATTCTTCCTAATAAATTCACTTGAATACATGCGAGATTCAACAAGAAAAAAACCCACCCACCCACACAACGAGTGAAACATTAACAAACATACGTTTGGCTGAAAGTACGCTTCAGCTCCCTTCGCAGCCTCGTTGATAGCTGCCGTAATTTACGACCATTCTCCTTTGTGTCCAAACTGTCTGAGCTGTTGCATCTATTTCTGGCAAAGGTATCTGTCTATTCAAGCCTTTCCGGGAAGTGCGCTCGAGTGCGGTGCTCTCATGGGTCCTTTTGGAAGGGGCTGATCCCCGCTCCGTCCGCTTGTAACCAAGACCCAGCGGTGCCGTAAGGATATTACGCTAGCGCAACGAACGGCACCAACGGAACTATGGATATGGGGCGAAGCAAAGCAAAGAAAAAAAAAAGAAGGAAAGGAGTACGCAATCCCTATGCACAATCCGGAAAGCAACTGTCACTGTTTGCATAAATCATGCAATCATTCCAAGGACACCGGGCTGTTTTCTGGAAACGCTCATATCCATTTCGGTGCCGGTTTTACCCGCACCTGGACGTTCTGATTGCTGCAGGAAAATGGGTTAGCAGATGCCCCGACCTTCCCTGATGTCGACGGTACTTCAGGAAAATCATATTAGCACACTTGCGTATCCTCCGCCAGCCAGCCGGTGTGACGGGCTCGTAGCTTGATAAAATGTTAGGAAATTAGGTATCAAAACTTCTAGACGCGGGTTGGTTTTATGTGCTGAAGTTGTGTTACCCATTTTACTTCTCTAGTTGCCGATGTGGTTGTCTCGTTCTTAAACGAGCCGGCTTTCAAGGGCAAATTAGGTGGTTTGGGTGGGCGAACCTGGTTCCAGACGTTCACGCAACGTTTAGATGGCGGCATGTTTCAGTAGGTGTACCGATGGCAACAGTTTACCGTTTATTTGTTACATGTCGCCGCATGTGTGCTTTCGTCCTGGGAAGTGCATTGTCGTTTCTTTCGTTTAAGCCTCCCCGGATTCGTGTTTAAAAAATTACGTTGAAAGCCTCTGTGGAAATTAAATCGAAATGAAACCAAAATAGAACCGATTGAAACTCTCCAAAGGCACGGGTGTGCAGGTGTGTGTTCGGGTGCTCATTAAATTTGCTCGTTCAAATGAAATGATTAAGCGTGTGCGTTACCAATCATCCCTGCCTAGAGCAAAGCGGACCGATCATGACACGGTGCACGGTGTATTTCGATTGCGTTCGTTTGAAATCGTTTAAATCATTCCTTTAAAAAAAACACGCCATGGTATTTTTAAAAGCAATCAGTCCCTATTACGGTGAATTTTTATTGCTGTTTTCAATATTGCGAGTAAAACACCAGGCGTCTCCATCGGTGGAGTGTAATGTTAAATTAATCTCTATTGATTGCATTAAATGCTCTCTGTGTTCCATAATGCACAAAAATCGTACGGGTGTGCCTGTGCGTGTGTGTGTATGTGTGTATGTGTGAATTACTTTCATGGTATCCCTGCGGATCATGAATAGTACATCAAATGGGGTGCCCTCTTACGGCAATGGCATTTGAGGGCGCATTCAAGGCAAAACGACGAGATTTCCCTCAATGCTCGCTGGCCTGAATGCCGTGTGTGCCGGCAAAATAAAAGAGCGAAGGATCAGCCATGAATAATGTAAAGTATGTAATAGCCATATCAATGGCACTCCTGATGAGCATTATCGATAGCCCAGCGCTCAACGAAGAACCGACAGGCTTTGCGATGGTTCGCCTTGAGTGGTTACTTGAAACTGATTATTCCGAGCTGCTCAGCTCGCAAACACTCTCGCTTGATCCTCCCTCCTGCACCTACTGGTAGATGGGAATTTAAAACGGCAGCTTCCCGTCACATGTTGCTAGTCTTTCTAGCTGTGCTGGCTGTCTGCTGGCAGCGCGCTCGAAACAATCCAAGCACGAGTACGAATGTGTGTCTTCCTGCCAGCCTGGTGTTCGCGTTTGGCTCGAAGCAGGCCCGCCATTCCGGACTGCCTGATCTGAGCGGCTAGACTGTCGCCGTCTGTTAGCAGCCGATTGCCACTTGTCACCATTGGCACTCTCGGCCGTGTGCATCCTTCCGCTGTTATCCCGCTGTGCAGCGCTCTGCCCAGCCGACGCCAACTGGGGTGTATGTAAATGAAATCAAAGTAAATACTATTATCCGATTACGACGCAAGGAAGGCCCACGGGTGGGCGAAGGATTTCATTGCGCTTTGGCTGCATTCACTGCTCTCAGGAGGGGAGACCATTGCGGCAAAAAAACGACCAAAGAACGGGGTGAATCCTTGTCCTTTTTCCTTTTCCCCATTTTTTTGTGTTTGCTTGCTGAGTTTTGTAAACATAAAAAAGGGGAATTCCAGCACCGCATGAAACGCTGCATGCAGTGCGGGATCGTCCATGGCGAGATGCTTGATAATCTCGTTCGTCCGAACACAACACGGACATGTTTTGGTTAGGAAAGGGAGAGCAAAAAAAAATAGATACCGACACAAATGCCCAAGCAGTGATAGCAAAAGAGCCATCTCGCAGCTGACATCATCACCATGCAACAGCTTTCAGGGACTATTATCTAAACATAGTTCCGATGCTTTATGTGATCGTACACAACACAGCATGGCAGTGACGAGAAGAGTAGTATATATGATGATATGGTTTTTTGTGTATATTCTAGAGTTTTTTGAAAATAGATCAAGTTTGAAATGAACTCTCGTATAGGTGTTGTATTTGGCGCTAGTTTGTTGATGAAAAAGTTGTCTACCTTTTCAATCAAAATTAGCTTCAAATCAGTAGCTTTCACGTTATCAACGTGTTTTTTTTTTCTAAAGTGATCGCTAGCCTAGTACTGCAGACCTCTTCCAGCGTGACGCAATTTATCACTCTTTAATCAGAAGCACGACACTGCGCTCGAAATATGTTTTCTGGATGTTTTGCTTTGTGCTATTTTTTTTTCGTTAAATTTTTTACTCACTCCCACCAAAATTCGCTCCTGCCTAACAAGCGCGGCTTTATTGTGATTTTTCCCGTACCGCAAGATAAACGAAGCCGCAAAGAATGTAGCCCAGGAATGCGAATGACACAGGTCACAAAATTATGATCCTCAAGCGAGATACGCCTCGGCGGTCGCAAGGCTCGCAATCCTCGCTCGTAATTTAATGAAAAGCCGCTCCGACAAGACGAACAGCGCGTATTTAGTTGCGGTTGATCTTTTATGATAATGAAGTTCGGGCTCGGCTCGGTGTGGGCTTTTTGCCAGCGCGCCAGCTGGCTGCCCGTGCCGGCCTGGGGAAAACTTTATAAAAGTTGTCATCTTGCCGCATAAATAGGACTTTGCTTGGCGCGCGTACATCTGTCGGGTAGTTGTGCCGCGCGTGATTTCGTGCTTTCTCGTCTAGGCGTACCGCCTGCCGTCCGTCAATCATGTAAATTTCGGGCAACTTTACAGTTTATATGTCGTTTGTGCGAGATTTTTCTTCCTTCGTGTCTGGTTGGTATACTTTTGGGCTCTCTGAAGCGGCACTTTCACTTGCTTCCGGGTTTTAGTTTGCAAATTGTGTGCTATTTCTACAAAAAAAAAGCTGTTGAAGTTGACAAATCACGAAGCTTGGGAGCTTCTCTTAGTTGAGTCGCAGCCGTGGGTGGTACTGTCACTGTGTACCGGTTGAGCAGGACACAATCTCCATTATGTTATGTCACTTCTTATAAGGTCGGATAGAGGGGGCTTTTCCTTTTTGTGCGGCATGATAGCCCCAAGCCCGGAACTAATGGTTCCGAAATTGAATCAATCTACCGTACACGGCACATACTGCCGCCTGCGGAGCTGACCTACAACAATGGAGAAAAAGCTTTTTATATTCCATTACACGGTAACACGGAGCAGCATGCATAAGCTCCCACCTCCTCATCGGAAATTTGAGTGAAGAGAATCAAATCTTCTTCGGGGCGAATGTTTAAGTTTACTACCGGCTACCGGTATCAATATCGAGTGTTGAAGCCTGATGATGGGAACGGTTTCGAACGGCATTTTTGATTACACCCGGCGGGATCGGATGAAGAAAAGATTCACCTTGCCCGTCCAATTTATTCCACAGCCCTAGGGTCGTACGGGGAAGAGGATTATATTTTCCAATTTGCAGCCACACGAGCTGCACCAGCATGGGAAAGCGCACTGCAGCCTGGAATCCGAATTAGTCATTGTAATGCAATTGGATGGATGCAGCGGAAACACGACGATGGCGGCCGTTCCGATCGAACGGATTAGGGAAGCCAATTTGCACCGCCATTCGGGATCCATTCAAATGCCGTTCGATGAACGCGAATGAAATTGCCTTTTTTTCTCGCAAACGAGCCCAACACGACGAGTGTTAGTGTAGGTTTTGAGCCAGCGGAAGCTGCTGAACCACACCAGCTGGTGCGTAAATTTGGTGGATATTTTGTGTCAGATTCCGCGGTGAAGCTTTCCGTGAACCGAAAAAATCATTACGGAGCGTCGGTTTCTCGTGCGCTGCTCTCATTTCACCCCTGAAACCGCAAAAGAAAACCAAGAAACCAAGCGAGAGGGAAGGAAAAAACGCAATTTCCAAGTATATATTAAGAAAATATTGCTGTTTGATCTTTGTGCTTGATTGACTTACCTACTCGGGTGTATCTCACCGGTGAAGGGGGCCTTTTCCTAGGAACTTGTCGGTGGGAAAAGCGAACGCCGGTGCCACCACAACGCCTAATCTCCCTGTGGGCATTAAATTACAAAACAAGCATGGGCATGGAGAGCATGATTATTTCCTTATTTTCGAAATCCCTCCACCATCCTGCCCGGGGCGCTGCAGCGATGTGAAATTATGCAAATTCCCATCCACATTAACAATATAGTCATTTACTTTCAATTGGAGCCGGAGCTTGGTGAAAGAAAAACACCAGATAAAGAGGGTGGAGACCAAGCGCGTCCTGTTAAGGGGGAGGGCAAGGAAGCATAAAATCAACAAAGAACCCCCAAAGGTGGACTGCGAGCGACGGGCACCAATCTTCGTGTGCTGGAGAAGGTGCCCCATAATATCATCATCAGACGAGAGTAGACAACCGCCGGTCCGTGGAGGGCCAAATGGTACAAAAAAAAAAAAAAAACACACGCCACTGCCATAGATAGGGGATGTGCGCTTTTCCCCCCTGAGATGGGATCTTTTCAAATCCGGCGCAATGCCGGCTGCGAGATTGGCTGCTGCTGCTGCTGCTGCTAAGGGTGCAGGCAATGGCTGAGAGCGAGATGCTTCCGAGGCACAATTTTCAGCGTCGGTTACTCGTCAGGTTAATATCACGCCATCCAGGTACCAGGGCCTTGGGTTGGGAAAGGACCGTCGCCACGCGGGGCGAGTTCTCATTTTCTAGGACTGCGCACACAGTCGCGCCCTGTCGGCGGATGGTTCGAAAAGCGGACGCTTTAGGTGCAGATTGCTCAGCACGGTGGTACGGCTGAGCGATGCGTATTAAAAAATGTGCCAAACGATCAAAAACTCCTGACGGTGGAAGTTTGGCGGCGATTGAGTGGGCGATATTTGTCTTGCCCTTAACAAGGTAGGGAAAATGAATGAATAAGTTTTAAAGATTTTTGTCCGGGTATTTGGTAACGCTATTTTTCGCTTATACGCAAAGCTGCCAAGATACGCCATACCGCGCATTGGAGCGATTTCATGGCAAATTGTTTAAAATTCCACTCACAAATGACACGCGCACGACCCCGGAACCCGGTGATCGTTTGGCTCGTCTGTCTCTATAGCGAAATCTGTCGAAAATGAAATATGCGCCCCCGGCTGTGATATGTCAACCTTTCTGTTTTTTCCCTCTGGAATACTCTGGTACCATAATCGATATCAAATGAGAGCGCATTTACATCAAAGCAGGCGTAAACTTTCTCTAAACGGGAAAAGCGGACCCTTTCGCGTCCCCCGAATCCGCTTAATCGTTCCTGTGGCGTGGCGCAAAAGGCTTCCTTTTTTGCAAATCGATCCTGCAAGACGACAGGAAAACAAAACAACAGGAGTAAAAAGAACATAAAAACAGGCCGAAAACATGAACAAAGTGTACAAAACAAACATCGGTGTAACGTCATTTTGACAGCGTTATGGTAAATGTGCTCGAGCGGGCATGTTTCGGATTGGATTTTTTTCTTCTTCTTCTTCGATTCTCGCTATCTCCACCCCCCCGGGCTCGCCCGTTCCGGTGTCAATGATAATGATTAATGGGGCTGCGTGGGCAATGTTTAACAGATGTGAGCGGATGAATGGGCGAAGGTGAAAAAAAAATGATAATACACGGCATGAAATCGAAGGCCAATAAATTTCCGACGGCGTACCTTTTTTTTTCGCTCCCGTCGTCCTCACGTCGTAGTGTAAACCCGCTCCGGTCGGCCCGTGCCAAGCGAATTGGATGTGATTTGCAATCGATTTGGCGTATCTGCTTTGAATGGTGTCGCCGGTTGGCATCCCGAACTGGGATTCCGTTGCAATGCTAAGCGCTTTCCGCATTACTGCACGGCAAGCGAAGTTTTAAGTATGCACAATATTAAATGAAAAAAAAAGGATATATTTTATGAACATCGCCGGTGGTCGATATTGTTTTGAAAAGGTGTTTCTTTCGAAAAGAACGTTCGTTCGTCGGAATGAAACATTCGAACTGACGGACATAAGTAATAAGAGCTTGTCTGGGTGCAATCCGCGGAAACCGTCTAATTTGGCAGCAACACAGTCGGAAAATTGATTTTGCAGTGTAATGATCAACCAAGTAATGAAAACCCCTCGGACATTGTTAGCCTCCAAGCAGCTTACAGGATTTTAAGTGTAATGGTGCTGCTCCCGTTTTGGTTTTCCGACGGACTCCAGCAGGAGGAGAAAAAAAAGGAGATCACAAGCGAACATGGTAATGATTAGTGGCAGGGAAAAAGGAACAAAAATAAACACATCGGCATCGTCTAACGTCACTCGGCAAAAGACTCTCGGCCTGCGGACGGTTTTTGCTTTAGGATGGACTCGCTGTCCGCTGAACTGAGCCGAGATGGAGTGATTTTGTCAGCAGCCATCAAAGATGATAACACAAAGGCTCTACTACATCTCGAAGACGGAACCGTAATTGGCCATCAAAGAAGGTTCGGTTAGGCTCAGCAGCATTATATCAGGTGGTAGAGCTTTTCTCTTGCTTTCTATCATACTCTCTCTCTCTCTCTCTCTCTCTCTTTCTCTCTCTCTCTCTCTTTCCTGAATATTGGCTCGTGTTTTGTAGTGTTTTCAAAACTTTCCAGAATAGGAATCCGGTAACGGATATCGATGGAATTGCTCGAATCCCGAATTCTTACTGGTCGGTTGGGAATTGAGAACGCAAACCGGGTCTAGGGCAAGGTCGGATTGCGATGGTTTGTAAATGGCGATGGATGCCCAGAAAGAGCCCCTACGGGACGTGCCGTTTGTGTGGTACACATGCCTGTCGGGGGCAAACTTTCGACCCATTGTGCCACGGATGGAGTGAGACCTCCGAATGGCTTTGAGGTTTCATTTGTAAAGTTAAATTGGGTCGTGGCGTGCGATAAACTATGATTACAGCAGTGCGAAAGTTTTCCAATAAACTCCACTTACGCAAACAGGGTTCAGTTAAGCTGGTTGTTGCGAAAATTATTTAACACGTTAATGTGCCACCTTCATCGTATAGATTGGCTTTTGTTGTGAACGAAAGAGGGAAGGAGAAAAAAAACAAGCGGCCCAAACCGTGTGAGTGTACAATCCAAGTGACCATCGTCGCCAAAGGCGCATCTGTGATAGGCAATTTCTCCACCGTGCAGCAATAAAAAGGCAAACTAGATTGCTTTCAGCGCCGCTGGATACAGTATGCGTCGCTAGAAAGAAGCCCTCCAATCGATGGGTGGTTCTGTTTAAGACAGCCACGAGTGCACCTATCACGGATGTTGATTTCATGCCTCGGACGGCAAACCTGCGGATGGAGGCGCCCGATTGACATGAGAGACAGGGCGGCTAAGGCTCCCGGGGTATTTTTGCTTGTTCCACAGGCATGTGTCAAAAACACGCGCAGTCAGTTGGAAGGATTTTGAGAAGGATACCATCAAATCTGCTGCCAGCATGCGCACGCATTTTTATGAATTTCTAAGTGCCAGGTCGCTTCTAAAATATTTATTGCCACCCGTCAGAAACAACCCACCGGTTCGGTTTGGCTGCGATAATACGATTGTTTGTGATGCAAGAAGCAAAAAAGAAAAACAAACATAAAGGTTCAATCAGCAGTGATAGCGATTTTCTAGGGTCACGTTTTTCACGACCGGCACGAAGTTACAAGTACCCACCATAATGTGCGCGATGGACACGTTTCGATTCAACCAAATCGAGCTCAATAATCACGATAATCTGCGAAGGAACAGAGCTGCCAGGGTAATCGAGAGTGGTTCGAATGAAATTTCCAAACGATGGCATCATGATCACAATTCACCGAGTGATCAGGAAAATCGGGGGAAAACATCTAATGGCATGCAAAAAAAAAAACAAACTCCATCTCCAGCGATGATTTTCTCTTGCTCGCACATTTTCCAATCTTGCCAAAGCGAGTTTTCTTTTCGCTTGTTAAATGGTTCGTAACGGTATGGAACTGTGCTTTTCTTGGGATATTTTTTATTATTGCGCTTTCAAATTCGTACCTTGTCCCGGTTACCATTAGGCGCGATGATAAGATAAATATACACGCAATGTTAATCGAAACACTTCGGCTGTTTAGAAATTCAATGCTAATTAGCGCATCATTTGCGGCAGTCTCGTGGTGTGAATTTTGATGCCGAGTTTTTCGAACCCAACGCATCCAATGATGCGTAATTTATGCTTCTACAGCAGATAGCACTGAATTGAATTGAATTCGTAATTATTTCCCGGAAAGAATTTTGATTACACTCTGACTTTTAATTCGCGCTTTCGTGTGTTCGGAAAAAGGGCAAAAAATGACTGAAAAGCTTCGATCGATTTCAGCCTACTCGTGGAAGGGGGCGGTAAAAATAACTCCCACCACACTATCAGCCTTTAATGAGCAATTATCGCATGTAATGAGCTGCTGTGGAAGGTTTCTAGCCTGGCGGTACAGTTTCAGCTGATCGTGTCGATGCAATCGACAAATTTGTTGCACAATTTTATCGAAAAGTCTGGCACAAAATTCGCGAGAAACAGCTCGGAAACAAATTACCAACTCGATGATCGCCAAATAACTCATCAATTAAAATGATCGTGCAATGAAAAACGGGGGGGCGCACTGAAAATGGTGAAACAAGCAGAAAAAGTTGGCTGAAAAGTTGGATGTCGTTGCCAACCGAACCCCTCTTTCGGTGGTGCGGAGATAAACATTTGAGCTGATTACGGTGGGGGCGTTTAGTGCGGGAAAATCAGCGGGCTTTTCCAGGTGTTAGGGGAAAAGCGACTTTTATCGATTTTCCCAACCGATAGTCAGCGATTGAAAATTCCGGTTACCATGGCAACGGGACAGGTCTTGAAACTGGAGAGTGAATAATGGCGCGTTTCGGTGTGATCGATCAGATTGTGTTAAAGGCTTAATTAAGGTGGCGAAATAGAAAAACCCTCACCTGCGCGCCATTCACAAAAACTCGCACACCCAGACCCGGTAGATAATTAATTTTTACAGCAAATGCTTCACGTAACAAAATGCTTTCCCAATGCAGCCTGGGACGTTTCGGTACACGAGCCTCAATCGATTGCCGTCATTTGTTTATCATTGCCTCACCGAAGCGCACGTAAAATTGAACGACAGTATCGTTAATACGCCAACCGATGCCTCTCGATTCCGGGCTCGCTGTGGAAGCGCAAGATTAGCTCGCGTTAGGAGCGTGTCTGCCTCGCAAAGAAGCGTATGGTTCGTGTGGTGTGAATTTGCCCGACAAGCAGCCCTTTCTTCGAGCCGCTTTCACAGAACAAGTTTTAATCGACTCCCGCCATAAGGATAGTGATGGGGTGGCTTTGGGAAGGCTCGATCTACCGTCACCGTAAAACCGGTCGAGCAGCCGGGTATTGAGGCCCTCGATAGTGGAGCCCCATTTTCCAGTCCCCACCCACCCCACGCCGGTGGGCAATAAAATAGAACCCCAATTGATATGCTCCACTTTCCTAAGCCTCCCACAGGTCCCGAGCAGGTCCCTTTCGGCCGACGAGTAATCGCTTCTAAAAGGGGCGCCCCCGTTCGTGCAGAAATATGTGAACCCGTTGGCAACGGAGCCGGGGCCATCGTTTATTTCAATTTAATCGGGTGCACATATTCTCATTGCGTCTGTTTTGCACCTCGAGGAGG
This sequence comes from Anopheles nili, assembly GCF_943737925.1. Classification (NCBI taxonomy): domain Eukaryota; kingdom Metazoa; phylum Arthropoda; class Insecta; order Diptera; family Culicidae; genus Anopheles; species Anopheles nili. Next base: position 62,651,598 of record NC_071291.1, on the reverse strand, counting down.
GGCTGGTTCCGGGTCTGGGCCTGATCCGAAGCAAGACACGAGCGCCACCTTTTGACGCTGCACACGCTGTGTTGTATGTATGCGGCTTGGGTTGTGGAAATCCGTCCGTGTCCGGAGGTCCTTGCCAGGTTTCAGGTGGCCTCGAGAGAGAGAGAGAGAGAAGGCTGACCGGCTGGCACGTACCGCACGCGCGTGGGGCACGACGCAGGAAAGTAACCTTAATAATGATCCTGTTGGTTGAACGGATTTGCAAATTATGTCACCTTTCGAACGAGATTTGTGCGAGCTCGTGGCGGTGGCAAGGGCATGCGAGCCTTGGAAAATGCCATCCATTTTGTGCTGCCATGTGCATAAAGTTGCTCCATCCGGGCAATGAACGAAGGTTGGTGAGATCGGTGGGCAGGAGGCGCACAACCCATACACGTTAAAAGCCCGAGTGCCGGTGAAAAACCTGGCCCAGAGGGCTATTTGAAGCAGGCGCTACCGTTAAGCAGGCTTTCGCGGAAAACTTGTGCGTGCCGATTGGGATGGGGTTTCAGGGAGGGGGGCTCATTTTCCTTCTTCTTCTTCTTCTTCTTCTTCTTCATTTTCTCTTCTTCTTCCTCTCGAGCACTCACCGAAAAGTGTGTGTGCAGAACATGTTCCATTTGCAATGGTGGTTGTCGAAATTTCGCCACCAGCTTGACGCGCGGCACCGATCTCGATGAAGAATGGTTTCCTTACGGTGCGGGTTTTTTGCCCACTTTACGCACCGGAAGCCGGAAAGAATTCGGCCGTTCCATTTTGCATCGTTCTTCCCCCCCCCCCCTCCATCCCCCACAGTTCCGCGTGGTTCCGTCCGAGTGGAAAATATTACTTTCTTGGCTGTGCGCATTTGTACGTTGGCGCGTTGTTTTGCGCGCGTGCCGTGAACGATGGCGCGCGCTCGGGGACGAACCATATTTATGCAAATCCTTCCTTCCTCCCCCGGTGCTCAAATTAGTAATGTACAGCTCGGCTAAATTTTCATAATTAATGTAAATAAAAACAGTGACTTTGGTGTCCCCGCAAACCCCTTTCTCGGGAACTTCGTATCGCGGGAACACCTTGCCGGGTGGCTGATAATCCTGTGCTAGGTGGGGAGTGGGAAGGGAAGGATGGGAAGGGGGGGGTAGGAGAGCGGAGAGGACAGTAGCACCCGTTGATGGGTGACGGCGTGCGGGTGTGTCTAATGCTTTATTCAAATTATCTCTGCAATTTCGCTTGAGGCCTCCATTTCCGATGGAGCAGTGGAGCTTGAAGGAATCGAGTGTGTGTATGTGTGGATGTGTTTGTTTTTTTTGTGATGAGGCAAAGATTTGTCGAAAGGTTGTTGGGGGTTTCATAAACAGCTGATTATTCTAATGGAAGACGACCTTGAACCTTGTTTACGGAGGTGGGGTTAAATTTACACCCGGTACGCGAGAGATAAGCTAATACTGGATTGGGAATTAATTTTTTAAGGACACCTTCAGTTTTTTTATTCATCCAAAATCAAACACCTCTGACGGATGGGCGTTCGAGTGAGGAAGAGATTTATTATGCTCCCCAAACCGCGTATCATTAGATCCGATCAGCGCCATTGAAAAAGTGCAGCTGTAATTGGTGTCCCGAACGTTGGCGTGTGTCCTCCCGCTGCCCGGCGAGTAATTAAAACGAGGCTTTATGACGTTGCAAAACCCCCACGCCAGTTACAAAGCCTATTGCAAACGGCTTATAACGACGCGCATAAATAACGGCATAATTTTGTAATGAACCGTACCGGGCACAATCGAACGATATGTTGAATTTAATTACATTGATCTTTCGTGCCGGGAAAGTGGGTCAGCCCGGATTCCGTTTTCCCGTACCGTGGCATTCTCTTCAACGGGTGTTTCCGTGTGGCCGTGATAAATCAACCCCCCCCCCCCTTCCCCCCCCCTCTCTACGATGTCCGCTTCCCCACCCGCATCGACGAACATTGCGTTGGGGCGAATGGCTTTCGATTCTCGCTTTGTTGTTCGTTATCAGATTCGGCTGAAATTCCGCCGATGGTGGCGATGCCGCGGACACCTCAAGGACAGTCAAGGGGTCCCGCATATTTTTCGCCCTCCATTTCCGCCTGCCACACCCGGTATGCCAGCGGGGGTGCAGTCGCATCGATGGGACCGCGTTGAAGCCCGTTTGCACAGTGAAGAATGCGTGCGAAGGCTCCATCAGCAGCAGAGCTCGTGTGCGGTTTCGTGGCTGTGAGGAAAATTCGGGCGTGAAAATGTAATGGGCCATTTGATCGGGCCAGCGGTGCGACCGAAGCTGGCAATCGATGAGCCTGTGGTACGGTTCCCCGAGGAGGGGCACACGACGCAAAGGACACACAGGAAATGCTGCGACACGGAAAAGGATGGCACCGGAAAAGGCAAATAAAGCAAACAACTCCGATGGGTGCAAAACAAATAGCACCAACCCGGCGAACCCGACGTGTCCGGTTAATGTTTGTATTCCGTGCGCCTTTCCACCTCCCGCCCCAAACCCCCCGCCACCCGTTCGCCATTTGCATGGTCCTTTTTCATTCCAGTAGGGGTTTTTCTTCCCAACTCTCCAACAACGGGGCCACCCCCGAAAAGGTCGCTTGATTATTTTTAATTTCTTCTCTCGCGTTCGTTCGATTTCGCGTTCAGTTTGAGTAAACTATTTATTTTCCAATTACGTTGTCAACCCCGCGATGGCCGCGAGGCTATCACGGTTGAACTGGTTTAATGGGTGAAATTGAGGTCTTTATTCTCGCGCTCGCATCGTGTGTACCGACCGGTGCAACTGGTATGTTTAATCGCGCATCAGCAGTACATTATCGCTTGTTGGGATAATAATTTCATCACCGTGGGTACGTATCGTTTTCCATTACGCCAAATTGGCAAACAGAAGTACGTTAATAAGACGCTGCTCTAACCCACCCATATGGTTTTATTTTTATGACGGTCAATGCATAAAATAACTTTTATGATTCAAATGGGAGCAGAGCGTCACTGAGCCACTCTGGGAACGGTAGGTCTCAATTATGCCAGAACCGGGAAAAGTTAATACTCCCATTCCAGACGGTATTCTAAACCAAACGCCAACGGCTCATTGCGTCGGAGAGCATCAGAATGCCGACCATAGCAACGGTTGCTAAGGAGCGTGCTTTGTCTCGTAACTCTGATGTCTGCATCGCGTGACGTATCTCTGTGGTGTTGTGTGCTGATTGCTTGCACTCAGTTCTCCTGCGAAGGAGAAACGAAACGTAACGGTTGTGATGCGCATGAGCCGACCGGGAAAGCGGGGAAAATTCCCAAAGAGCGTGAGACTTGTTCGTAACCACGATCAGGATGTAGGTTCTTATGGTAATTCTGATCCACACAAATTGCCGGCACGCGTTTACGATAAGAGCCTCTTTTTATGGTTGTCATATAGGTCGTGGTGGGTTTAAATGTGGATGTGGAATCAAGTACGTGGTCGATCAGAGTAACCAGAGTTTTTTAAGTCACACTGTCAACGTCAAACATCACCTTCCAGTGCTGAAGAATCAGTTCTTGCAGTTGTTGAATTATCAATCGAAACCGTTCCTGTGCTTTCCATTTCAAAAGTCTGATCCACGAGGATGTTGCGTCCAAAACGTGGAGTCCTTCCCTTTCGGTTCAACCGAACAGCGTGAGAGCCCACACGAGCAGTCCTTGGAGAGGTTGAGCGCACCGGCAGCTCACCAGTTCGGTGTGCCACCCAGTGGCGTTTTTAGAACTTCCATCCTCGAAACGGACGTGTCAGTTCCAAGTTGCGCTTGGTCGGGATTAGCCGTGCGACGCTAGAGCGAGCCTTGTGCCATCAATCCGTGTTCTCTACCATTCGACGTCCGACAGCAGTCCAACGCGAGAGTGTGTCCTGCCGACACGTGTGGTGCCCGTCCACGAAGGATACAGGTGCTTTCTCCGTTCCTTGTTGCCTCCGTGCGTGTGTGTGTGTTTCGCGCGTGCAGAGGGTACTTCCGCGGATACGTTTAGGGTTCGCGTTCCGTGATGTGCTGTCACCTGCGGTCGTGCGACGTCCATCAAGCGTGCTCCCACGGATAGGATATCCGTACCGACCGGCTATCGGACGGAACCGATCAGCTAGCCTGTCATCGGTGCTAGCGACGTCGCAACTGGACTATGTGATAATTCCGGCGCGCTATAAAAATGACATCACGCGGACGCAGCCACTGAGTGATTTACCGATAGCAATAAATTCACCGGAAGGAGTCCGCATCGGGCTGCCCTTTGCCGTGGGCTTTTATTTCGCTAGCCTCCAACTACGTTGGCCAGCCGGGCGAAGGACACGAACACGGACGGTGGCTTCGGAACGTAGTGTGCGTTCGGATTAGCGTAAAGTTGGCTCCCGCTCGACACCCTAACACCGGGTGAACACCGCGATGGCGGCTTAGTTGTGTGTGCTTTCGCCCACGGCCACGGCCGGGACCTGTGCTGTAGACGCGCCCGGAAGGATTAGCCGCGTCAGCAGTTGCTGACGCCACCGTCTAGCGCCGTGCGGCGTGTTGTAACCCTCCAGGTTGGCCGGTTTGCGTCCCTGCGCTAGGTCTTACTGTCCGGGAGACGTTTTAATTAAGATTAACAAGAATTGGGCCCCAGCTGGAAGAGGGCGCAGGGTGAACATTCCGTCATGGTCGCGTGAAGGACGAGCAGGGGCTTGTCGCCGTGGTGATGAACTGCGGCAAAAAAAAGAAAAGAAACATTCCCGAACCGAGACGAGGCACGTTTCGTTACGACGCGCGCGTGGACGGACGATAATTAAAAGACGTATTTTTAATACGAAGAAAATTTTGCAAACCCCCAACCGTTGTGCTTGCTCCACGAAAAGAAGAGAAAAAAAACAATATAAAGAGCGTGGATTAGGAGGTGTAAAAGTGAAAAGATAAAACAAACAAACCCCCCCCACACACACACGCACACACAAAAAGCATATCAAAACTTTTACAACTTTCATCTCGTATCGCATCGCAAAGCCGATCGCGGTGATGGCGTGTAAAAAACCGCAAAACAAACAAAAAAAAGCAAAGGTGTTTAATTAATCTTTTCGGTGGTCGGTTAATGAAGTGCTTTGTGGGTTTCAACTGAACCGGACAGGCAAATAAAACAAAACCTTGTGCAACACAAAAACACGAAAAAAAAAGTGCCGAAACGAAAGGAAAACGGTACCATTTTCCGGGTGGTGTTATAGCTCGAGGTAATTTAAGGAGCGGTGATCCATTCGAGCAGGACCATTCGGGTGGTGCAGGAAATGGGCGGCTCGGACACGTCACCTTGGAAGCGAAATCGGCTTGTAATTAGGGCTCGAGTTTCGAGAGCGAAATGCGAAAAGGGCGAGGGACGATAAAAAAAATCATGCACACACACACACAGGCACAGACACACACAGTCTCGAAACAAATTGATGCGACCAAAAATGGGAGGCAGTAAAAAGTGGGCACGTTCACGGTTCAAGCCCACCGGCAGGCGTGCATTTCGGTGCGAGTTCTTAGATATTTTTTTTGTGCGCGTTTTTTTTTGTCCTCTTCGCAATCCCTCAGACACGCGTTTTTATATTTGACCGGCGTTGGGGAGTTTTTTTTCACTGTACGCTTGTATTTGCACTGTCTCTCATAAACGCTTCGGAAAGCGAAATGAAAAGCTACAGGCAAACAGCGGAAAAGAGTGGGAGGGCAAAAAAAAAGCGTGCACACCGAAATAAAATCATCCCACATTTAATGGCCATCGGTTGATGCCGGTGGGGCCCTACCGTGGGGGGAGAAAGATAGATGGCCGCCGGGGCCGTAGTGAATCTGAGTGGTTTTGGAACATAATAAATAAAGCGGAAGGGGGTGGAGCAGAAGAAAAAAAGGAAGCAAAATGATAAAAAAAATTGGAACGATCCCACGCCGCCACCGGACGCGCGATCAACTCGCGCGATGAAGACCGGCGAAGGCAAGCAAGCAAGCAAAAAAAAGAGGAAAAGGCTGCCCCTGAAACGTTGGCGCGCGAAAAGCAAACCCGGACCTCGCCTCAGGCGGGTGGGTCTTAGGGTGAAAGTCCTAAAAAAAGATTGAAATCAATTAGCAAGTATTTTTCGGCCAATTTTATGCCCGGTCCTTCATAGTGGCCCACCGCACGCCCTGGCCGAAAAAGAGTGTGCCCCCATTTCGTCCTTGCTCGCTTTTTTTGCTTTGTTTTATTCACCTCCCTCTCGAGCCCTTCGGTAGGTGGAAAGGGAGCGCAAGGACGAAATTAAGTTCCACGGAAAATAAACCGTTTCACGCTCACGTGGGTCCGGCGTTCGCGCCAGCTTCCGGCAGGGTGGGTCAATTCGCGCCTGGGACCAAACACACACACGCACACAGAGACACCTACCGGGGGAAAAAAACCATCGCGGGGCCAATTTTCGTTCTGTTTATACCGCCGCGTTCGTGGCTGCAGGGCCCGAGCTCGACGAGGGATAAATTGTGTATTTTATTGCGTTCCGCTCGACGCCGTGGGTTGCGTGGGTGGGAAAGGATACCCCGTGCGCGAGCAAATAATAACAAACGTGCCCGAGTGTGCGTTTGGGTGCCGCCGTCGTCCTCGCACTAATCGCAATTATGGGACGAGAAGCTCGGGCGCACCGATTTTGCGGCGAAGAACCATTATCGACGCATTTTTTTTTTCATCATACCCTTTTTTTTAGGGGACGCGTAGCTTCTTCTTCTTCTTTTCGTGGGTGTGTATGTGTGCTGCTGGTGCTGTTTGCATTCGGAAAACATAATGCAATAAAACACTTCAGCCGATGTCGAGTGCTGCTCGCTGCTCACCTTGGCGAACAAAAAAGGGTCCTGGTTTTTGGGCGCCTTTTTAAGTGCGCTGCGTGATTGTGTGCCGATGGGGGTGTAGAGTTTTTTTTCGCCACCCCATTTTCATCGCTTCTTTCGCATTCATAATTGTTTTATCCCGACAGTCGCTTTCGCTCTCGCGCACGCACAATTCACTGGCCCCCCACCGACGTAAACGGTGTCGATGCGTCAAATTGAGTGCGAAATAATTAGATTTCGAAAGCAATATTTTCCATCAGTGATAACAGCATTATTCGGAGGTGGAGAAGGTTTTCCGTTAGACTTTTTATTTCCTTTCTCCACCTGAAATGGCATCGCCGGTGCTGGAGCCATTCGCCGGGTTGCACTTTTTTCACCCTCGGTTTATTTGTCCCAGTACGTGAGGTAAAAATTGTCGCTCAGTTGCTTATCGTCGCAAAGTAAATAAAATAGAGCACCTATAAAAACATCGTCTAGGGACGCCACCCGGTTCTCGCCCTCGCAGCCATGAGATAAAACTGTTCCTCCCATTCGTGTTGTCACACGGAAAGCGGATAGAAAGTTCTAAAAGTTCGATCGTTTCGATTTTTTTTATATCCCTTAGTCTTCCGTTCACTCATAGAAAAGCAAACTTACCGGAATTAATAGCCGACCCCGCAAAGGGACGAACCACGAGTGTGTGCGAGTGTGTATGCGCGCGTAGTGATTGTGTGATTGTAAAGCGGTGGGTGGAAAAGCGGTGGAAATAATACACCCACCCGGCGCCATCGGTGGTCCGAAATTGCGTCCACGCTCAGTTCCAGGCTGTGCGAGTGTTTTGTCGAAGGGGCAGCAGTTTTCTCATTTTTCCGGTTCCGGTGTTGGCACCGTCCGGTTCGGGGAACGGAATAGTAATTAAATTTTCTCCACCACCGCCGGCCGATTTCGGTGGGTCCTCCGTCAAGTGAGAGAGAGAGAGAGAGAGAGAGAGAGAGCTCCTTGAGGGAGCGCGTACGTTCGTCGTGTGCTTCGAGACCGAGACGAAGACGATCCTGAGCCGGCACGGGGACGCTACCGAAAGGACCCCCGGCCCTGAGTGTGTTCGAGCGAGCGTAAACCGATCCCGAGCAAACAAGGTACCGTATCTAATATTTTACTATATGCCGTATGTTGTGTTTTTTTTTGTTTTCGATGAGAAGGGAGTTGGGATGGCGCACGTGTAAGGACGCACACGGACGAAAGCGATCCGTAACGGAACCGAACCACTTGCTTGTCCGTGTCTCGTATGAGTGGTTATCTATTTTTGGGTGGCGATTCAACGCCCTGGGAGAGCGAGCGAGCGAGAGAAAGAGAGTAAGAGAGAGAGAGAGAGAGAGAGAGAAAGATCCCGCCTGCCGGTGGACAAGGTGAGGACCTGAGCTTTGATTGCGTTGACCGGACCAAAAAAGCCGGAACGTGTTTTATAGGTCAGTGCCGTTGGTGGCCGGGGATCGTCGTAAAAAAAAACGCCCAAGCCGGTTGGGAGGACTAGCAAGGACCCTGCCAGGACCCTAGTACATGGGCCGAGTAATTATTTTGCTCCTCTTTTATCTCACGGTGTGAACTGGAACGGTGAACGGTGCTGCTTTATGGTCGAACTCGACCACCCGGTTCGCTTGGATGCAATGAAATTAATTTTCGTATTTGTTTTTGAAAATACCCATTGAATGCGGGAGCATGTTTGTGGATGGGGGCGTGCTTCAAAGCTCGATCTTGGCTGCTTCAAAGCCAACCTATGGTCGATCGTGTAACAAGCGAGCTCTAAAGCGAGCGTTTGCGTGATGGGTTGGGAAAAATTGTGAAGCCTGTGCTGTTCGGGACGCATATTGATTGTGTATTATTGAGTTAAGTGAGTCCTAAATTAAAGTGAGTTTTTGCAATGATTAAAAGAGAATACTCAAATCAAGGCCTTCTCAGATGCTATATTTTCTTGTTAAACAATAAAAAATAATCATTAAAGCATGTTTTAAGCGCATTTTTTCGTTTGTACAAAGCTTTACAATTATTAAACTCTACCTTGTTTCATTGTGTTGAAGTCATTACAGCAAAACACTTATTAAAAAACCTCACTGAATAAATGGTAGAATGTGTTTTAGCATTTTTATTACTTTTTAGGCTATTTTCTTTGTTCGCTGCGTGTAAAGCAAATAAAACAAGAACGTAAATTTAAATGCACACTTCCCGTGGCAGGAGCATAATGAGCACAAATTGACGTTCGTTGCCTGCATGCCGCCCTCATTAAACGAACCATAAAAGCTGGATCTTATCGATGGTGCATAAATAATTCTCCGCATAAGAGCGTGCTCTCAGTTTCAGTGCTTTTGAGCGGCGCCTATTTGTTCCAAGATTTCGCTTAAAAGGCGATTTCTGTAGGGCATACAAGCGAGTGTTCATTACAATTTCTATGGAAAATCAGGGGCTCAATTCGAGGCAGATTAATCCTTCCATGAATGCTGGAATGGCCGAAGCTGCTGGACCATTGCATCAACTGCGTTATAATTGAGCCTCGGGCGTGTTTCGTGCCACAAATAATGAAAATTGTCAGTTTCGCATTCGCCTCCAGTGGCATCATTTCTTCGGTACGGACTTTTCATGGACCTTGGGGCTTCGAATGCTCCTAGCGCACAACTCCTTGGTCTATTTCAGGCTGCCGCAATACAAAACCCCACCCACATGCGGGTGGTCTGCTAAAGCATGCAGCATTTAAGTGCTTCCATTCTACCATACGTTTTGGGGTTAGTGGTGAATGTTTTGGAAGCGAATCGTTAAATGGTTTACACGCCCGGAAGGAGCGCCCACTCCACCTGGGGAGGAGGATTGAGGAGTGGGAGGGAACCGGTCCACCCGAGAGGTGCAAATTCCGGAGTGTGAAAAGAACGGAAACGAGCTTCTCACCTCACCCGCCAACCGGTTGGCTAACCGAAAAAGCAAGGGTTCCCGGTCTGTTCTCGAGGTCCTCGGGCCGTTGCGGGAAATTGAAAGAGTACGCTCGAGGGGTCGGAACGAACGAGCGAGATAGCAGACGTGGGTGGCTTCACTCGCTCAACCGAGCTGGGAGGCTAGATAACACAAAAGCCATTATAGATCCTCTCGGGTGGGCCGGGTGGGCGTCAGAAGGTCTAATGGGATAGTGCGCGGAACGTTGCCTACAGGCGCTGCCGTGAACGCTTTTCCCCCAGCCAATGTGAATCCTTTATGGGGGTGGTGAGGTGGGGGGGGGGGAAGCCGTGCCGTGAGTGATTGAGTGCATCGTGTTCGGTGTGCCCCCGGAACTGCAACACCGGCGGGCTGCTGGCGTGCATTTGGCCGAAAGCCGAAAGCGGCTCGTGAAGTTTTATTGCGCCACAACGCCCTGCTAAAGGTGGGTGGTAGGCGAAAGGATGGCAAAAAGGGGGGGGGAGGTGGGGGAGGGGGCAGTGATTTAACGATAGTTCTATTTGTTTTTAATTTATCACTCATGCGGGCTCCCGGTGGATCCGCGTGGGCTTTGTTGGTGGAAATGTTCGCTCGATCCGTACGGTGGCTTTGGATAGGTTGGGTGACTTTGGTACGAAGCCCGATCGAGCGCACTAAGTAACATCATTAGCATTTTGATTGAACCTGCTAATGCGTGTAGTGTAATCCCCCTTTTTTAGTGTGTACATGCTTTCGTTTAGCGTCCTCTGGATGTGGTGATGGACGCGATCGCTTGATGTTTGGCGATATTTCACTCCACTTTTAATAGGCCTGTATAGGGTGATAAATTTCCCCCAAGACGTATGAAGTCCTTCCGGCGCATTTACAACTCATATTTCGCAAGGTTTTCACGCCACCAGCTGTACGAGACTCGTGTGTGCAGAACTTCACACATACTCTCGACTTTCGTTCAGTGGTCGGGAACTTCGTTTTTCCTTCGAAGCACCACAAAGGAGGCATTTTCTCGAATTCGATTGAAGCCAGCCAACGGAAGCCAGCCAGAGTGAAAATCGAACCGCGCCCCGTCGTGCATCATTCTTGCGCCGTGCTGGTCCCGGTATCGAATGCACTTTACCGAAACCGGATCTGCGGCTTGGTTCCGCTTCATTTGCCTCCGGGCATCTGGTTCGGTTCCCTCGGAGAACCGCCCGACGTCTTTTGCTGAAGCATCCCCTTGTGGATGGGGGAGTTGTTGGGAAAGAAATTCCACCTCTTGCGCCGGAAAGGAATTTTCCACCACCGAGACGCGTTGAGCCGCTGGCAGCTGTAGTTTGCCTGGAGCTGTGTAGTGCCTTCACGGATGGTGAAGCTCTCCCGGGATGGTGGGCAAATCCGACCCAAACCCGACAGGAAGTTCTACCTCATTGGCTGACACTGATAAATGTTGTACCTTACTCGTTCTCTCTCTCTCTCTCTCTCTCTCTCTCTCTCTGTTGGTTGTTGGTTATTTGCCTCACGCAAGGTTGGTGGGATTCGAATGGCTTTGTTGTGCCAACACCAACCCCGGGAACCCGAACCGTTCGCCATATGTTCTGAGGATGTTTTACGTCCTGCCGTTCCGGTCGGTCGATCGGTCGATCGGGCTACGGACCAGGAGCGGCTTCTTTCAATATCGAACACGTCCGGAAAACGCGACCATAAAAAAAACCCACCAGGCTCCACGCGCGCCACCAATAAGCGGGCGGAAAAAAAGGTTATTGGAAAATTGAAGGTGCGATAATGTCTCTCAGGTTTTTTTTTGTTCATCTCGTGCCGCCTTTACGCGTTTGCGTGTGTGAGACCCACGATGCGGCACCTCGTTTTACAGCCCGGAATGGATCCCGGATCGAAAAAAAAAAATCCTAACCCATCCCAACAAACCGAGCCAAAAGGGAGATGCCAAAGTTCAGCTAGGAACTGGTCAAGCGGGTATCCTGTAAGGACCACTACAAGGACACCACATCCTGAGCCTCGTATCGCCTTTTTGTGAAGGTTGTTTTAGGCGTCGTTTCATCGGGTTGGGATGTTTCGTGAAGGTTCATTTGTGTCGATTACTTAAACCCGAATGATACAATAAAAATAGGCACCATTTTCTGTCCGTTTCATTCCTTTTCCGAGCGAGGATGAGCTGTAAAATGGCCCGTGTGTGTGTGTGTTTTTTTTTGTTACTTAACTATTTACCCTCAAAAGCAAGGCATTATCAGCACTCACGCCCCGTAATGGATATCAACATTATGCATCCTTGTAATCATTAAGCGTTGCCACATACTTTCATGAATAATGTATGGTGCCATGCAAAACGCGACCGGCCGGACTTTTCGTACTCCACCTTTCGAACTTCAACGCGTCAGCAAAGTTTGGTGTCGGGGTTGGAGTACAAAAAGAGTCAGCAGTAATGCTGCCTTGCGCCTTGTGTTGACCAGCCACCGGGCAGGTGCTTTTAGACATTTGGCACACGTTGCAAGCAAACTGGCCGGGTCATCCCGTGTGATGGCGGTGTACATTTTGCATGATTTGTTTGCTAGTATTTACCAGTGTAAACACGACGTGGCTCGATGTGTGTTCACGTTACTTTTCCGTTGAATCGCATGCTTGCAAAATTCATACTCCGCTAAGCTGGAATGAAAACGAGCACGTTGTCCCTGTGTTGGGCCGTCGATCGAAATGGGACTGCGGAAGGACGGTTGTACCTGTCGTCGAGTATGTAACTGTTGGCGTGCCTGCAGCGGCTGATGTCCTTGGAGGCTGACGTGTTAGCGGCTGCAATCGCATATTTAGTTGTTTTTAAAAGGAAACCCCCCGCCGACTAGACAGGAAAAAGAGGGCCGAATGCAGGCGTTAAAGTTATTCCGAGTGCTTGGATTTGTTGTTGCTTCCCACACTCTTTTATCGTCGAGATGGATGGATGTCCTCATTTCAGGCTCAACAGCGACATGAGCCACACCGCTCCCAAGTGGAGCTCATATTTTAGTTTTGGTAGTTGACTCATGCTAGTTTAGTTTGCTTCGAGCACGATTGAGTCCGAAGGGATTTTTATCACGAATCGTCGGTGCACGCACCCTTCGGGGAGGAGTGAGAATGTGATTTATGGCCATATATTAACATTTCGTTTTTATGGCAAACCCCTTTTTTTTCTCCTCGAAAGCACCACCACCCCGGAAGTATAAACAAAAAGCACACGCCGGGTTGCAACCGAACGGGGAGAAAAATATCTATGGTTTGCGAAAAATTTCCCGTGCAAGCGTTCGTTCAGCCGCGTGACTAAAGTGTGTTCCGATGGTTATGCCCCCTTGCCTCTTCCTTCCTTCCCACCACCGTTTCAGGGCATAATTTCGTTAACAAGGTATTTTCACCGGGTACGTACTACTCGTACGCCCTCGTTTTCGCCGCTCCGCAACGCTTTTCGGACGCAACTTTCAACAAGTAGGAGCATCGAAAACACGCACACAAACCCCCCCGAATGCCGCCGTAAACAAGCGAGTCCTTTTTATGTTATTGAATTTTCGAACATTCCGTTTGATCCCGCCCGCCCGGAATGAGCATATTTCACCCGCAGGACAACCGAAAACAGATCCCGGCGGGCAGATAAGCGCACCCCAAGCCCTGCCGGCTTGCTATGGGGACGGTTCTCCTTCTTTTCTTTTCTTTTCTTTTTTTGCTGCTGTCTTTGTCCGTGTCGTCCTTCCCGCCGTTTAGCCTCCTAATCGTCGAACGACATTTACATTCAATTGGCATTTGTTCTTGTCGAAAGCAAAAAAGGTACACCTTGGGTGCTATCTGCCGTGCCGGGTCGTGAGCCGTGCCGAGCGCCACTCCACCATACCGAGCGTGGGGGATTTTTTGGTCCTTACCGCCGTGGTGCAAGGAAGCAAAGCAAAATGGGGGTAAAAATAACAACAAAAATGTACTGTTGTCGGTTGCGTTGGTGGTATAGGGTTTTTTCCATCCCAACCCAACCGCTGGTGCTCGTGCATGATGGCTCATAATCGCAGCTCGAGCTGTTGTTTTCCTATCGAAGGTACCACACGAAAGAGCGAAAAAAAAAACATGCCGGCCCCTAACACACGACATGTCGATTATCCTGCCTGGGCCGCCGGTGTCGGCCCTTTTTTCCGCGCGTTTCCTCAAGCTTTGGGGAAACGGGAAGTACTCTACGCCGACAAACAGGGTCGCCCTGTTCCTCGTTCTGTTTTTTCGCCCTCCACACACGTAAGCGAAAGGGTGTCCACGAAAGGGAAACGAAAGGGACTCTCGTTTCGTGGGGCTTTCGTGGGGTACGACGAATAAAAGCAAAAAAAAAAAACAGCACAACACAAGCACACTCAAATTGCGGGAAAATGTATGCTTTTAGCGCTAAGAGGCAGTGGGGCGTTCATGGTTACATGCACTTTAAATCAATTTTTCGATAAAGATAACCGGGCGGGGAGGATTGTAATTGATTTCAAACGACGACGAGGCCGACGTCGCCACCCGTACACGAACGGTGAACCTTTTTTTTGTTGCGTGCCGTGTTGACGCGACGCGAAGGGAAGTGACTTTTAAAGTGTGATGATTTATACTCCTCAATCATGCTCGGTGATCGTTAGCCTCTTGCCGGTAGTGCCGGTTGAAGTGCGCTCGTACCATAGCATGCAAATGTGTGTGTGTGGCTTGATGGTAGGGTAAACCCGCGAGAGGTGCCATAGTTACGTCGCGTTTATATTAGACGGTTTATGATTTATCGTACGATCGTGGCCTACTGCCATGAAACACTCGTGCTGGCGAGGCGTGTCCGTGACACGTGTGCACCTGTTTTGGAATGGCATTAGGCGTTTGTGAGGGAGTTAGTTGCCCCATAGCGGCTTGAGTGACATTTATTTGCCTTTTAAAAATAAGTATCTACTCGATGGTTGCTTTTTTGTTGCTGTTGTTGCCTTCCCGCACCCAAATTTCCTGTACCCATTTAAGGGGCGAGTAAAGTGGCCCTCATAAAGCTGATCCCGTGTATTACACACTCTCTTCTCGGGAGGGTGCGTGCTAATACCACCATCACCACGCGTAAGCCTATTAAAATTATTGGCTGTTTCAATCGTGTTTCGAATATCCCGTGCCGTTTTGTGAAGGCGGGGGCGAGAAATGCGTTTTCCTCGGGAGAATATTGCCGCACGGCTGATTTGTACCGTTGTCACCGTGGAGGGACGAAAAAGATTATGACACTAGCCTGATATTGTCGTTCCGGGCGAGAAATCGGAAGGTTAGAAAGGAAAAGGAAGCAGAGGAAGCATGGAAAAAAGGGACTTGTGATTTATAATGCGTGCATGAAAAGTAAATCCAAATTTCATCACACCAAAAATCAATTCCAGTGAAGTGAAAACCCGAACCCCTTTTGCGTCATCCGCGCATCGGGGTGGGCGTGTTATCCGTACCGTTTCCGTACCGACATCGACAAGATTACAGGCGGAACTGGGATGTTTTTTCTTGCTTTTTTTTTGCTTTCTCCCTCTCCCTCTCTCTCGCTTTTGCAGCATCGCATTTTCGCACTACTTTCTCTTTCGTCGCAGCATGACTTCTCCATCAATCAGGGGGGTGAGTCCCAAAAGCGGTGTAGGTGGAACAGGGCTTAGGAGGCTTCCTGCCCCACTTCGCCCTGCGCCCGTTCACCCTCCACCATCGCTCCAGGAACATCGCGAGTAAATCCAATCAAATTTACATGATAAAAGGCGAATGTTTGCGCTGCGCTATTGAGCCGTAAAGTTTTGCGAAGGAAAATTCGTCACCCTTCGCACCGCGCGCGGTGGCAGCGTCATTGAGTTGAAGCGCTTTCATAACGATTCAGCAATTTTTCACGCCACATTCCCGACCCGAGGAAAATCCTCCCCCTTTTCGTCCCGGATTGGGACAGGAGCGAGTGGCAGTAGTACACAGTTTTGCTTTGAATATTTTCACCGAACAATTCGGATATGATCCCGGGAGCGAGCATCTGGCCGTGGGGTGGTGGGTGGGGGCAGGCGGGCTACGATGGGGGGATTTTTCCATCCTCCGGAATTATCAAAGGCGGCACGCGGCGGGAGCGTTGCGTTGCGCGAACACAAAATTATTCGCATACCAAATCGGGCGTTTCATGAAAAAGCGATTTCTGTGCTCTTGGCGTTCGGTGAATGCGAGATTTTTCGGTACACACCCGGAACCGGCCGGGGTATTGATTGAAATAGATTAGCCCCCGGGATCGGGCCGGCCCTCGACAATAATGAACGTATCCTTTTTGATGTGGACTAATTTTTAATCAGAGCGCACGATGGAGCGGCAAAAATTGAGCTTATGGTGGGGTGGGGGCGTGAGTGAAGAAGCCAAAAAGCAGAAAAGAGAGAGAGAGAGAGAGAGAGAGAGAAAGTGAAAAAAAAATGATAAACTCTCGAACATAGATTGCTTTCTGCCGCCATCCACAGGCGCGCGGTTGGTTGCATCGCTACATTTCCTGCTCGTTCGCTTTGATTGTTTTCCAATCAGCAAACAAGCCCCGCCGTATAAAGTCGATCGTGTTGACCTGTCGCGAATCAATAAGTGGGGTGGGGTGGGAGGTCCACCCGACCCGAGGACAGAGGGCGATGGTTTGGCAAATATTTGTTTTAGGACAATACGGGCTCGCCCGACAAAGCTGTGTCAATATCGTTTTGAAGCTCTCGGGCACGATGGGTCGGTCCAGTGAAACCAGGGAGGAACAAAAGTACAATAAATAAATGGAAAGATCTACCGCTTGTGGGTGGACGGTGCATGTAGAAATGCTCTTTAAAGGATTCCCTGGAAGATGGGTTTCATTGTTGCATCGCGTATTATCTATTCATGAATTTTCTTTCAATTACTTGTTTTATTGCATAATGTTTTAATGAACATGGTAAAAACCAATGCATAACAATGAATGTGATGCATTATTTAAAAGTATTTTAAGCAAGAAAAATTAAGGTTTTATTAGTTTCATTTTTGGGTGTTGAGTTAATATTACTCATGGACATTTTCAACACCATTTCAATATGTTTAAACTGCTTCAATTGTGATGAAAAATGCAACTGCTTGCAAAAAACTATTCACTATAAGCCTTAAAAACGAATCTTTTCATGAAAAGCAGTTCATAAATTCCCAAAGTAAACGCATAAATCAGCCGAACCAAATATGAAATGCCAACATATTAAATTTCCCACATGAATACGGCCGCCGAAAAGGAAAAATCTAGGGGGCAATAATCCGCGCTAAACAAAAAAAAACCCTTCCCAAATGGTGATGCTAATGTAAAGTAAATAGTGTACCGATGGCAAAAGGCAAGCCCACACGCGGGTCAATGCTGTCGTCAGGAACGGCTGGACCGAACAAAAAAAAAGGGATGATGGTTCAAAGACCGGTCCTAGCCAGCGAAAGGGTCCGAGGGATGGAATCTAATCGAATAAAATTTCGTACCATGGAAAAACAAAATCCACTTCAGCTCCACCAAGCAACGGGAGATCCACCTTCCAGTTCCATCGATCCAACCGTTCCTTGTCGTTCTATTAATGGCGACGAAGGAGGCCGAACGACGGATGGGGATAAAAACGGATGACCAGCCATATTGGGACCATGAGAGTGCTTCGTCAGAAGGTCACCCTTACGGAGGCGCATGTTTGTCAATAACAATGTTATCACCATCCCCGAATGCTGAAACGGGCGAGAGCCTCGAACCCGGTCCGGTAGTGTCCTTTCACCGCACCCAAAAGCCACGCGCCTGTTGTTTCCGGCCCTTTTCACGACGGCGACGGCGTCGGTGGCGGCATCTAATGCAATCAAATCAAAAGTCTTTTTTTCGCAAAAGTAGCAACCAAAAGGGCCAAGCCGAGCGCTGGACGAACTGGACCCCGGTCCCAGCGAGACGATTGTGCGTGGAGATTAGGACGCCCGCTTTCTCGCCGCGTTTGCCCAACCGGCCGGAATCGTTATAATGCTAACGATTCCCATCATCGCCCGGGTCGATTGAGAAATTTGAAAGGGGGATTTTCCGTACGATAAGATGCCACCGATAATCTGCCGGCGTCTTATCTCGTTAATTGGACGGCGGTTGCGTTGCTTTACGGCGCTGCAAATGTAAAGGATTCACGGAATGCCGCTCCGTGGTACGATCGTGACGTTTTTAATGCGTGCCTTCGTCTATTATCGTCATCATGGTGCTTTTCGGTGGGTGTTGGTTGATATTTTAACCGCCTTGCTTGATTGCGGTACCTGTACGCCATTGCCCAGTCAAATCGCGCTCTTCTAACAAGCACCCCATTCGAGCAAGGATTCAATTCCGTGATTAGAATGAAGCACCACATGTGATGAAAATGCAGCACTCACACGCCTGCTCGCTCACGGTCTGTTCTCGTTCAGCTTCCAAACCACCCCCAAAATGGCGAACCATTTTCGAAGCCACCCATCGTTCGGCAATAATTGATAAGATGCTCGACCCACCCGAAAGCCACCACAACGGAAGGACGTGCCATGGAAGGACTCGGGAACGATTCGGCCTGATTCCGCCCGCTTTGATGACTGATTGGCTGGCTCAAGTGTTGGTGGCCTCGGTTCCTCGTGCTGGTTTCGCTTCCATCGCGTCCCATTGCGTGCGACAGACTTCGGTGGCGGCCATCCTTTTGATCACGGCCCAGTTCCTTGCTGGATGCACCGTGGTCTAACGCTGTACCGTGGCGCCACCGACAACGTGCTTCGTTATCCACGTGAAGAGATTTTAATTGTGCCCGCGCGTGCAACCCACGGTGCAGTTCTCCCAGCAACGGTGACGATGGCAACGACGACAACGACATCTTGGCCTCACGCGCTCGCGTGTGTGTGCCTGGTCGACCGGAAAACGGGTTGCATCCCTTTTGGGTTGGTGCACGGTAAGCTGCAAGACGGTGGCATTTGAACGCTGGCGCTACTAATTGGACGTTCGTACGATCGGTTAAGCATGTTTATTACGATGGGCTGCAATTGTCGAGAGCATTATGCGATGATTTGCGGCATTGTTGGAGGGCCGTATGGTGGTGTGATTCGTTTGGAAATTGTTCGATTAAATGCATGTTTTGAATAATATGGAGTGCGATAATAGTCATGCTTTGGGTAGCTTATTTTATGCATCTTTTCTTCCCTGCTTTTTGCAGACTTCGATGAAAAGAAATATGATGGTAAATATTCATATCATACGTGATGTTTAGAAACAAATATTTCTCTTAGGAATTTAAGAAAATATTTGCTCTAAAACACCCTCGAAATCGAAAAATGTTTAGATTCCAAAATGATAAAACAACAAAGAAAGGCGATAACAATTAATGCACTTAAAAGCTACTGCAAAAGCTCACTACAATGCTTATTGTAGTACATTTATCACATTCCGATGCTCGGTTGAGTAACCGCATCTTCTTGGAATATTTAGTTGATTTATCATCGTCCTGAACAAGAAAACCAGGCATAATTAAATATCGCTTCTCACCCGCGATAAGAAAGCGGCTCTAATGGCTTTCCCGGGGAAACTATTCAAAGAACAATATATGTGCTTTTTTTTCTTCTTTAAATCAACACCACCACCGCAACAGACTGGCGCCCTCGAGCACCCGGCATCCCTAATGGAGCTCCGATGCAATTATGTTCACTCCACACGGTTCGTCCCCGGGTCGGTCGGAAACTTGTTGACAAGCGCTCACACACGATTTTCGGGATCGATAATACGTACGCAGACACGGTGGTGGCGCCCTGCAACAAGCAAAGCTCATCAAAGAGCAATTTTCGGAGCCTGAGCCCGAGAGCGAGAGCAGTCTAATGCCATCATAATCCAATTACAGAGCACACAGCTGGTATGATGAGTGCAGTGTTAATGGAAATTTAATCCGACCTTCTTCGGTGCCGTGCCGAGAGCCTGCGGCCTCCGTAACCTTTCGCCGGTGCGAAGGATGGCACCCGTGGGAGGATGGCCGGATCTGCATTTACCCTCCGATTGATCTGCCGCATTAAAATCAACTTTGGTGTGTTGAAAATGCATCTGGCCTGAAGGGGTGGTTTTTTCTTCATCCAGCCCGTTTCCTTCACGCATCATAAGGCGAGTAAAATCCCACCGATGGAGTGGAAGTCTCTTGAACATTAATTTGAATGTTAATAAAGTGGGTCTCCATCGCTAGGGAGGCGCGTTTATGTTTTACCCGTTCCACACCCAGAAGAAGGAAGTCAATTTCGGGCTAGATTTCATCTCAACTCCAGCAAGCACTGCGCTTGGAGAGCGTTTTTAAAGAGGGACAGCAGCTCGCGTGAATAATAAATAACGCTTGCTCATCCTCGACAGGCCCGGAGAGTTTCCACATCAAAACGTACTTGAAGCATTCAGCAAAACCGACATGGAACCTGATATGTGTTCCGCCTCCCGTGAATGCCCGTGGAAAGATGAAAGCGGAAAGTGTTCTCTCGTGTACGGGATGGATCACCCCGAGATGGTCCTTGATAGCCTCTCGAAAATAGACCGCAACCCACGCGACACGTTAGCAGCACACATCTATGGTAGGTGACAGGAGCTGCAGGGTTGCAAAAAAATGTGCAAAAAGGTGGAAAAAAAAAACGAAAACGAATAACGAAGCTATGCTTGCGTTTTTTCCCCCGTTACGCGTGCTCTCGTATTGGTTTCAATATTATACAACCCCAACCGTGATTGTGTGGCGCAGCCACTTGAAGAGTGACGGCGTTTCTCGTGCACGAATGCGATCTCGTTTCAGGCGGTGGTGCACCGACCGGGCGCGTCGTTTTTCACGACCACTTTTCCAACGCTTCCCCATTCACCCACGCGGTCACAAACGCGATGAAGTACCTTGCGAAACATAAAACAGAAACCTCGACTCCCAACACAGAGCCCTGACAATGTCGCATTGCGTTTGTTCCGGGGGAGAGAAATGCAGGGTTAATTGATTTGAAGCCACCGTTCGCCTGCTCTCGTCGATTTTTTGGGGCTGGTGTGGGTCGACCGCTTCCGCGTTTTGCTGCAACATCCTTCACCCCCAGGGTGGGATGGGGGAAAAAAAATCATGGATTCAAAAACAGTCCTCCGTGCTTGACTCGAATAAAACTGTCGCCCTGAAAAGGCAGCATGTTTCGGGTGAAACATTTTTTTTTTCACTCTCGTTCTCCTTCACTCTGTCTCTTCGTTTTGTTGTGTAAAAATAAAACAACAACCCAAACACAACGAGCACCGTTCCGGGGCAATCGTCGAGCGTCTAGCCGGGCGCACTTTGCCTGTCCAGCTATGGCAACGGTGGTTCATTTTTCACGTGCCTTCCCACGGCTGTTCTTGAGATTGCAATCGATCTGCAATAGCGCGTTCAAGGATTGGGCTGGTTGTGTGTGTGTGTGTGTGTGTGTGTTATTTCGCCTTTAATTTGATTTTCTCTGATTTCCCCACCAGCTGATGCCGACAGGCGCTAGGTCTTTGGTGGTACGTTCGGTAGGACGTAGGTGGGAGCAAAAGTGAGACGGATCCGTTGACAAAATGATACAATGAGTGCCACTTCCCCGGGCGAACGGTGGCAAACACGTGGCAAGAAACGGGAGAAGAAAGAAGTGGAAAAACTGTCGGGAAGGCTCTATTTTTTGTTGTTGCTTTGCGCGTGGAAATGCAACCATCGCACCTTCGAGAAATAAGCCCTGTCAAAATTGTCATGGCAACACACCGCGCCCCATCTAATCAATTGCTCGTTGGGTGGTGTTGGTTTCGCGTTGCCGAGAAGTTTTATTAACTGATTGTCACGTGGAAAATATTGACAGTAGCGCGAGGAGAAGGTGGATTAAAATTTTCAATTTTCTTATCACGAGCGTTCGAGCTGTCGATCGATCATGGAGTAGCTTTTTGGGGTTTGTCTGCGGTTCATGAAAACGATTGAAAATGTCGGAAAAATAAGAAAAGGCGGGGTCCATACGCTGAAACAGAGTGAATTTTAAAAATGAACAAGACGGTTCCTTCAAATCACAGCATTTTTTTCTTCAACCACGAGGGATAATCCAAATGGAAATAAATAGTGCCAGCAATAAATAACAATATGTTTCTGGATGTCTTATGTTCGGCGAAGAAAAAAAAAAAATACGTCGCACTTTTGGAACTTTCTATCGCTTTTCGTGTGTTGCTCAAAACGGATCGTAAAAAAGCCGCCCTCGGTTTTCGTCATCGCACTAGACGACACTTGGCATCCGTTTATTGTACTTTTTTTTGCTCTTTTTTCGTCCCATCTTCCCCTTCCCGTTTAAATGCCACCCAGCCCGTGATGGAAACCATCTACATTTATGGAAAAACTTTGGCGCATTAATTCGGTGGAGGATTTTAAAAGCTAAGAACAACAACTGCCAAGGCAGATAGCTGTTCCGGCGCGTTTGGCTTTCGCTTTGAATGCTCATTGTTTTTCCTCGAGGCGCACTTGAAGTCACCCCAACCCCGGGGGATTTGTGTGCTTTCCAGCATTCCAGCGTCTCCGGTGGAGGTTTGTGCTTGATTTTCCTGGCAGTGCTTGTGTCCCGTCGCCTCGTTGCCGCCACATCTCCCTTATCTATTGCCAACGCGTCGTCTTGTCATATTCTGCCCGTATCGTTCCCGGCAGATGTCAACTTGCTGCATTCCGTCCGTTCTACCAAGAGGACGGAAACAAACCGTCGTCGTTTGTGTGTGTGCGTGTGTGTATTATTGTTTCTGTATCGCCATTTTTTCTCTCTCTCTCTGTCTCTTTGTTGGCACCCTTAAATGAATGGCATGATCTAATTCAATAAGAACAGTGAGTACAGCACCGCGTCCGGTTTCGAACAAAACAATCACATATTTCACCGTGAGCGATGAAGATAGTGGAGAATGGCACTGGGATGTCGATTTTTTCGCGATCTAGAAGATACCGTTACTAAATTTATGTGAAGAGAAAGCTGAGCGTTTGTGTGGCGGTGATGAAATTTGTTATTTATTATTATTTGTTCGCTATTATTTGTAGCTGTTTATGTAATTATGGGTTATCTTCTTCTTAAATCGCTCAGCAACCATTGAACGGGCATGGCCTGCCTTGGTAACGATTTCTATGACTTGAAATGTTTCACGTAGCCAAATAATCAGTCCTGCGTCCGGAAAAGTGTGGGAGACTAAATATACTATTTTGTTGTTATACAATTGAGAAACACAATTTTCTAATATTAGATGATTAAGTTCAAGGAATCTTTGAGGTATAAAAAGTTTCTTTGGAGTTGTGAAACATTGCTCAAAACATTGTTCGAACAATGTTTCATCAAATGAATTTATGACAGTTACTAAAGAACTTACGAACTTCCACCAGAACGCTCCGCTAAAACTAGCTACAAACTAATGCCCAACGATGCTCGGGCGGGTTGCTGCGTGCCCGAAACACAATACCCCTTTTGCGCTTCAAAGATGCATCACGCAGCAGCACCAGCCTGATTGCATCGTTCCAGAGCAGCACCCGAGCAACCGACAACCGGTGCGCACAACCGGTCACGCCACACCAAAACAGCTCCCTCAGTTACGACAATGAAACCGCTCGGGCAGATATATACAACTCCCCGTTCCCCAAGGGACGGTGTCCGTTTCACAGGCGGCTGCGTAACGCAACCGAAAAACCCCAACCGAAACATCAACAACAACCCCCACCCAACGAAAGGGGCTGAGTTGATAACGCAGTGCCGGCAAAAACCCCGGCACGGTGTGCGTGAAAGAGCAGCCCACCGTTAATTGCATGCTAGATTTCACAGCTCCCAAGGTTCGCGCGGCCGAGGACACGGGCATCCGGTTGCGGGAATCCTTATCGTTCGCTCTCTCACCGGCCACCGGGGACCTCGGGCCGGATCTTTCAGCGGCCGCATCGTAATGTTTCTTTTTATCGTGGCCTCATTTATGGGGTGCCGGGGAGAAGGTTGTGCCGTGACGGGGCTCAGGGAAAACGCTCCTGGGAGCAATTGTTGGAAAATGTGTTAAGCGTCAAGTACTGACCGGGCCACTGGTTTGGGTCCGTGCAGCTTCGTACCAGCTTGGGGTTGGTTTCCGATTTCAAAGGTGTTTGCGGTTGGTGCGGTTTTTCGGGACGCAATTTGGAGCAGAAGGGCTGAAGAATGCGCAACGCGAGTCGGTGTGCGTTCACTGGCGCGCTGACGAGTCGGTGCTTAATGCAAACATATTAGTGGTTGGGTGTTTATTTCAGCCAACGGAACCGTGTTGTGCCACACCGCAACGGTTGCTCCGGCCCGGTGTTTGCTGTATTGGGGTTAAAAAGTCCTCCCACGTAAGCTCGGAACCAGAAGCAGAAGCTCTTATCTTGTGGGTGAGTTTTTTTTTGGTTGTTGCCTCTTCAAACCACCGATCTAGCAGCATCTTTTCACTGGCAAAAGGTACTCGCTAAGCAAACAGCCAGCGGGGGCTTTTTCCGAGTATTAAACTTGCCCACACACCGTGATCAGTACGCTTGCCTAATTACGCCAAGGCCTTCCACGACATTCGCGCAAAACCCCAGGTTCGTTTGACGAATCTGAAGCATCGGTAACCACTTCAAAAGCTCAATCTCACCTTCGCACCCGGCTATTGATTTATTAATCAATCTTGCGGCCGATGCGGTTCGTGCCCGATCGCGCGGGAGTGGGTTTTCTTGCCTCCCCCGTGGGTAGGCGAGGAAAATTAGCATCGCAGCTGAAGCGAAAGCGTCGTGTGTGGTGATTTTCCGTGCGCCATAAATAATGCATCCAACACCAACACCACTTTAGCTGGCCTTAAAGCATGGCCTGACATGATGGAGCGCGTGCGGTTTCTGGCAAGGCCTACTTTAATTTTTTATTTGCTCCCTTTTTTGCCGTGAGTCCTTGTCAAAAAAAAGCAACCAACTTAACGTTCAAAAAAGGGCAAACGACGTAAATTCCCCGAACCGCTCGAATATCCCGGGTCGAGACGTGCTTTAGTTCATTTTTAACTGGGACTGCTCGAAAAGTTTTGCCAGCGTGTCGTACTTTCTCCCGGGTTCGTGTCGATTTTGCAGCTACTAAATCTTTTTGCCGAGAAAAAGGTGTACATCTACCTTACCTTGCTTGCGTTGTAGACAAGCGGCGAGTAGGGATCAACTTCGTATTTGTACAGGCACTTGCCGGCTGCTTTCCCGGAAGAGCAGATCGTATCGTTTGCGGGTCGCTTCCTTCGGGCGGTGCTGATCATTATTTCGTAAATTCGATGATTCGTTAAACTTTATTTGAAAACTTTGCCTGAGCGCACCGTTCCCACCTGGCCGGGCTACCGAAGGGCACTCAGGGTGGGAGAGTTTTCCCGGGCGCGTTACGGAAGTGCAAAGTGACAAAGAAAAATCTGTTTGGTGAACGTTGTTTCTTTTTTTTTTTGCTTGTCCCTGTTCGCTCGCCCTCATCACTCCCACCACAGACAGGTGCGGGGTCTTTTCCACCGGTTGGCAGCTGCTTTTTTTGTGTGTTGCTGTTGCTGCTGCTACCGTGTCCTTTCTGATCCTTCCGCCGCTCCAACCAGGGTCCGGTGGTGCGCTGCAGTGGTAAAAGGCAGTGGCAATAAAAGTGCAATTTATCTTCAAACAAGTGAAAGTTACCCATCCTTAAAACCATCCTCGAAGCCCCGAACCAGGAGCTAAGGACTAGGGGATCAACAAGGATAGCCCGTGCAACCATCGTGCCAGTGAACAACCGAGAGAGCGAGAGAGAGAGAGAGAAAGAGCGCCCCAGGAGTGATGAATGATATTGTGGTGAAGTGTTTTGGAAAGGATGTTGAAGGCGATGAAATAAACAACGGTCCTCGATGTCATAACAGGGTTCCGTGTCCGTGCTTTAGGAACTGGCGGGTGAAAAATGAAGGTCTAGCTGTGAGCCACGCCGTTGTCCAGCTCGTGGGGGGGGGGCAGGTGCTGGTTAGCTGCAGTCGTGGTTGTTTTTTTTTTCTTCCTCATTTTTTTGTATTCGCGCGTGTGTTCTTATCCTTCCGGTTGCTGGCTCCGTCAGAAGCTAAGCAAACAACATTTTTATCCAATGAAAACGCCTGTACGCCTCGTAAGAACCACTCGTACAACCTCGTGTTATGCAGCACGCGACCGTCTGGGGAGGGATACAAAATGTGAAAGCAAATGGAGCAAAACGGGCGGATTATTTATGATCGCCGCCGCTTCATTTGGGTCCGTCATGTGCGTTTAAATGTACCGGGAGTGTGGCAGAAAAGTGAATCGCCAACACTGGATCATCTCGTGTTTAGGGTGTATCGGTGGAATCGGTGGACCTTTTCTCGAACAACTCACCCCTAAAAAACACACGCGCACATGAACATATCCCATCCTCATCCGCTGGTCGTGTGCGTTGATTGGAAAGCTTTTGCACGCGCGCGCCTCTGCGAGGAACTTTTCATTTTCACCCACCTCAAAATGCAGGTGTCTCGGTGCCAGACGGAATTAAAACCGGCTCCTTCAAACGGCCAGGCGTCACGTGCGTTTGCAAACACCACCAGCCTGACGTGTCGCACTACAATAACCCCTGTACCGGTCTGGCGCATTACTCACCACACAACCCTCCCGGGCATCGAACGTGCTCCCAGCGTGGGGTGGAGCGTATTGTTATCAGAGCTAAAATGGGGAAAACATTTTCCACCACCAGCGGCTTCCACGTCACGAGTCCTCGCGGCCCCGGATAGACCGCATAGATTGGATGGGTGATATTTTCACCTCTATTAACGCACATATGCCGGTTGCTGGCGTGGTACGTGCCCAGTGCGTTACCCTGTTCGTCCGTACACCGGGGCTTTTAGCTAAACGGTGTCTACCGCCTCCACGTACTGCAACGAGGACGGTGGGCCTTTTCGAAATGAATCCTCCCTTTTCGCCGGCGACGATTCGTCCGGGCCTGGGGGTGGCTTCGTCAAAATGATTCGTTCAGGGACGAGGTCCTGTGATGGGTGCCCCGGTGGTACGTGTGGTGCGATAGAGATCTATCCTCTCCCCCCACACACACACACGCACAAAAAGTAGACCGATGCGGAAAAATTGATTTATCACGCTGGTGGAAAAAGCGAAGCGAACTAGACGTCGATTTCAACGGTGCCGGCACGGAACGGGACCCGAATTGGCTTCGTAAGGCAATGCGTGGCAAACCATCTCGCAAGTGTTGCGAAAATCATTGAAAATCATTGGCGCACACACACACACCTCACACATACGCTCTGCCACCCACGCGAGGGGGTACTTTTTTGAAAGTACAAATTCCATTACACACCAAAAATGCCACCCATGCTTCTCAGGCACGCCCTGGGCAGGGGGGTGAAACTTTTTCCCAGTAGTGCTTTTAAAAGCTTTTACCTCTTATCGATGCCTTGTCACTTCCCACTCCCCCATTAGCCTGTGTGTGTGTGGGTGGGTGGGTGAAGGCGTTAAAGTCTTAGCCGAACGACTTGTTCCCCGAATTCGTTCGGTTTGGGGTGACAAATCAGACATTGGATCAACACAGGATACGCTACCACTCGTTTCACGGAGGTGGAAAGGTGGTGTGGAGAGCGGAGAGGGGCGTAGGTGGAAGAGAGCGAAAGTTGAAGAAGCGGAAGGTTAAGCGCGTAAACTTTGGCTGACGTCGAAAATCCACTTCACATCACACCACGAGCACTTCGCAAGCAATCGAATGACACCGGAAACTCGCTCCTTCCCTCTCCAACTCTCTCGTAGGTACTGTGGCCTCATTTTTAGACCTCCTTTCAAATCCCCCCTCCCATTCCACCTACCCAAAAAGGGAAAATTTTTCACCGTATTTTTCACCTCCCAATGGCTGCCCAAAAAAGCAGAACCGCTCACACATGGTACCGCGTGGCGAAAGTCGCCCAGTAAGTTTTTAGCATGCAGGTCGCTTCCTTTGTGCCTGTGTGGTGTGTGGAAGTGGGTCGATGGGGGTGGTGGCAGGAAAAAGAAAAGTTAGCTCAATTTCATTTCCTCGGGCGGAAGCCACAGGACTTGGTTCATTTCCCGGGGGCGTCGGGTTGTTTCGGAATGCGGGCACCGCAGAGTTTACGCCAGCGCGTCGGAAAATGCCACCCTGCGTGCCACAGCGTCCCACGCGCGTACCCAGCAGGTGAGGAAAAGCGAGAGGAATTTTTCCACCCACCGCACGAAGGGCACTTTGATCTTGATCCGTACGCACAACTTGCCACGGTTGGCGTTGGTCGGCAAACGCGAGCAAACGCACCGGCCAGTGTGCGCGCATGAGCAGCCTGCGTACATTTTCCGAATGAATGTAATTACACGTGTCGAGGTGGCAGAAGCATCGATTGCACGCACGCATGCACGCACGTGGCCACGGGTCGGGTGTACGGTTCGGATGACAATCTCGTTTGGCCGCCGGGCGAATGCTTCCGGATGATGCGGTGGTCGTGATTTGGAATTATCCTTGGCACTCAGGGCCGGGCTCAGGTGACGCTCGGGTTGGGATTCTTTGGCATTATCGCGGCCATGTGCATGATCAAGCGACTCTATAATGAAGTCTCGGGGAGGCGCTTCTGATGGGATTTCTAACTGGCTGAACAATGGTGCGACACGGTGACTTATGTGATTAGGCCGACGACTGATTATGGTTGGGTTAGATGGGGTTAGAGAGGTGGCTAGAAATGATTTGAAGATGGTGATGGCCTCGATACGGGAAATGCGCTCTTTGGTTGAATAACAAGCGCATCCAAGGTGACTGGTTAATTAACATGGAGTAAATTACGGTGCATTTGGGAGATGCATTTGTGTCAGTTTCTTTGGAAAAATATACGTGATTTTTGCTCTCCTAATGCTATCGAATTCATGTATCTTTGCTATATAGTAAAGGGTTTTTATAAACAGAGTTTCAATCAAACGCTATTTTAAATTCTGAAGATCCTTCATTACATATTTCATCATCATTCACATGTTCAGATTACGAATTATAATGGCGTAATTACCATGGCTGCTTTGAAAAGAATCCGGCCACCTTTTGGTGAAATCTTTCCATTTCCATCGCCATGTACTGAACTTTAAAACTTGTCCTATTGTTCGGGCCAAAATTTTGTGTGCTTAAAACTCTTCAAATACTGATCCTAAACGCCATTCATGCATCACCATCTAGTACCCATCGTCAGCTGTCAATGCAATTCTCCATACCGAGCTGTCAACTATTTGTTTCGAGTGATTATTTTTCATGATTTCCCTACGCAACAAACCCCGGAAAAGGAGACGCACACAAGCCCGCTTTGCGTTGAGAAAAACAACCGAAAAAGTAATTAAAAAACTCCGTACCAAAGGCGTGTAATCAAGCCAAGACACTGTTTGCCTTTCAGCGCTTTAAATTCTGCCGCTTAATAAATGTGTTCTTCAACCCCCGCTCGGCTAACCTCCCTCGGCGCCTCCCAATTCGCGCCCCTCTTTGGCTGCCGTTCATGAATCTCTTATGCTAATCACATCTCGCGTATGAGAAGTCATGGGAAAGAGTTTGCCTCGGAAAACCGGCCCCACGAGGCTGTGATGTGTCAGCTACACGCGCCCCCGTGCAATCTCGGCTCATCCCCCCCGGTGGGGGTGGTTGTTTTCCGAGGGGGTGGATAATGGCGCACCACCCTAGTGCCCCTGTGGGCATACTCCCTCTCCTCTCCTGAAAAACAGTGGTACATCACGGAGCCACAGAGTTTCGTGTGTCCTTTTTCCGGGTGCGTGCGTGCGTGCGTGGGTGTGGTACTCGAAACTGGAGCAAAAGGGCTGGGAAAAATCACAGAAAACCTCCTCGTGGTAAAGGATGGTGGGCCACAAAGGTGGTAGCAGGAGGAAAACGGACGCGCGGCCGGCTTCCGGAGCTGTTCGAGGAGCTGTTTTGTTTTCGAGCGGCACAGCTTCACGGTTCAGTCTTATTGCTTCAAACGCGGCGGAACATCAAATAAATGTCACAGGTGAGTGGCATCTCGTGTTACGGCCGTAGCGAGCCGGATGCTCGATGGTTTTAAAAAGGAATTTTATTCACGAAAAGCGCCTGCCCTGGGGGAGGCACCGGTTTTTTTTTCGGGAATCGTTTGACAGCAAAGAGTTTGCTCACGTTTCGGGCGCCCGTGGAAGCGCTCTTCAAACGCCACGGAAACGGGTCGCATGACGAGTGAAGGAGAACGAGGGAATAGCGCTAAAGAAAATGAACGCCGAGGCACGTTTTCTTGGGATGTCGAAAGAAATCGGTGAGCATTCCAAGGGCCAGATAGGCTTGTGAAGGAGTGGCCGCTATCGAGCCGAAACGTGTCACGCGCTGTTCGCTCGGCCGGTTCCACGATCGGCACCATTATCTGACTAGGTGGGAAGGCCAAAAATAGAACCGTAAAAGCCCGACCAGAAGGGCTTCCGAATTTGTTGAAAATTATGTGCCAGATTTACGGCACAGCACGGGTTAAGGCGAACTCCGGGTTTCGGGAGATACGAATCATCAATAAATAAACACTGCATTGCCGATACGAAGAATTACTTCCTGGCTCTCGGTGAAATAAATTCGCCCGCTTCCGCGTACGAAACCTAATGAGATCGGCGATGAACCAGTCGTGGTTCCTGGGAAATTAGAACAAACAGGCTCGAAAACGCGCCGCTTTCAACATTGAATGGAAAATTTCACTGGAACTTTGATGGATAAAAATGATATCGGTTTGGTACGGTACTGTGACTTGCATAACAGCCTTTTTTTTTTTGCTGTTGATTTCTGCCGCTTTTCCATCAACTTCCCACTTTTTGCTGTGCTCACAATAGGCCACTCCAATCCCTTATTGAATTCCCAATGGGGCTTATTTTTACTCCGATTCGATTACGATTCCGTGCCGCTTTTTTCTTCTGCCTGTGTAAACATCCGATTGATGCAGGACTTAACAAGCGCTTACATAAAAGGATCATGAACAAGCTGAAAGCTTTTCATGAACGCAATCCATGTGTTTTTTTATATCTCCGAGTTTCATTGGCAACCCAAGTGCTTCACTGACCACCGACTTATGGTTCCGTGGTCGTGCGCTGTACAAAATCGCCCGATTGAATGGTATCTTCAGCACGGTGAGGATTATTAAATGGAGTTTTACTTTGCAAATTAAACTCCAAAACTCTCCAAAAGCTTTCCGGGGCTCGATTTAATGCCACTGATGAAGCAACACGACGGTGCTCAATGGTACGAAACTGGGTTTCGGTACAACGAGCCGGTTTCGCAATTAAAGCCATTCCGAGATGTGTCACCGCGTGTGTGTGCCGGCGGTGATAAATTGAAACCTTTATTTAGAACCATAACTCCACCCCGAAACGTTCGCTCGCTCACCTGCCATCACGAGCACCCGAACCGGACAACACACGTGCTGCAGCTGGCTGACAAATTAAATGTAGATTAAACGCACCTAACCCTTGCCGTGACTCGGTTCGCTACCCGAATGCTTCCCGGAGTCCGGTACGAGTCCTTCCTTCCCAATCGGTGGCCCCGACGATAACGAGGACGTGCTCGGTCCCGGTGCAGTTCCTGGTGCCACGGAAAGCGAAACGGACGGAGCGAAATTAAAAATACCCACCTTCCCCGGAACCGGGCCGGCCGGAAAGTTATAATCGGCTATAATCCCTTATCCGGAAGCCATAATTTCAAGCAGCATCCGGTAGCGAACCCGAGTGCTCCTTAAAAGCCCGGTACTCCCCATGTCGCGCTGCGGTGTACCGGCTACCCGTTCAAATGAACACCAAGTGGTACCGTCGCAGAATTCGTGCATGGTTGCGGTTTTTTTGCGAGCCTGGTAGGTTACTGCAAAATTATGACAGAATTCCGGCCCGACGATGGAGACGCCCGGTGGGTGGTACGAGAGTGTTTAATTTTCCCCCTGCCCGAAAACGGCACAAAACACTCACGACGTCGCCGCCGTTTCCGTGCGACGTCAACAAGCGTCCGTGGGTGGGTGGATGTTTGGGCCGAACTGTTAATACGGACTTCCCGTTTTTATGCACAAGGCCCGGTTGCATATTCCCGGCAAAGCATCTCGTGCGCTTTGTTACAGCATGCCAGCGGAGCGGTCTTTCCGAAAGCTGCAGAAGCTGGTTGGGTTCACGTGAAAATAGTCCTTCACGCGAGAGCGCATGGATGGAAAAGATCGTTCCCGAGACTGGGGACCAGTGCACCGAATAGGGGGGGTAGCGAGTAATTGTGCATAAGTTTGTATGAAATAATTTGCATGTGGCTTTTTGCAGGGTGGATGTGGAAGATGAGCTCTCTGGCGGGTTCTCTCCACGTTCCGGTTGCAGACAATCGGGTGAATGGAAAATACAACGACAGAGAGGAGAAAAAAAACTACGAAAACTCGACTCACTCACTGCAAGATTAACGGAGTGATTTTTGGGGAGGTAGTCTTTGCCGAGACGATCCGGACAAGCGATCCCCATCTGTGCCGAGCGTATGGCGCAACTGTGCCCCAGCGAAAGATGGACCGTGTTTTGTCGGGGGGTTCGGTTTGATGCAGCGGAACCGGAATAGCTGGAATTGCTGTCACAATATGTTTATAAGCGACAAAACAGCCCTCCTGGGTGGGGCCGTCTCCCAACAACGAAAGAAATCGTCTCCCAACGACCGTTTGATACACGACATGTCGCTTTGTCGGTTTTGGTCGCATGACTGCATGTGAGCTGCTCGTGTGGTAGTGAGTTTCCACGGTGAAGCATCCCGCCTGGTGGTGGTCTTGAAAGCATGTAACTAACGCACACTTGAAGTAGTTAGGAGATTTCATTAACTTACTTCCCGCGATGCCGAGCGCGTAGCTCAGGATCCGGCTTCCGGTTCCGCGCGAGTGTTCATAAATTACCGCCATTTGGGTGTGGGAAAAGAAAGAAAAAAAAACACTCACTTCATTCACGTTTTCCGAGCTTAAATCGTTAAAGTTTTCCCTGTCGCTTTGAGCATGAGAAACGGCACCGGAGGCATCTTCCACTATCTTGGCCGCCCGTAGGCAAAGAATGTCCGACCAGTGGGACCGCCCGCCGGTCGCCAGCACGCAGTACGTTATCATTTTAATAACGTGCGTTACATAATAAACAGGAATTTGCTAAACGAGGGGATAAGGCTTATCGGGTCTTTTGAGGATTCTCGGCCGCTCAGGAACGGCCACGAAGGCTCTCGAAGGCTTACAAGCGGAAGCGGATCGAGCGCTAACAACGAGCCACCTAAGCCCTTTTGGCTGGTTGTTTCGCTGGTTTTTCCCCCCCTACCAGATCTCCAGGGCGTTTTCCTTCCCCACTAGGCGCCGTTAATCGGAACCGGTGCGTAACGCGTTCGTTAAGGTTGGCCTGCGCAGCACAGTTTTCCACTACCGCATGACGCCGAAGACACAGGGTGGGCGTTTTTTTTGTGTAGAGCTTTTGCTAAACAAGGAACCCGAAGAAAAGCACCTTTCTTGACGAGCTTATGCTCGTCAGGTGTTTCCATGGGAACCGTTTTCCGACTGCACTGGTTCTGTGGGTTTGTGTGACGTTCGGTTGCTTCGATTCAAACAAGGCTCCGATTTGAACTGCTTCAACTGCAACCCTACAAGCGCGCTTCGTGTGTCAAACAATGGAATTATAATTCCAGTTCAAATCAAAGCAACCGTTAAATTACATTTTAACAGTCAGAGCTCGGCCCGGGCATCTTTTCACCTGCTTCTTCACCGCAGCCATATTGCCCCCATCGCCGGCGGGCTCGCTCTGCATGGGTGCTGGATTTGCGGAAATTCCGAGAATCCGGTGAACGCCTGTGAGTGTGAAATGGCCGACACGCCGCCGGCGAGAACTTTGCGCCTAGCGTCCCCCGACAAAACTTTGAAGTTGGGGAATTAGGACCGAAAATTGAATAAGCTTAATTTATTCATACACTACGAAATTATCTTTACGGCTCACCAGAAATGAACGTTTTGCGAAGTTAATTAACAATCTTTCACTCCCTGTGATCTCTGCCAGCTGCAGTGCCCGACCGGTGGTCCGTTCGGTGGACCGGGTCGAAAGCTCACCGTTGACGACGATTACCCGGCGGTCCCGGGACGGGCTCCCGGATAACTCCCGGGCAATGATTAACCTTTATTCGGTGTACGAGAACGGTGGCGAACGAAGCCATCCTGGCGCCTTAAGAGGCACGTTGCCGGGCACGAAGATGAACCCGGTTATCCCGGAAAAAGGGCCGCCCTAGATTCCGGAAATCCAAACAGCGATCGAGGCCCATAACGGTGAAGGCCCGGCGAAAGTCATGAATAATATCCGCTCCAGCCACTGACTGGCCTCAACACCCGTACGGTTTGGCTCGTCCTTGGTGGGTGGAAGATTTTACAAGCCGGTCTCGAGCGGCTCCATGCCACACCGTGCGGCCGGAAGATTCCACCACTAAGGTGCTCACCTTTTCTTGAAGCGAGGCGTCTTGGAAACGAGTTACGCGAACTTATCTCGTTCCCGTACGCGTCCCAACGCGAGTTTTCCAGTGGCTGGCAAAGGCGTTTGGCTCCACCCGGTGGGGAGTTTATTTGGAATAGTAATTTCATTAGTGAATTGAATCACATAATCTCATTGCAGCCGGGTACCTTGCGCCGTGCCGAGCGTGCGGCTTATTGATGCGTGGTTTGTGGTTGCGTTTCGTTCGCGGCATCGTACGCTGTCTGCGGTGCTGCGTGGTGATGGTGATGAAAAACCCTTCGTCCTGCGTGTCGTGGCAGCATCCTGTTTGTTGGTATTTTGTTGATTTTTCCTCGCCTTCTTCTCGACCGGCTTCGTTCTCGTGTGCGAGCAAACCAACTCACCGCCGGTGACGCGTTCTTTCATTCGGATTCAAATTATTACTTTACAACTAAGCACGTTAATGAATATCCTTGCGCCATCCGCGTTGCCACGACAATGGCCATTGAGCGGGAGGTGCTGCAAATGAGATCCGACGGGTGCGGCCGGCGGCCGCCCGAGAAAGCCGCTTTTCGCCGGTTTCCGAAGGGGTTTTCGTGTGCGTCTCGAAGCATTATCGTCACTCCGGGGGCAGAGTGATGGTGGTTTCATGGCGTTCGAACGGGAAATTAATTAAATTTACTACACACCCGGCAACCCGGGTGGGGGGGTGTGAGGATGGAAACGCGCGGAGGAGTCGTTCGCGCTGTCGAGATCGGTATTGCGTTTGAGGAATTCTAGCCATTAAATGCCACGTTTTCATCCCCGAGCCATTGTTTATTTGCGCACGGCTACGAGATGTGGGAGGTTTTCGATGCGATTTGTTTCATTTTTTCATCCCCCACCAAAATTGATGGATGGAAATTTGGCTTGCGTTCTTTTTTTTCCCAACTCCCCAACGCGTGGCTTTAAACTTCAACGTACGATCGGGCGCGTATGTGGCTTTAGACGTCCCAGTAATTAGCCCCCCGAAGCTGAATATTGTTCCAATTTTCCTTTTTTTTTGAAACAACTTTTTCTGGGAAATTCTCAACCCCGGCCGAGGGGCAACTTTTTTGGGCATGAAATTTTCACCACCAGAAAAAAAGGGCAGCTCGCCCATCCCCCGGGCCAAAGGGCGAAAAGGGCGGTGCAAAAGTTTCGCCTAATTAATGATGCCCACCTCACGCCAACGGGAAGCGAACCAGGGGTTGGGGATGAATTTGAACGGATTCATCCTTCTCCCACCCGGGGTCGAATGGCGGCGTGCCGGAAGTGGGTCGGTTTCGTTCTTCTTTTTGGCTTCTTTCTCTCTCTCTCACTGCCACTTCCCAATATGTGCTTCACGTCGAAAGAAAGGGCTCCGAAACACTCGATATCGTTTGTCAAGCGTCTAGGAAGGGGTTTTACTTTCCCAGCCGGTATCCCGCTGGGCGAAATAAATGAAAATCTTCAAAATTGCTACCGAAAAACCCCTTTCTCAGTACGGAGCACGGTGCGATAGGCCGAAGCCCTTCAACAGCGGGCGGTCTAAAGTGAAGCAAAGAGAGAGAGAGAGCGAGTGAAAGAGAAAGTGGGAAAAAAAATCCGGAAAAAGCGAAAGCAAACACAACCGTGCCGCGTATTACCGCCCGGGGGCATTATTTGGCTCATTAATTAATTACGATTCCTTACATGATTACCCGAAGGCGACGGCCGGAGGGCTTCATGGAACGGTTTTCTTGTGCGTTTTTTTTTTGGTCGTTGCTGCTCTCGCCTTCTCGGCCCTTTTCCTTGGAAATCGACTTTCCGCGAAGGCTCACCGACCATTGTTTTGAGAAAAATTTCGGCTCCACGCATTCCTGCCGGTTTGTTTTTGCTTTGCTATTTTTCATCCACGCGGTCGGGGATTGGTTTTCAGACGAACAAATATTGTTGCTTCTTGCCGTTTACCTTTGCTTCTTTTGTCTTTCTTTCTCTCCATTCAGATCACCTCCGCAGCCGGTTCCGGTCGATTGAAACACAACGTGGCAGGACGAGTGAAGGCCACCGAAATGGGCGAAAGCATGAGGTCTTCCGCCTGCTGCTGGACGTTGCTCCCCATTCTGCTGCTTGTGAGCTGCTGCGGTAAGTGCCCTAGCTTAAGATCAGCCGCCCGGCATCGATAAGCGATCTTCTGCCGGCGTAAATAAATCGTTTTCGATGAAAGCGACGACAAACGGAGGAAACCCCTCGTGGCGTGGCAAAAATAGCATCAACACAATTGTGACTGACGTGCAATTAATTATACATTTCGGTCAGGGGAGTTTTTTTTTTTGGGGACAAGGACGATGGCCTGTGTTGAAACGCTCTGATGGATCGTTTCTGTGCTACGTTGTTTTACAGTGTCCCATAAAATGGCATGTTGCTGAAAATTGTGATATTTCTCTCGCTCTCGGTGCTACATTATTAGCTCTCACCGGGTCCATTACCTAGGGGGTGGGTTTCGTGTTATCAAAACTCAATTCGCTTAGTGTTCGATCGATCGAAATCGATCAGCCGTACGATTGCCGCTTGCTTGCCAGCCAAATTTTCCAGCTCAATTTTCCCTCTCAACGACCCGGACCGATGGTCCATTATCGGCTCAATTGCTGCAGGTAGCCCGAATCGAAACCGACCCCAGGGGGGTGGAGGATTTTTGGACCTGTCACAACACCACCACGCTCTAGCTGGACGGGACGTTTGCCATTGGGCCAACGAAAAGTTGCCAAAAACTCACCCCAAGGGTGGTTTAGGTCTGCTGCCAACAGCTCCCGGAACTGCTTCGGATCGGTTCGAACGGCACGAGAGAAAAAACACACACACCTACACCACTATCGGTTCGTTCGGTGTCTCCTTCTTGATCCCGCTCACTGGTGAGCCGGGGACGAAAAACAGCAAAAGAAAGCAAAGGAAAAGGCACAAAACAACTAGCGATAGCATCGCCTTCCGTCCATCGCGGGCCCCCCCATTGGGGAGAGGTTGAGACATAAAATTAAATCGAATATGTTCACAGTCGTAAGGGGAAAGTGTCCGATTTGGATAAATAAAATTGTGAAATCACCCGAGCCCCGGTCTCTCGGTGGCCCAATTGATCGCTTCCCCTGGGCAGCCCATGGACGAAGATGCTTCTAAGAGGTTTCTAATGTTTTTTTTTCCCGCCCCACTTCTGGGGAATCGATTTTCCATCCACGGTGGAAAAGCGCCTTAAACGATGACACAGTACAAAACCCGGCCCGTAGCAGTGTTTGTAATGATCTGCTGCTTCCGAAACCATGGAACGCCAGGCATGGCATTGTTTTTAGTGGCCTTTTGGACACACTTTCCAGCACTGCGATCGAACATCTGCCACCGTGTCTGTCGCATTATGATAAAACAGTGTACAGCGAGCTAACGGGTGTCGAGTCGATGGCGAATTTTGGGTTGGTGAATTCCACCGGCATTAACAGCACCGGTGTGCGAATGACGCCCGCGTAAGAAGCGATGTTCCGCAAGGGGGTGCGAATAGTACATCATCATTAGGGAGGCACTCGGCTACCCTGCCCAGCCTCCCACCCAAAAAAAGGACAAAAAAGGACGCGTTCGTTACACGGAACCACTCGCCATGGAAGCGATCCGCTTAAAGTGAAGAATAAAGAATTGATAGCCACCGGGCGCCACCGCCACCGTATCCGTTCCGTTGCACAAATAATAATCGTAAAAATTTATTAACTATATATGTTCAGGCTCAAGGCTTACCCCCGGGCGCCGAGTGCCTTTGCCCGTCTTTTTTTCTCGCGCTTCTCCCAAACACGAACAAACGAACGGAACGAACGAAGCCCTGCATCGACGAGGGCGAGGACCGTTCCAGCTGCGAGCAGAAACGTGTTGGCATTTATGTCCTCGGCTCTTAGGAAGTCCTCGCCTTTTCTCGAGATGGTCTTCCTTCTCCCCACCTCCCCCTCCCTTTTGTCTCCTCTGCCCCACCGCATGACGCCTTTTTCCGTAACCTTTCCCTTAACGAACGAAATGGCACCGCTAGGCTACGCTTTCAGGTGACCCCCGACGGGGCCGGGGCTCGAATGGCATGTCTAACGAGCGGCACCTATTTTCTTTGCCACGGGACCGAGGGCGGGAAAACTGATATTTATGGGCAGGTGAAAAATGAGCCCGTCTCTCGGGTGGCGAGGGCCGGTGCCGCGACGCCGCTAATAAAAGTGATGGGCGTGCTGGGCGTAAGAATGCGCACCACCGGAATGGCACCCCTCTTAGTCGGCTTTTCTCTATTTTTCCGGGCTGCTATTTTTTGTTGTTTTCCCTTTTTTTCCTCGATTCGTCCTTTTCGTGCCCTCCTACGACGTGGGCCTCCTATGGCAGGCGGGATTTCAATTAGCCTTATCTGTTGTCACTAATTGAAGGGATTGATTTGTGGCCGGGAAATTGATTTTCTTTTCGGAAAACGTGGCTGTTCCTTTTTCCCCATTGGCGGGGCGAAGTGGATCCTTTTTAGGGTTGGGTAGGGGAAAAAAATATGCTATTCGCCCTTGGACATTCGGGCACCCTAATGGCGTACCGTTGTGTAAGGCTAAACGAGTGTAATTTAAATGGAAATTCGACGACATTTGTGGACGCGGCGGTTAGATGTGCAAAAATCTTTAGAGTAAGCACACTTTAATGGCATGTGTGCGAGGTGCGTACTGGTGGTTTCTGATCTACATCAATCACCATCAAACACCGTCTGTCTTGTTTTTTTCATTCTTCTGGCCGTATTTTTTTTTCCTTCACCACTTGCAACTCAACACTGGCGCCATTTTCGCCTTAGCTTGTTTTTCCCAATCGAGAGAAATGGAGCCATAGAAGTGGGAGAAATAAAAGAAAGGTCCATCGCTTTTCTTCTGTGCAACCCTTTTAAGTCATCCGTAGCGCGGTGCTAGCGTGACAAGGAGGCCTCCTGCCTCGTGCTTTGCGTTGCGTCCCATCACGCGTCCATGCTGAGCCGTACGGCTGCATAAAATGGCGCTGGAAATGGTACACCGACCGATACGGGTGCGGAAATCACTTTCCCCGCATAGCATAAATAAACGTCAGATTGTGAAGTTGATAGTTCTGCGTGAAAACCGGGCGTTGGGTGGACATTTTTCTTCCCCCTGCCTGCGATCCTTCGCCTTTTCGGTCGTTTATATCATCACCATCACCATCGCCATCGCCATCATCATCATCATCATCGTGGTGATCGCAGCAGTCATTGGTCGACGTGTCGCACGGTGGTGTTTTTATTAGAACTACTTCAAGGAGGATAAGTTTGCTCGTTCGCTTTGCACCGCCGTTTGACAAGCTGAGACATTTTTCGGCACAAACGGCGCTTCCACGGCGTGCGAAATGAGGCGACACAAGACGCTCGCTCGGAGATGGAGCAAAAGAAAAAGGCGGGGGAGAAAAAAAAACGAAGAAAAACCAACCCTCTTGGTCCTGGAAACTCGCCACGCCGCGTTCAATAAAGCCGGCCGGCTGGTGTGACCTTCGTGTCTATGCCGGGCCGTAGTGTGAAAAATAACACCAGCGAACAATTTATCAATTTCAATTTAAATGGAGCCAAATTTATCACGAACAAAAGCGCCCCATAAACCACATTTGGTGGGCAATGATTTTGAAACGCGCCCCCGACCAATTGCCATCGTGGGGAGGGTTTTCGCGGTGAAAAGGGTTCTCGTGGTGGTGGTGGTAGGGTGGTGTCCTTTCGGTGCCCTTTGCCACCCCACCCCTCCTCCCACCGCTCGCACACCCCCCCGGAGGCCATATTTTTGACGACCCTATCCGAGACGGCTAATGGGTGAGGTTGTTAGATGGGCTATGGCGTTTTTTTTTTTCGCTCTCTCACTTTTTCTTAAACACAACCGAGAGAGAGAGAGAGAGAGCTAGAGATCGGGGGAAAAAAGACGCCATCAGCCTTAATAGGAAGCTCTTTATGCCGTGCGAAAGACCCCTCCAAAGGATGTTCATTACATAATGTAGTGCCCGGTTTTTGTGTGTAGTAAAATAGTTCATCAAACTAACTGCGGCGCGAATGTACAAAACGATGGTGGTGGTGGTGATAGGAGGGTTGGGTTGGCTGCACTCAGGACGTATCGACCGCCCCCGGACGACGGTTATCGCCGCTGTCTATCGTCGATCAGCTGAAGGTGCGATAGAACGCCTTCCGATAGCGCTCACACGCTCTCCCGCCGAAGGTACTGAATATGTACACCCACAAACAGAGCGAGAAACGTGGGTTTTTTTCTCTCTGTGTCTCTTACTCCCCACCGTCACCACGCGAACCCCGGTCGAACGAAAATGAATATGAAACAATGTATAAATACGCCATTTCATTATCATGATAAAAGCTTTTTCCATTATTTGTGGTGATGTCCTTCAAACGGATCCGAATGAATGCACCCTGAATCAGTGGGGGAAACCCGGAAAAGGGGGGGGGGGAAACCCGGCAGGGGAAGGATATTTTGCTTCCGTCCCGCGTGCGTCCTCGCGATGGGGACAACAACAGGCATGTCCGGAGGGTGGCCCATTTCCGAAACGAAAGGGAAAACGAAGAGCTAAATGAAAACAGCGCCGTGAAATTTACGGCCAAACGTAACAACACGAGTGACTGGGTGGGTGGAGAGTGGGTGGAAGCACGGTGGAAAAGGAGTGGCGGACAACAAGAACCAGGACAACTGGCTGGAGGATTTGTCCGCGCTGTGTATCCTTTTTTTTTTCGTTCGAGCGAGAATAAAACGAGCCCTTCATCGTACTTTGGGTGGCTTCGATGGAGTGAATAAAAGAGAGAGAGAGAGAGGGAGATGGAAAGAGATAAAGAAAGACGGTGGTGGTGGTTCGAAAAAAAGCTGGTAACGAAACCGATAAGGAAAATGGTGGGTTCCCCTTTGACGGTTGATTGTTTGCCTTCCTCTTGACGCGCCACGTTGGAGCAAAGAAGACAGAAAAAGTGAGAGAAAAACCAACCGCCAGTATGCGAGAGAGAGAGAGAGAGCGAAAAAAAAACACATTTGTTGATCGTAAAAGCGCTCCGTTACAAATCAGGCTGGTTCCACCGGGTGGCGTGGGTGGCAAACGGCATGGATATTTGCCGAGGAAAAGCACTAATGGCCAACCATTTGGCCGCGTGGGCTCCCCCCCGTTAAGCTCTCGGCTACGGAAAAAAAACCCCGCGACACCACGCGAGGGTGACAAACCACTCGGGACCACTGCCGGCCACCAGCCTATTAGTGCTGAGACGCTCAGTCGTTGCGTTTTCCCGACTGACCGGACGCGTACCTTCCTCCCACGCCCGGAAGGACACGCCGAAAATGCGGGTGGCAATGTCTTGAGATTTATCGGTGGTGCTGGCGCACTATCTTACGGGGAAATGGGGGGGGGGGAGTGGGTGGGGTGTTGTGGGCCCCGTTGTTTACTGCGTGCTCGTGACCAACTAACGGCTGCCCGGTGAACCGCTTTGGTCACAGAGAATGTGTCGTTGTTTTGGGCCCGAATCGGACGATCCATAAACAAGGCGATAGGGCGGGTGTTGTGGGGGTGGGGGACGGAGGGGGAGGGCGTACGCTGCACACGACATCCGGTGGTTCGCGCCAGGAACTGAAACGGAACACGATTGTCCTGCCGCTCGTCGCTTCCACCACCCAGAGACGCCCTCTGGTGGGCGGAAACAAAAGAAAACAGCACGCCATAGATAGAAAGTTGACGTATCGTAATTGGCATGTTTTGCTGACGGGAGTAGTTTTCCCTCTCCCCCCCCCTCCTTTCTCTGGTCGGTTCCGGAAGGCGAGCTTTTGAGTGGGAAATTGAATTTCCCGCTACCGCACAGGCGCCAGGGTCCCACAACGGGTGTGGGATGGCACTCGCTGCTGGCCCTGGGAAAATGCACCCCGAAATCCCTTAAGTGCAGCGTCTCCCGGTTGTTGTGGTAGCGAAATTTCCGTCCGGATGGATGGAAAGATTGATGCCGCGGGTGGTGTACGGAGGGAATTTGTGTTTTCATAAATTTCATCGTCCTTTCGGTGGAATGGAAGTGGAAATTTGTACGAAGCGTATACACTGAAGAGGATGGCGCTTCAGAGATGCAGTTACAATCTCATCGTTTTTTTTTGTCATTCGCGTAGTCTGGTGTATATTTTACTGTATCTTATCATACTTCCACAATCCACAATCAGCTATGGTTATTAGGTTTTTCTTCTTTACCTCGTGCCCATTTTTGATACCCGTTTGGACCATTGAAAGGGAGTTATCTAAATTGATAGCTAGAGCATATAAAATCTTAGTTGATCTGTCACTGAGGAGGTAATTCAGCTTCATCATATCAAATTTGAAGCAATATTCCGCTTTGAAGCTAATCGCACTTCACGTAATCAAACCATATTACATTCGGATTTATTTGTACATTTTCCGTGGATAAATGAGCTTTAATTTTGATAGCACGTGTAGTTGCAGAAAAACGGTGCTTGACTTTTAGGAAAACGATCCTGGAAATAAGCCGAACGGCTCCAACGTTTTAAAGATGAATGACCGTCAATCAACCGATCGAATGCATTTTCACATCGCTTCCGTCTTTCCATCAATCATGTCTCAAATCTCCACCCTCGTCAGAAACCCGAGCTGGCCGCGAGGCTCATGATTATTCTTCCTCCGCTCAAAG
The DNA here is from genome assembly GCF_943737925.1 of Anopheles nili. NCBI lineage: Eukaryota > Metazoa > Arthropoda > Insecta > Diptera > Culicidae > Anopheles > Anopheles nili. Next base: position 62,608,760 of record NC_071291.1, on the reverse strand, counting down.
GATTCACCCGTAAGCTGAAGGTGCTTTATAATCATGTGGCATTTACCCACACACCGGCCGTTAATTTTCGCGCCTACGATGCGTCATCTCACGAACCGGATCCGGATGGTCCAATGGACGTAAACCCAGGCACCAGATTGAACCCAGCGCGACCGCTCAATTTGCAATTATAATCATTATGCAAACCCTCCTTTTCGTGGCGAGCCATTGCTCTATACCTGCCGATTGCCAATCGTTTCCCAATCAAAGGTGGGTGGGGGTGCTGTAAGTGGAAATTGATTTCCCGGTAAAATCCCGGGTCACCCGTACGGTGGCCCATTCGTACGCTTTCGATTCGGGGATAATTGAGTTGTTCGTGCGCCATGTTCGTCACGGTTCCGCGATCTGCCGCGTTGGTTCCGGGATTCCACCCGCTCCTTTTATTAGCTGCACTGCTTGCCAAGGATGGGCGTAATTCACCTTCCACACCCCATTTTCGATGGGGAAGAGGATCGGCTCGATTGTTTGCGACTGAAGTCAATCGACGTCACCGGGATCAAAGCGAACGCCGGCAATAAGCGGCACCGTTTCAACGCTGTTGACAACAATGGCCCACGCCCAAGCTACAAGTGGCCGAAGAAGCGAACGAATTGGGCGGTGGGTGAACATCGATCGATGGTTCCCGTTAACTCCCCCTATCGTCCTTCGTAACGCCGCAGGACGAGCCTTAAACCGCGAAACCGGGGAAACAGCCATCTGTTCGATCGACAAAGCGCGGGGTTTTTGAGTATTCAATTACGGCTCCCAAACTCCCTCCCGAATGCGGCCAAATGGGCACGGAACGCGGAACCAACCACCCGTTCGTCCTCCCTCCCAGTGACATCCTTCACGGGCGACGCGCCATCAAAAAGGAAGTCATCATCGGCGCGGAAAGAACGATAGCGTGCCGGCGCATAATCGCGAAATCAACGAAGTACTTTGCCGAGCGAATTAAACACTTGACTTCACTCCGGCCACCCCGACACAGGACTTCGGGTGTGTGAGTGAGAGAGAGAGAGAGCGAAAAGGAAGAGGAGAAAAAGAAAAGAAAAGAAACACACGAAGGAATCCCTTCGAAAAGGTCACATTGGGTCGAAACTTTTGTGCGCCGCGTGAACGATCCTCGAGGGCTCGACTGGCTGGGGGAGGGGGGGGGGGGAGGGAAAAAGGCCATGACTTGGCAACAAAAATTATGAATTATGATCGTGGGAAATGAAGGAGAACAAACTGCCTGCCCGGTGGGTGATAGGGTGGGAGACCGCTTGAAGGAAAATCCACCCACAATTCCCGTCTCCTTTTCTTTCACACTCTCGCTCCAGATGGCCCTCAGATTTGCGAAAGCGAACGTTGTGTTTGTTTGCGTGTGTTTTTTTTTCTTCGTGGCGACCGGCATCGCGATGGGAAAACCGCCCCCCTTCCTTAACGCTAATGTTGAAAAGTTCAGCAAAGTGTAATAAGAGCGATAAGATAACGGGTGATCGGACAAGGGCGCTGGCGTGCGGTGGGTTTCGCACTTGTTGAGCGTCTTGTTGGGTTGCGCTTATTTACCGCGCAAGTGAAGCCACATTACGACTTAAGGTCTTCTCTCTCTCTCTCGGTGGGTGGAAGGACTCGTGATAAAAACTCGTATTGGTGGGAGGATGGGAGATGAACGGCTTAGCCCCGAGAAATGGCCACTTTCGCATGAAGTTAGATTGTTTTAAGATGCGTGCGGGAAAAAGCTCAACCAACCATCGATTTATGACGCCGCTAAGGCTCGATGAATTGATGAGAGATGGATTTTTCTTTTGGCGTTGTGCTCTTTTTTTTTTGAGTGATGCCGTAATCCAACGCGCGTAAGGATACGCATTTTGATTCCTCGAACTTTGCTCGGAATCGCTTTAAAGCTTCACCATCCAGCCATCCATCCATTCGCTCCCTCACTCGATCGTCCACGAGGGTCCACGAGCCACGAATAAAGTTGTTTTGAATTAAATTAAATCACTTGTACCGGTTGAGCAGGAGAAACAATCATAACCAGATCCTCCGGCGCTAAGACGCTTTCTGCGGGCGCCCGACGACGAGGACGAGCACCGAAACAACGGGTCCATCCGAAATTAGATTTCCTTCCGCGAGCTCGTGAGCGGAGGATGCGGCAGCGAAAAGACAGCAAAATGAAACAAAAAAAAATATATATAAATGAAAAGAATGGCAACAAAAATGGTACACCCTCTCGAAGGCACACCGCCCTCAAGAGCGATTGTCGTGAAAATGAGCAAACATAAGACGAGTTTGGGGTGGTGTAAAGTGAAAAGAGAAAAGCCCGCCCACGCTTCCGACTCGCCAACCCCACACCAAAAACGGGAAAGCCGTGCTAAGTACAATGAAATCCATATTTCGCCATTCCACCGGCACCGGAAGGAAAATTGGGAAAAGAAACCCATGTTCGCCGCACGGAAACCGAGGGGTGCGATCTGCTTCTTTTTTTTGTTCCCATTTTCTACGGTGATCCCGCCCCCGCAACCCTCGTTTTGCGTGGAATTTCACCGTGCGCAGACAAGCGTACGTAATTCTATTGCCTGGATTGTGTTTCGTGCCATGGGCGTCTTTTTTTTTGTTGCTCTCTCTTTCTCTCTCTTCAGCTTCCATTCCCGCTCATTTTAATTTTCGGCCTACCGGTGGTGGCCTGTGAACCTTCAAGGTAAGGCGTCTGAATATCGTGAAAAACAATGGCGCCCGGGCGTCCCCGTCGTGTCCCGGTGAAATTGAAATGTAGCAACAGTCACCGTCGCTCCCGGGTGTGCCCAGAAGGTTCAGGTCGCTGAGGAGGACACCGGGCGAGTGTGTTCGCGATGTGAAATGAAATTTTTAAGCGAATTCTTTTTTCACAACCGTGTGCACGCCGAAGACGGACGGGCGGTGGGTGAAAGCTAAAAAGTCCATAAAAGCGCACGGTTTCCCTCAAAACGGCCAGACCCGGTTGGCTGGAGGCTTTCTCGGGGTGGGGGCGAAAGTGAGCGAGAAAAATGCGATTTGTTTGGATTGAAGACATCCGTTAATCTAGGAAATACTTCCTGGAAAAGTCTGGTACGAGCTGGCACGCGCCAGAGCCTACTTCGCCAGCACCTGAACCTGACCTTTGAAGGAGGTGAAAATGGGCGACCATCGTGTTCGTATTTACCGCCCTTAAGTGTAACTGGCGCTCGTGAATACATTTTACAACGCGCTAATTTATAGTCTATTAGGATGATTAAAAAATAATCAACACCCCATCGATCGAAACCCATCTCCCCCCAGAGGATCGCTCCCTGATAAAGGAGGCCGCTAATAAAGCTGGTCGAATCGAATTAAGCTTGTCTTCTGTGTTTTTTTTGTGTGCGTCGTAACGCGATAAAGTAATTGGGCGGATTCGCGCACCTGCCGTGGGTGTTGAGGGGTGTTTTTTTTTCTTGTGTTTAGTGCTCTATAAAAACAGCCCTCTTGGCTGGGTTTTCTTCTCCAGAGCTTCCAATAATCAAGCTAATGCCGCCGGTGGTGCGTTTGGGAAGTCTGCACACGCGTTACCGAACACGCACTCGCACTCGCGTAATGAGCCATGCTGGGGGAGGAAAAAAAAATATGGCACTTTTCAATCAACCACACGTCATACCACGACGCCCGACTGGATTGACATCGCGCGCGGTGAACTCGTAAAAAGTGCATTAAGATCGGCTTGCACCCTACGCAAGCCGGTTGCGGTTTCACGCGTAGTAAATAAAGTTTCGATGGGTTTCGGTGGGTCGTAAACGTGCAGGGCTCCCCTTTTTTTGAGGGCTCTAGTGTGAGGCTTTTACGTTGACGTTCAAAAGGTAGCCGCGTGGGTGCTCGAAACGGAACAAGTCAATCAGAAACACCGAACGAAGAGCAGCTTCCGGGAATCTCGCGGGCACGAATATATTAACCGTAACGTTTTGGCCTCTCCGGTCGCCGTGTGCGCGAGAGTCAACAAGGGAATACGCGAAATCTATCGCAAATATTTGACGTTGGGTTTTGGTTTTGGTGGGGCGCGTTTCACCGAGCGAGACCGGGCACCGAGTTTTGCGATCCGAGGGTTTTGTGGGGCTCGATCCGAGGATGAAATGTCAACGGTAACGGTACCGCCCGGTGACATGAAATTCGGCGTAAAAGTCACTGTACTTGTCGGAAAGTAAAGCAGACCCCAACCACCCAACACCACGTCCTGTGGGAGGGACGCTTTCGAGAGGGTGGCAGAGAATGTGTGGGTGAAGATGGAAAAGCAAAAGTAAAGCGATCGTTGTTAAAACTTGTCTATCTCGGGAAAGGGGATGGTGTAAATGCACGCGGGATAAAAAAAAATAACTTCTCTCCACGGGCAGAGAGGAGCCAAAAAAACGTAATCATATTCGCCGCTCGTTGGTGAGGGGGTGGAATGGGGTTGAAAAGCCACCCCCCCCCCCTCCCACCCGGCAGCCTCCTGCCAGCTTTCCCTTCGCTTCAAGGACTTTGAGGGCCGTTCCACTTTCCGGTCGTTGGGTGACTTGTTTATCGATAAGTAGATTTTTCCGTCATGTTTTGTTAGCCGCCCGATGTGACAGTGTGTGGGTGTTTCGAATCTCTTTTTTATGGTCTCCTGCCATCCGACCGCGTTCCAGCAGGTTGGTTCTGCATTCCCGCGGGATTTTCCAGAGGCGCTAGAGGCGCAGCGTGGCGTGAATTTTGCCGAAAGAGCAGCAAATCATGTTAGCGACAAAATAGATAATACTAATAAGAGTGTTTACATGGCGGGGGATTGTTTTTTTTTGCTCTGTTTCTATTTTTTGTCACCCGCACCAGGCTTCAGGTTGATAGAATACTCCCGCACAGCTCTTCATGGCGGCGTGTTTCAGGGCCGAGTTTTTTCGATCTCTTTCACGCGCCGCCGTTGTGGTGTGTTATTTTGTTTGCATATTTCCTTAAATGATTTACCCACACACGCCGCTCCAGCTTTACACGTGTACCAGGGAGGTGTTGCATGATTTCGCAAACATTACCGTCCCCCCACTGGCTTTAATGTTATGCAAAGTGCGCCTCAAACCGTGAGCCGACTCATGCGGGCTTTGGCGCAAAAATGCAAAATTCAAGAGCACCCACGAGAACGCGCACCGTTAGGGTTAGCGTCACGCTTGCACCCACCCACAAGCAAAGGGTGGGTCCAAAACAGGAGGGGGCTGCCTGCTGCCGGGATACCATTAGCGCCTGGACGCGCGTCGGACCGAAAGCCAACGGTACCACGGGTTCGCTTTTCTCTGCTCGAGAGCGCATATTAATGGTTGACTTCCCGCTTGACTTCCGGCTGGTCGCTTGCTGGTGTTTTCACTCGGTACGGCCCCCGTGTTCTAGCGTATGAATGTGTGTGTGTGTGTGAGGAGGGCTTCTTGGAGGGCACAAAGGTCCAACGAGGGCCACCCTCTTATTGCCACCCAGCGTAGGGGCCTTTTTATTAGGTTTCAGTTTAATTAAAATTCATGCCACCCTGTGCCTGCTGTGCTGCACACGGATTGTTCACGGTGTGTTATATGAGGAAAGCACCGTGGATAACCTCTGAAGCGTTGCCCCACAAGGTACAAGGATATTAGTTTCGCACAACGGCGTGTTTTTTTTTTTCATTCTTTTTTTGCCACAAACGACATGATGGATTTTCGTCCGCAAAATTGACGGCAAAATGAAGCAAATCACTTTCCCCCTAGATCATCATCCCCGTGGGGAGCGTGGGATTGACATTTTTTTCCGGCGAAATCGGACCACCAAGGCAGCACCTTTACAGCACCGTCATGCGTGAGTTGGCTGATTTTTAATTTGCTTTCGCGGAAAAATAATACACGAAATTGGCACGGGAAGTGAATTTATTCCGGCCCGGAAGTTGATTTGTGCGGCGATTTTTTGTGCTTTTTTTTTTGCTCCCTGAACGCTCCTGGTGAACGTTAATTAGGTTTACCGGGCCGAACCATCAGCGGAAAATGGAAATTCCACCGTGCGCGGGTGGAATTTTTAATACAATTATTGCCCCGAAAAATTACTCCCGCGTATTGTTGTGCGCGAGTTTTTGAAGCGTTCTGGGGGTTGCCATCTCCATTTTGAATCCCCCCCCGGAAGTGGCGTTTCAGACAGCCGTCTTTAACGTTGGGGGGGGGGGGGGGGAGGGCGGGAGGGAAGACGCAACTCAGTTCCCGCCCGCCCATTTGTTCGTTTTACCACCACATTTGCGTCATCGGCGCACTATCTATCTATCAAAATGGCCACTAAAAGACGCCTCAAAACACCCACCAGCGATGATGATGACGATTGTTTGGGGTTTGGGTGAGAGAGAGAGAGAGAGAGAGAGAGAGAGAGAGAGAGAGAGAGAAAGGAAGACTAATGGGCGCCAATTCGGGAGTCCGCTTTCGTCACTCACCCTCCTTCCCCTCACCGGAAATGGCAAGCGTCTCGGGACACACCCCCTCTCGCGTGTGCACACTCCCCCACCAACCACCCCCAGTGAAATGAGCGGCACTTGGCGCGCGCCCCGGGGCGATAAATTCAATCATTAATTCTAATCCACCGCCTCCCGGAAAGCGCTCTCGGGGGAATCATTTCCCGACCAAGAGGAAGTAGGGGGGTGAACCTGCTAATTTCGTAGACCCGGGAGCAATTTATTGGTCTAATATTTACGCACTTCCCCCCAGCGAGCCATAGCCACACGCACACACCCACTCACCCACACGGCTGGCGCGTCGGATGAGAAACGGGTCTACGGGGAGGTGGAGGGAGTGATAAAGATTTTTCGCTCCCACCAACCCCCCCCCCCAACCCTCCCACGAGCCTCTTTGCGCGGTTACGCCAGCTGCGCTTTCGCTCACCGGAAGTGGAATTTCGTGCGAATTGGTATTCACCGATGCGTGGCGCACCACGGACGGAACAATACGCATCAATAAACTTGGCCTGATGCGTGGGCGGGCCAATGGCAAAATTGGCGACCGAGGCTCGATCGTGAGCAGTTTGGGTGGCGTGGGTGGAAGGTAGCTGTTGATGCTAGGCTTAGCTGGGTTGGATTAAAGCCGGACCGGTTGAATCGTTCCGCGGGCACGTTTCGCGGGTGCTTTCTACTGCCAAGAAAGGCTTAGGTTGGCGTTGGTTTGGTGAGCAGTGAAAGGGTTGGGGTTTTGGTATTACAAACCCAAACACACACACACACATAGACAAGGTCACGTGCTCCGAGGGTTCTAATGTCATTAATGAGGCGAAGAAACGAATGTCCACCGTGTGTTTGGAACCGAAACGTGCCGCATTCTTATAGCGCCCTAAACCGCCCATTTTGGTTGGTTGCATTTTTAAGCACAATCGTGAAACACAATTTCCATGTATGTGCATTTATTCACAGTGACCATTTTTTTGTTTTGTGTTCCTTCCCCGTGTGCACGCCAAAGGCTCTTTCGACCCGGGCCAAGACAAGTACTCGCGGGCAGCAAAATCGGTGCCACCACGCGCTCTGGTCCGAACGCGCGGGCGCACAAATGCATTCCCACCTCCCCGCCCCCGCCCCCCCCCCGCCCCCAAAACCCCGTTTTGGACGCTGATAGCGTGTGCCATAAATAATAATTTGCCATGTTTGAGAGTTTTCCTGCACGCCACCACCGAACGGGGCCGCGCGTTGTTGTGCGCTTCGATGCAGAAAGGTTTAATAAATATAAAGGTACATAAAAAACCACCCGGGGGAGGGGGGGGGAGGGAGGCGAAGAAGCGGTAAACGAGCTGTGCGCCTCCTTTCCGAAACCCACCGGATGCAGTCGCTAAGCTAGTTCCGGTTCTCGGACACGAGCGACTAGGCGCCTCCATCGCGCGCCACAGCCCTTTTCGAAATGGCCTTCTCTTGTGGGTATGTGTGGCTGTGTGGGTGTGTGTGTGTGTGCGGCCGCGTGCACCCGTTCACGGAATGAAATAAAGATAGCATTATAATTGAAAAGGAAATAAATTCAAACCGAAAAGCCCTGCTTGCACTTGGCTTGAAGGGTGCAACTGCAATCGCTGGGTGCATTCGAGTAGCCCGTGTAGCTCGAACCACCCGCGAGGATTGTGGGTGAATAATGAAGGAAGTTATCACTCCGGCACTCGGGGGAGGAGCTTTTGCGCGTAAATAATGGATCGAGTCGTTGAGAAAGGAAAATGGCGCACCGTGCATTATGAGTTCGAAAGGGTCGATGGTTGGCCCGCGTGTTAATTATTCCAAAAGGCCAGCCAGCTTCTAGCTCAAATCAAAGTTGTATAAGTTTATGATTGCCATCCCATATCGCGTTCTAATTATGAAGCCTTTCGATGGGAAGGAATTGCGGTCAAAAAAGAGGAAAAAAAATCATGCTCGAATGATCTTTCGAACCGAACGCTTCCACGCAAATCCGCTGAATCTCTCGGGTGTCGGATTTCATCACGTTCTATGCGCGTGTGACCCTGGGAGCGTTTTCTGTACCTCTCTTTCTCTCTCTCTCTCTCACTCTCTCTGTGTGTGACGGATTTATCCCCTTTCCAATCGAACGGTGGAACCCACCGGCATTGCTAATGACTGACATTCGAGCTGTCTGGCACCGTGCCCAGGGAAAAAGGCCTCATTTTTCCGATATTTATCGCCGCCCGAGCCGCCGGTACGATAAATAATTCCACACCATCGGCCGATTCGAGGGGTGGAGAAGGTTGCCACCAATGTCGCGTTGTTTTTCGGTTCCTTTCCCAAACCCATAATAACCGGTGGGGCCCAGTGTATCCGTTTTGTTCCGTGCCCTTGCCCACACTCCCACGGCGCTGCTCGCTGGTGGTGATTATTTTTTCGCCCTCCTTCCACCCGCTCGTTTTTATCAGGCGACATCTGAGCGCCAACCCGCGTAACTCGCGCCGTGAGGCGAAACCGGTTCGGTCGTAAATTTCGTCATTTATTAAAGCGATCGGAACCGACATCAAATGGGGATGAAATTGATGATTTTCACCCGAAGCGGAAGCGGAAACACATAAGCGGAAACCAACCCAACCTCCTCCTGTAACTAGCGTCATTTGTCCGTAGTTGTTTCTTTTTTGTTTTTTGTGCTCCCTTTTATCGTCTGCTATTTTCAAAGCACCGAAAACTTCCGTCCCAAGTCGTTGGTTGGGTGGCCAATCAGCTGCTGGTTACATAACCGTGGTCGTGGCCGGTCCATTATGACACTGTTGGCCATTGCCGGGTAAGGAAAACAAAAATAAAAACCCTCACACAAAAAGCACATCACCACCACCGATGACGACAACTGTGCGCCCCACAACGGTCAGGATTTGCTTTCGATGGAAAAATAATCAACCATTATATCCTGAAAATGGTGATTAATTCATGCACAAATTGAATCGAATCACGCAACTAATCAATTATATTTCCATCTTCACCTGGCTTCTGCCGCGCGCGCTTATTAGCACCCCCTAAAGGTGGTTCCGTGCGATCAATGGCTGCAGGACCTCCGAACAATGGTTGCCGGCAGGTTGGCCGCGTTGCACGCTACGAAAGGGCCGCAAGCAAAAATTGAACACATAAAAGGAAGCGTTCGTGTGCGAGAAGTACATTCGAATTTCGAACCAAACGTCGGCCCACACACTGTTGATGGTTTCAGCCTTTTCCCGAGGCCACATGTGACCCGGTTCCACGCTGCGAAACCTCCCACTCATCCGCCCACCATCCGGATGCGCGTTGCGTCAGAAAAGTTTCCGCAACACACGGCTCAACAGCTTTCCCGCTGTGGCGGACCTTTCGTGGCTATGCACGCACCGTTGTAGGGCACTGCATTTATGGGACCTCGGGGGCGCCAATCCACCCACCTGGAGGTAACACCTTTCTGACACCAGCGGGGCCCTGAAGCGCCACACGGCATTGCATGAGTGCATGGTGCATTGTTTGGGCCCCTTCGGCCATGGGGGGAAAATCGTGCAAAAGTTTTATTAAACAACCTGAAGGGTGCACGTGAAATGCAATTATAAAAAGTGTCATTTTCGTAACGCGCCAACGGATGGATGGAACGGGAGAGCCGGGTTCTGCGGGCACCGGTTGAATGAGGGCATGATTTGTGGAACATGCTTCCCGTTTTTTTTGTCTGTGAACAAATGCGAAAGGGTGTTGTTGTTTGAAGGGGCCACGAGGGTTAGAAATTAGATTGCCAGTTCCGCTCCAATCAGTATCCGTCAAATCAATTTTGGTTGTGCCGTTGAATGATTGAATGATTTGCAAAGTATTGCTGAACTTTTCGTTCTTATCATGAAAGTGAGAAAAAAAATGCCTTCATTTCGAAGAATCATACTCGTGTTGTTTATTAAATATTTAAACAGAATAAAAGCAATTCGATCCTTTCATCATTCCCATAAATTTCGAACTCGATTCTGCTCAATATTTGCTGTTACCAGAATATAGGAATAATGCCTTTTGCTTGTTAAAAAAAGGTGTATAATTATCGGGTACATGGTAAAATAATCGCCCTTCATATCCTGAAAATGACGCAAGAACGTTCACATAATTTGCATCGCAGTAACCGAACACGTTACTTAGCAACAACCGAACATGGTGTGTACTCAGAATAAACAGGTGGCTTTGCTTGCTATTTACTGAGTAAATATTGAGCTACGCTGCTTTATATAAAAATGATTTCGGATAGCGTGAAAAACTGATTCATATTGCTTTTCATGCTTTTAAGTATTTCTCTCACCGTCATCGCAACATCATGAGATTGCATTTACCGCTCACCTTCCATTTGCTAACCACGTTTCCTTCACCCGTATGCGTTCTCTTTGTCGTTTTCGGTGCTGAACGAAAAAAAAACAACACACACACACACGGGCGCGGACGTGCGCACATACAACAATGCTGTGCCACCGCGGTGGCTGGATTCCCCACCGGACCGATAATAGGATTAAGCCACAGCTTCCCGGAGCCATTTATTTCAACAATTGATACTGACGCACCAACCGTCGCACCGAAATTTATGACTCGAGGGCATCTCTACAAGGCTATCATCGGCGACTCGATCGAGCTGCCCTGCAAAGTAAAGGATCTGGGTAAGTATTGTGTATTGCCGTGGTGCCGTGCTGTAAGCCACCGTCCGAGCAAGCCCAGCGTGGTCCGGAATATGCACAAGTGCACCAGGGCACGCTGCTGCTCCTGCTGCTCCAATGGCGGCACGAACCGCAGAGTCTGTTTATCAGAGAACCGGTCGTTTTGGTCGTTTCAAACGGTGCGCACGGACGGGCGAGCGTGAAGTGTGGGCCCCGCCGGGGACAAGCACAGGCGCTAGCATCCGACCGGGTGGGCTGGATCTTGCCTGCATCTTGTGCCGGTTCTGGCTCCCTCTATCGAGATATGCAAACGAGCCAACCACCGGCAAAAGGACGTGCGCTTTTGGCTGGTCTTATTTTAACCCTTCGTTTCGTTGACCGGTAACGGTCGCAGCGAAGATGCGTTATCTGTCCGCTCTGGATGCACGATGCACGGAAGCGGAAGTAAATGTAAGAAAAAATACCTTCTCCACACACCCACGAAAACGACGGTTAAGTTTTGTGGAGAGTTTTCATTAGCCACACCTTGGTAAAGGAAGGGTTGTTTGCTATTAGTATCAAATTTATATTCAAACAGTGCGTTTTCCCGTTTCCGGTTCAACGGCACATCCACAGGCTGCCAGCAAGCTCGCTAGCCATTCAAGGGTAAACGACAAGACCGTTCCGGACGGTTCCGATCCATCAACCGACTAGCCCTGCTTACGGAAGGGCCGCGTTGCGTCGATAAGTGCTCAATAGCAGACGGCACTCAGGCCACTTCCCGGCTGGCCCGGACCGGGCCGTATTTGCATGTGCTTAATATTTGCGCTGTACTTTGTGTTTTTAATAATCTGCCTTCAATTGGCCCGCCCAGCCCGCCCTTTTACCACACCAGGATCGTTCCATGCCACGACACGGTGGCCAGACCTGTTCCGACCTCGCATGCTAATGGTCCTTCGTTTGCTGCCATTTTCGATGGCGCGTTCGAGCCTCGTTGTCATTATTGTTATTATACGCCCCACTTGGCTCCTGGGGCGGTTCCGCCTCCCCGGTACCTTACCGCCGGCCGTACGTGAGCCCATTCCTATTTCGTCATGCATAAAACTGTACTACCGTGGTGGCCTGGCCACGGTTAGGCTCGTTTCCCCCGAGGGCTGCTTTTGGCACGGCGGTTTCAGCAGCAGCAGCAGCAGCAGCAGCATATGGCCAACGACGCAACTAACCGTGACTGCCTGCGCCTGAACGCCACCCGCCCAGCGTGTTGCTCGTTCCGAGAGGCTCACACACACACTCTCTCTCTCTCTCTTTCTTCCGGTCACCTCTATGTTCCTGCAGGCTCCTACGTGCTGCTGTGGCGCCGGGGGACCGCGGTGCTTACGGCGGCTAAATTAATGGTGACACGTGATCCGAGATTCAAGCTGGTCGAGGGCTACAATCTGCAGATAGCGAACGTGAAAATCCAGGACGCCGGTGATTATATTTGTCAGATCGGCGATAACGAAGGCCGGGATCAGGTCCACACACTCGAGATACTCGGTAAGTTACTCGCCCAAGCCGGTGACTCCGCTGGCTTTGGCACTAAAATCGATTAGCGGAAGAAAATCAATCGTGTGTGTGATTGCGCGCGCGCGTGCGTGTGTGCGAGAGTGTTGAGGGCCCTTGGGGTGGGCGCCTCCATCGAAAACAATCCCCCGTCACGGTGCTACGCCATTTTCCAGTATCTCTCCCTTCACGACACGAGAGTCCTATCCCTCAGCATCTGTCAAAGCGTGGTATCGTTGACAGTTGTCCAGCGCACCCATTCCACCAAAAGGCGTGCACGGGCTGCTGTGTGTATGTTTACGTGTCAACCGTGAAAGCGATCCCGTAACGCCTGCTCGTTGTATATCTCATCTAGTTGGCCGCGTTTGACAGTCGAAGCACGCCGATCATCATCCCCCCCCCCTGCAAACACTAATCGAATAATGATATTTCCAGTGCCACCGACTATCCGGGTTGTGCCGCAGAACCGACAAATCACGGCCCGGAAGGGCAGCACCGTGACGTTGGAGTGCAAGGCGTCCGGCAACCCGGTCCCGGCCATCTACTGGCGCAAGAAGGTGAGCTCACAACAATTCACAACAGTTCTAGGGTGCCTTCGTTTCCTGCCACACCGGCGCTGTGGACACGTGTGTTTGACCAGCGGAGGCCTTTTGCAGCACCACTCCTGCCGGTGGACCGCTATCTGTGCGATAATGTGCGAGTGGAAGTCGTCCTGCCTGAGTAAATATTGTGCATTTCAGTTTATTATCGAGATCCGGCCGAAGTAGGGAAGTGGCAGTAAATTATGGTCCGACCGGGTGCGTGGCAACCGGGTTCCGGGAGATGGAGCAGGAGACCATGAAAAACTATCAGACCAACAGAGAGAACCACCGTCTTATCGGCCGGTGACGGTGGGCGTATTGATTCCGAGAAGCGCAACCCATTGTGAGATGGTTCCAGGACGCTCGAGCGATAGCATCGAAGCAGGCGTCGGTTAGAGACAGGCAGGCAAATGAGCCTTCCTCTCGGTCGGTCGGTCGTATCCGTCCGTTTAGGTTGAGCTTTAAGAGGCTAACCGTCTCGAGCAGGCACACTTTAAGTTCTGCAATCGATCTGTTTTCTCTCGTCGGCCACCACAAAACCGACAACCGGACCGTTTTGTGTGTTCCGTTAACCGATGCAATGTTTTTTTTTTCTCAACCTCTCACACAGGATGCGTTCACCGGGGCGTCCACACTGTCGGAAAGCCCCACGCTGGTGCTGGAACGTGTCGATCGGCATCACGCGGGTACTTACGAGTGTTCAGCGGACAACAACGTCCGGGAGCCGGTTCATGTCGACATCGAGGTCACCGTGCTGTGTAAGTAGCTTCATCTCCATCCGCGGAAAGTGGGTGGCGTACGCGCCCCGCTTTACTTTATGACCGCCCATATGTGTGTGTGTGCGTGTATGTGCCCGTCCATGGTCTCCCACCGTTTAATAAACCCACCGTGTTTTACGTCAATCAATCAGCTTGTATTGCATGTGCAATCGTTCACTTGTACAATTCGATGATGTTGTTCGCGCTCGAGATGGTACCGGTGACGAGCAGGAACAACCCGAAGCACCCCAGGGTGGCGTTTTTCACCAACCGCCACCGCAGCCAACCGAAGTCACCCGGCCACCGGTACACGGTGTCAACGATGAGCGGAATCCAGAGCGCTAGGATGGGATTCAGCACCGCCCCGAGCAGTCCCATGAACGTCCCGAGATGGGGGATACCGCAGGCGGCCGCAATATTAAGCGCCAGCATCGACAACCGCAGGGCGCTTTGGGCGAGCCCGGTACGGCCTTTCGGCACCCGGGGCTGCAGCTTCTTCCACGCGATTTCGGTGGGAACGTAAAAAATCAACCCAATGGAGAACAGCACCGCTACGGCGGATAGCACTTGGATGCACGAGACCAGTCTGCAGGGCGTTTTTTTTTCGGGAAGCATCAAACGATATGAAACGAAAACAAAAAAGGACGAAGGACGATAAGACAAGCGATCAAACGCAGGCAATGGTGACGCACGCACGCGTACGCGCCCTCGTGCTCTTACACGTTTTCCGCGGGGAAGTTGAGTATGATGGAACTGGCGACATCATCACCGTACCGGATGTAGCCCACAGCACCGAAGAAGCTGTACAGCACGGCCAGACACACGTAGTTTAGGTTGACGATGCCAGGACACCCGAGGTAATGCTGCGGGTGGCGCATCTGATTTTCGAGCGGGAATATGAGGCACGTCGCGTCCAGTGCGAAGTACACGATGCTGAAATTTGACAATCAAAACCAGACGAGACCGTGAGATTCGGATTCGAGAGAGAGAGAGAGAGATGGTGTAGGTTCGCGATAAACCCGCGAAGAAAGGACGTTTTTGTCTAACGTGCGTGTCAGATTACCCCATGTACGGTGCAACGGTCGTGGCGGTCGGGAAAAGGCGCCGGTTTTCCAGCACGAGCGGCTCCTGAAAGATGAAGATCAGCGAGATGACGATGTTCGCGAGGATGAGCAACCCGGCGATGGCCGAAAACGGCACCAGATACTTGATCTCGCGTATCTGCGTGATGAACAGGACCGGCACGCCAACGAGCAGGATGTACGACCGCTCGCTCCAATCCCACCCGGTGCGGTAGTTGACCACCTCGCGAAGTGTCGTCCCGACGAACACGATGAAAACGACGACCGTCGTCAGCATCAGGTACCAATCGATGATGTTCCTGCAGAGGGGCGAACGGGTGAGTGCCTCCCGGGAGAATGGTGGGACGAATCTACGGCAACACCCACTCACCGTAACGCGGTTCCAAGCGCGCGGACACTGGCCGGTCCACTGGCACATGCTTTCTCCACCGTCTCAGCGAACCCGAGCACCGGGATGCGTTCCTTCTTGCAGATCTTGTACGATGTGTTGACCTGCGGAAAATCGGGAGTTGAGTATGCTGCCGTTTGGACCGTGCATCGTGCGTGTGCCTACCCACCAAAATGTGTGCGCTGTGTGAGCAGAGCATCGCGAAGAAGAACGACCCGAGAACGCCGAATACGAGACCACCGTGCTTGAACGCGTACGGTACGGACAGGATGCCAATGCCAAGGGCCGACTTCATGACGTGCACGAACGTGCCCAACGTGCTGCCGAGAGAACGGAGGAAAGAGTGAAGGACTTCGATCGCGTTAAGGACTCGAAGGCGCGTGTTTTGTGCCACCAATTGGCGCCGCCAGTGACGCTGTTACTTACGACGTTGGATTTGCCACATCCCGGTGCCGGTAGGGGTCGTAATGGCTTGGTGCGATTTGGCTGTGAATGGCACGAAAGGGAGAACGGTTGCGATAAGGCGAAAGGACGAATCTACGGTGGAAATTTGCGCCACTCTTGAAAAGGCAAATGAGATGGCGCGTGCTTTAGGTCAGCGTGTCTTTTCCCGCGGGACCACCCGATGCGGATTGCCACTGCACCAGATGCAGCGAGAACTCGTCTTAAGAACATTAAAGTAATACGGCACGAATGCAACAAACTACCAGACAGACAGCCAGGCGTCTTTAAAAGCAAGGCCAGTTCGCAGAATTCATTCGATCATACACAGCAGCCACTTTGCGTGTACTTTGTAACCGCTCGCGAAGCGGATTAACCTCGAGAAGCGTTGAAAGGATTTCCCCGTCCCCATCAAGGGGCGTGTAGCCGGAATCGTTCGTAATCACATTACAAACCCACCGCCCCCATAGCCGTTCACGGAAGCACCAAATCCCGGTTACCTTTCGTCTGATTTCACTGGCAGCAACTCGACACCCTCTGGTGGGGGGTTTTTCTCCATATCCACGACCGGTCCATGCCCGTTTCGTGCCATTCACCGCACCACCGATAGATCGCAGGGGGTTTTTTTTTAATTTAAATTTTTGCTCACTGAATCGCGGAACTGAAGCAATCGACACTTTGCGGAGAAGAACCGTTCACACGCCGTTCGGAAACTGGGAAGAACCACCAGAGAATGGTCAAACACGTCGCCCCCCAACCGATGGACAATCAGATTTAGTTCAATTGGTGTTGTTCGCACACTCACGCGCCACCACGGAGGGCGTCGTGTGTCACCCTTTTCGGGCGCCTGGAGGACTAATTGATTTGACGCACTCCGGTGTCGGAATGTCGCATCAAACAACGGACAACACCGCTTCGCGTGGCGCTTTCGTCACGCATCTAATTGTCAGCGTGTGACGCGCGTTTATGCGGCCGTGAAGCGGTGTCCTCTTGACGGATGGATGGATGGCTAACGTTGGGCTGGTGTTGCTGCTGCTGCTGCTGCTGCTGCTGCTGCTGCTGCTGCTGCTGCTGCTATCCGACTTGCCAGCCGTTCCGTGACTGACCGGGCACCCTGGGACGACGAGGCCGTGCCCAGGCTAGACGATGCCGATTCTCCGATGACAGATTGGCACACTCACTTGGAGATGGAACCGCGAACAGGTTTCACAGCCACGGTGTGCTTTCGTGAGCGAATCCAAACAATACGCAAAAAAAAAGCTTAAGGGCGAATGGACGAGGTGGTGGGTCTCCTATGCGTGCGCGCCCGTTTTTGTCTTATGCAATGAAAACAATAACATTCATCATGCAGCGAGCGATCTTTCCGAGCCGTTGCCGCTGGCCAGAGGCATCAGCAACTAGGCAACCGACATTGCGGAATTTAAAATCACTTCCACTTGTTTTTTCGCGCCGGCGGTCCACATGGTGCGAACACGCGAAAGCTGGCAATTAACCGCGCACTGTGGGATGATGGGACACGGGGGCCAGTTTTTGGGGCCAAGGTTTTCGCAACCCGAAGAGATCGTTACTTTCATTACCACGCGTAATTACTGGCGCGCGCGCGCGTACTGCTCTCGAGAGCGGCCAGTTAACTGCGGTTGGCGATGAATTAAAGATGGAGCGGCCAAGAATGTTGTGTGGCACCATCACAAGGTGGGCAATCGATGGCCGTTTCGGTGCTGGCAGATAGGCGCGTTCATATCTCTCGGGAGCCGTCGGACCGACACGGGGACTGGCTCGCATTATGGAACGCCGCATTTAAAGGGCCGCGGTGTTGACAAGGTGCCGGCATGTTCGAGGGCAGGTTGTTGTTATCGGCGAGCCGATTCCATCGTATCGGGGAATGTGGCGCTCATTATGCTGTTGGATTGCGTGCGTGAACAAAAAAATAGAAACACTGATAAGTTGGCGGTTTGCTGTCCGGGAAAAAGGGTCGTGCAATCGTTTTGTGAATCGATCGATTGGTTCAACAATAATTGTTGGCATCAACAGGCGTAGGGTTATGCTTTATTTTCCGAGCGTGAACGCGATCACACTGCATTTAGGGAGGTACACGTATGCTCGAAAGCTCACAGATGTATGCTTTGATGTTTATGCTTTGCTAATTGTTAATATGTTTATGGTTTGCTACAAAATTACATTCGCGCGGTGAAGTTTAGTTATACGCTTTTAAGTTTATTTTAAGTAGTATTGCGCAGTAAATACAAACGATTTATATGTTTTCTTTTGTGTTATTAAACTACGAACAAATAAACAACAATAGTTTTTGTTTTTTTTTTCATTCAAACACACTCGTTTTTATTTCTCATTTATTTATAAGAAGATTAAACAAACAAAAACACCACCCGATCGCGTTTTCACCTCCGTTGCCACGTGCTGTGGTGAGTTCGCCAGTGGTGAATTCGCGACGAACGAGCCACCCTGTATCTCAAATTTGGACCCAAATTTGCACCTAGCAAAATGCGCAAGTAACAGGAGCGCATGCATCCTAGGAGGCTGTCGCCTGGTCGATCGTGCGAGCGGTCCCATCACCGGCGCGGTAGAGCGAGACGTACGATCACTACTACACCCACGCTCGTAGCTCCGCCCACCAGCGGTACTCAACCCCCGGGACTCAGTCAGCGGTACTCAACCGCCTAGCACCGGTACCAGCCGGGTGTAACCTCCTTCAGTCATGCGACCCTATTAAAAATCGGCACTTTTTGGCTCGACTCGGACGACGCCGCGCGGACGGTTTTTATGCGTTTTCGGGAAGCGTTGCGTCGACGCGCTATCGGCGTTCAAATCGCCCGTTGCGCATGTTTCTCATATCGTTCGACGCGGAATTAAATAAGTAGACCAGATTTGTGTTTGATAAGTTTGTGAATTTATTTTGCAAATAAAAAAAAGCTGTAGATATGCCGGTACAACATCGTTTCTATAATTTTATTTCCGTGCGCTCGCGCGCTTACCGGAATCATTATTCGAGCTGCGCAGCAAACACACACGGCATATTCCACGGCAAATTGCAATCATCGTCGTTCGTGGAAATGGTCGCAATGATAAATTTCCCATATTGTTCGCTCCCGGTAACCGGGTGCTCGTGTGCTCGATTGAATGCGCCACCCGCCCGGGAAAAAAAGGAAAAAGGCTCCACGCGATTTGTTCGCAAGACACAACCGGAACCGACCGGAAGTGGGACTGGCGGATTTTACGGGGAAAAAAAGCCACCCCCCCAAGCCAACCATGCCAATAATATTTGACTCGCTGTCTCGTGTTTGTGTGAGCGCTTGCCAGGGAAAACGAGGGACATCGAATCGAGGAAATCGGTGTGCCCGTGGGCGAGCTGTTTACCTTCATTCAAATTCGCCAATGCATTCGCCGCATTCCTCAATTTGTTGCATACAATTTTCCGAATGCCCCCTTGCGATGCGATTGCAGAAAGACCTCACCCGAAACGCGTCGTACCCGGGGTGGAGCCCGCTAACGAACGTCGTTCCGCCTCCCGAAAATCTTGCTACGTGCTGCCACAAGCGGGTTGGGGTGCGCTCCGAAAAGAAAATGGAGCTGGGAATGCAATAGAAAAGAATAGGGAAAACCTCCACCCCATCGCTGGCCCGTGGGTAACGAGCCCGATCGTTACCGGGCGCTTCAGGCGCGGAAAATCGCACGGATGTTTAAAGGCGGAAGAATGGGATCACGAAAATTGCATAAACACTTAGCTGCATGTTTTTTCTTTTTTTGGGTGGGTTTTAGATCTCACGTTCCCCCACCTCCCCGCCAGAAACGGAGTGAAAAGCTTCCTATTTGGAGGGCGAGTGTTTTTCTTTCGTGCTTTCTTTCATTTCGTTTTCGTTCACCCTTCTTTTTTATTATTATTGTTTACCGTGGGGAGGCGGGAATAAATATGCATTCATGCCCAAGTGCTCGAGTGGCAGCGTTCTTCGGTTTTGGGTAGGGTTTTTCCACACCCCCCCCCCCCCTCCAACAGGCGGGAAAACCACCCCTCGTTCGACGAACGCTAATGGTGGTGCGCTTTATGGGGAAGGTTTGTTTGAATGTTTGAATGCCGAACGATCGGTGGAACGAAGGTGGAAAAGCCTCAATAACTCCAGCAGCAGCAGCAGCAGCAGTAGCTTCTCGATTCCCGACCGTGTGCACCTGATACGGGGCTGATTGCATCTTCCAAACAACCACCCTCTGCCAAAAATTCCACCTAATTGATGCGCTCTCTCTCTCTCTGTCCGCAGGGAGCTGTTGTGTGTAATTGAATCGCTATCGGTAGCGCCTTTTTTCACCCGTTTTTACGTGTTTTTTTTTTCACTTGCCAATTTTTCTCACCCCTCTCTCCGTCTCTTCTCCACCACCACCCACAGCACCACCCGACATTACGGTCGAGAAGACGTGGGTTCACGCCAGCGAAGGCTTCGACATCGATCTCGTGTGCATCGTGCACGGTGACGTCAACTCCGAGGTAAGAGTGTGTGCACTCATTAAAACTTTACACCTTTACAGCAAACCACCCCCGGTCCCCCGGAATTTTGTTGCCCACTAATTGTGCGCGCTTTTCGGACGCGTTTCTGTGCCCGCCAAGCGACACGAGGGAAAACTTTCTCCCGGGCCTGTGCACGCGAACCCAGCGATGCGTTTTGTGCCATCAAGTCAAAATACCCCGGAACGCCGGAACGGTTCGGCTGCGTCGCATCGGCAAATCAACCTCGCTGACGGGAGAAGTTTTGCTTGCTGGCAAGGCAAGGCAAGAGCCAGATCACGTTACGGCCGTTTAAAACCCATCCAACTCTCCCGGAAAAGCACACGCTATTTGTGCAACAATTTTGTCCCGTCGTCGATCGGTCCGTTCCGTTCAAGACAAGTCTGTTTCACCGGAGAAAACCCCCCGCCCCCTTGGGTGGTGCATTTCGGGGTGTTTTCTCAAGGGAAGGGTAGGACAACTTTCCCAAACCCCACCACCAGAAAGGCGTCTCGTCGTATCGCGTCGTCTTCAAACTTTGCGCTTCTCCGCTGCGATGTAAATCAACGTCGAAAGTTGGGCCGTCCCCAAAACGCACCGAAAAGTGGAATGCTAACGATTTATTTGCACTGTAACGGAAACGTTAATTGTGCACGAGTTTTCGCGCCAAACGGCAAGTGGGGGGGGGGGTGGTACTACCCTTTTTGGGAAAGTTTGATGCCCGTTAAAACGGGTGCTGCAATGGAGTGCTGGATTTTTCCAACCAACTCTGTGCCGTGTTTCCACTGCACACACACAAAATAAGATCAACTTTCAAGCGCTTTTCTCAACCAACGTAATGGGCGATCACAGGCAAAGAAATGGGTAGAAAAGAAATTCCACCCCCCGCGCCAATTCGTGGCGCAAATTTAAATACGCCCGCAATTGGGAATTGAATTCACAAACGAGCCTTCGCTCGCGCCCCGAAATGAGCGCAATTTCTCAATTATAAAGCAATTCAGAGGGGGGAAGGAAAAGCGAACGAAATGGAATTTTCTTACGCCATTCAAATGGCACCCCTGCCGGGTGGCCTTATCTAGATAATTACTAGTTATATCTGAAACCATCACCACACCACACCCAACCCCGCTAGTGGGTTCATTTCCCGCGCAATAACTTAATTCTTCGTTAGTTTCCTCGCAGCTACGCAAAACGGGTTCCAAAATCGATTCACGCAAGCACGCGAGCGCTAATAAAGGACGAAAGGGGGTAAAGTTGGAAAAAAAATGACTCCTTTCGTGAAGGCTGACTCTCTCTCTCTTGGGGGTAAAAAAAAAGGAAAAAGCACCCACAAAAAAAGAAAAACGCCCAGAAAATGTGCTCTTCAAAATAGATCAGTCTTCCTTCGAGCCAACGGTGTGGCGACGGGTTTCGTTTTTAATTGTCTTTTAATCCGAGCGCTTTGGGGAAGGAAACAAGGACGAAAAGGACACTAAAGCAGTTTGGGTGGAGCACTCCCTTTCGAACCACAAAACTAGCTTCAACGCACATGACGACAGGTTTCCTCGTGGGTGGTGGAAAACCAGCTGCCTTTTGCTCGGGGTGCATCTGTGCGCGAGTGCACTAAGAAATCCCGGCGTCTGGAATGCAGTTTCAATGGGAGTAGAGAGAGCAAAAAAAAACAGGACGACCACTCTGCTAGTTGGTGCGCGCGCGTGTTAGATAGTATTAGGTTCGTTTTAAAATAATGCGCCGTGTTGAAACAATGGTCCGCTCGGTGGGAAAAGCTTGATGAAAAGCTATCGGGGACAAAAAAAAACAAGAGCGAGAGAGAGAGAGAGAGAGAGCGAGATATTGAAGTGAAAGGCAACAAAAGCACGAATAGGTGCAGTGTGAAAACTCAAGCAGCGAAAAAAAAAATCCCTTATCCCCACGGCGCACGGATCAAAACGAGCTCTTGAAAGTCCGGAAGTCTCCCGGCTGCAGGAAATACCTCGGCATCCCAAGCGTCCGGGAAGGGAGCCGTATTAGTTGTGAAACTTTCATAGATTAATTAAAACTTTAGCGTGGTAGTTCCTTTTTCCTTTCTCTCTCTCTCTCGGCTTTTTTTTTGTGTGGAGTCTCTCACCAGCACGGAATGGATCCGACCGCACTCGGCATTATGATGACAATGTCCCCACACCAGTGCCTTATTCCGGGACCGCGATAAGGAATAGACAGTAGAGGAGATAATTTCTCGCCGTCTCTCTCCCACCCACTCATCCGCTACTCGCTTCATCACAAAATTTAAAATTAAAAGTGAAAAACGGCACCCAAGTAGCGCGAACGGAATTAATAACCAGTAATGAATACGTTATCCCCACCACGGGCAACGGTCCTGAGGATCCAAGTCGACCGCGCGTGCTTTCCCCGTTGCCAAGGGGAAACCTACGTCAATGTGCCTGCTATGATGGATGGCTTTTTCCCACCGCTTCGGGGCGCTTATTCCGATACGATTTATATACCCATTTACCCATATGTGTTCTGATCTCCTGAATTCATTCGCTTTTCCACCAGATGCTCTGGTACCAGAACTCGTTCCTGCTCGACCCAACGGACCGCCGGTCGATGTACTCCCGCGGTGACAAGTACACGCTCAACATCCGCAACTTCCAGCAGTCGGATTTCGGAAACTACAGGTAAGTAGAGTTTACTGTTTTTGGCCAATTTGATTTCCACTCCGCAAGCGTAATGTGCCATAACTTATGCTGCCGACGATTATGCCGCTGGAAATGCGAAACTCCTGGGGGGGTCTCGTGTGGAGCAGCCCAACCGTGAAAAGCCGTGAAACAATTAACCGAATGACTTCATCTTTCATCTGCTACCACCGTGCTCGATAAGACATCAAACGCAAACGCGTGGCGGTCGGTTTTTGGGGGAAAGTTTTTGGGGCCAAGCGCGCGCGCGCCCGGGAGTTGCCTTCTGGAACCGGTTTTCCCCTTGCTTGAGTCGGGCTTTTCACATCCACCCACGCAACCAGAGATGGACTAATTTTCCAACCCCCCCACACACCCACACGCAAACAGCACCCCAGAACCGCAACCGACGTTTCGGGCCGGTGGATCAAGCCATCCTTCTTCCTTCGGTCAAATAATCAAAGTTTTAAGCTTTTATGTCCTCCGACGCGTACTCTCTCTCTCTCGTTCAATCTCCTTCCACAAAACCACCGGCCGTAAATGACTTTTCGACCCGCGTCAGGCCGTACGCTCATCTCACGGGGGGCCGGCCCGTTTAAAAATTCAAATCTAAATCATTTTAATCATCATCCCTCAACGGGCCGGGCCGGGTGGGGCGAAAACCACCCCTACCGGCTCTTTACTGCGGCCCAGCATTCAGAGGGTTTTAGCTTGCGGCGTCCGGTTGATGGTGTGTGCCTGTTTTCTTTTTGCAACTTGAACCATTTTCCGCACACTTGCACCGGGGGGTCGAGTTTTGCCGCCATCGTCGCTGCCGCCGGTGGAAGAGATGGATGATTTTCCGGATTCGGGGGAGCGGTAGAAGTTTTCCCGCTGGCAAGCTTTCCATCCATCCTGTCTGTCTGTCCGTCATTTGTCCCGGGAGTTGTTGGAGCGCGCCGGCTCGCCCACCGAAGACCCTGAAAAGATGTACGATTATTTTAATCAGACTGAAATGGCTTTCATGTGGTGCAAATGGGTGCGCCTTTCTGCTCCCGAAAACAGGGGGAGGGTTTTGCAAATGGACATAAATATCCTTCCCGGGGTTGCTGCTGCTCTTAACGTAACGAATTCGCTTAACCTAAGAGGCGTGTATCGGTGCTGCCGAGATTGGTGGACGCGCTTGGGGCACGTTTTATGGGAACCGATTACATTATTTCATTTTCAAGCTGCCACACCAGCGAGCCTGCTGCAAAAAGGCACACCTATTCTTTATTTTTTTCTCACTCGTTTTTGGGTATCCTTTTTTTTCTTCTCCCAACTCCATCGACCCACGAAGAAGTCGTGCATGCCCCTGTGCGCGTGTTTTCTCGATCGGAAATCGCCACACGCACCACACGTACGCCGGTGAAGGCGCCCATCCCTGCTCCTTGTTGTGCGATCAATGCTAAGCCATCCGGTACATTAACAAACAATTTTCCCAAACCCGCCTTTCCCAAAAAAAGCCCTCTCCCCGGCTACCCAAATGGGGGGGGGGACCTTATCGACAGGACACTAAGCCTGCCAGAAAATGAAAACCCAATTTCCGTGCGCGTACGCCTGACCTCCGGAGTGGCCGTTTTTGTCGGGAAATGAGAGAGAGAGAGAGCAAGAGATCCTCTCGGGGGTCCTGGGATCGTTTCGACTGCTCGATGAAGACGCGTGTTCGTCTTTCGAAAGCCGAAACTAATTTCCTAGCCACCCCGTGTGTTGGACCGCCTGTTCGTGACGTTCCACTTCCCTCCTGTATGTGTGAGTGAAAATGGTCCACTGTGGGTTGAAGGGTCGAGGGATGTGAAATGTTGCACCCCGTGCCAAGGTGACGCGAGAGCAAACCCCTAATTGGAACCGGAGCGAAAGAACTGCCAAAGCAATTGGGTATCACGTCGGGGGGGTGGGCTCTCTTATAATAGGATTAATTAGGTCCCGCAAAATTGGTTTCGTGACAAATTCATACTTCATGCTGCTTCTGCTGCTGCTGCTGCTGCTATTCGGTCGGCTCTCTGTCGAAGCTGAGTTCGAAAGGATTATCGACTCCGAAGCGAGTGTTCCCGGGGATGGAGTACCGTATCGTACCACCGAAAACGACGCAAACGGCGCAACTCATCCCGAAAGCGATGAAAATTTGATTTATCTGTTTCCGTCCACACGCGCGAGCTCGTGCCCGCCGCGTGGCTGTGTAGCACTGAACGGCAGGGTTATAAACGAGAAGCGTTTTTTTTTTATTTGCCGTTTTTAGTAGCATTTTTTAGCAGCGCTTTTTCGTCCTACCACCCGTGGGTGGTGCGGAAAATTGTGCCTCCCAAAGAGACACGACAAAAATGCGAACGAATTTGCGTACGGTCGTTAACGGAGGAGGAAGAAAAAAGTTTTTCTCAAGAAAATGGCCATGACACCGGAATGGGGTGGTGAAATCGATGCGACTGAGGGTGGGGTGTGTGTGTGTGCACGTGCCACCCAAATCCCTTACCCACGAGGGTGGATGAGCCGTACGGAGTTATACACCCCACGACAGACAGTTACACACCCAAGCCAGGGCTGCTCGTAGATAATAAATCTCGTCTTAATTTTATGATTTACGGGCACGAAAATTGCAGGAAGTCTTTCCACCGCACCCGTCTTTTTCGTCCTTGCAGTCCGATCCGCCCTTCCGAAAGGGTGCCATTCCCCGTTTTGGCTTGTGTTAATGACGCTTTCGGGCTTTTGAGGGATGGCGACGGCTCGCGTCGTTTCTTAAAGACCCCCTTTTTTCGACGAGCCGTACCGAAAAGTTTCACGCCCACTCGCTGCAATGATCGTTTCCCTTTCTGCTTTCCAACCCGCTAGCTGCGTCGCGGATAACGCGCTCGGTCGCACGAAGAAGTACATCGAGGTGTCAGGGCGACCAGGACCGGCTGCGTTCCAGTCGCCGGCTTACAGCAACTATCTGGACCGGTACAATCTCACCTACACGGTCGAGTCCATTCCGCCGCTCGACGAGATCAAGCTGCTGTACCGGAAGCTGATGGTAAGTCACCCTTCTCGCTTTCCACGCCGGGTGGTTCCGGTGCTTTCCTCATCCTGTTCCTTCCGGTAAAGAAGTCAGGCGTGCGTTTTGGTTTGATTTCGAACGATGGACGACGAAAAGACGTCAACGTTAATGGAGCGAATTTATGCGATGGAATGTCTTTTTTTTTGCTGCAATGGTGCAAGCCAGCTTTAGGAAATGCTTTAATGGAGGGTTCATATTTTTCGCTCCTCTCTGAGTGTGATCTATAGAAATCGTTGTTTGTAGTTCATTTTGAACGCTTTCTAAAATCTGTTTCAAGCATCAAAACCAAAGTCAAGAGCCAAGAGAAGTTTTGCTTGAAAAATCATAAAAAGAGTGTATAATTCTCTGATTGCATTTTCGTAAACTTCGTGTCCCACTATTAAGAGAGACCATATACTTTTCACGCCATATCAGCAAGAGAAAGAAGAGCGACTTAAATTGATGCTTTACAAATTACCAATTGAAGCTTAAATTGACGTTTCGATGAGACTCGAAATGCGCGCTCGCATCCCTCGTGAAAAGGATGCGCGCCTCTCACTAGCAAACGATACGGAGCCAGTCACCTTCCATTTTCAAGCATTAAATTCCATTTTTCCACCCGTAATCCTTTTCAATGCACCATCTGAATTGCTGAAAAGGAAAAGCGCACAGTACAATGGAGACGCCCGGTGCAGTTTTGCACCCTCAAATCGGCTTACTTGATTGATTTTTCCGCCCAACACACGACAAAGCGGACAGCCTTCCGTTGCACCACAAAGTGGTGGTACAATTGTGCTTTAATTTTTAACGAGCTCCATTAGCGGGCGTATCACCACGGGCGGGAGAAAAACTGAATGTTACTGGATGCTGTAACCGTCATTCACTTGTCACAGGCCGCTCTGCTCACACCGAGAGCAACTGACGTAAAGTGCCGTATGCCACAGCCTGCTGAGATTAACTGTCAAAAAAAGGGTGGCGTTTCTTCAACAAAATGGACGACCGTGCAGGACAATGGCGAGAATAATTGTTGTAAAAATGTAATTGAATTTGCTGGCACACAAAATAAAACCAAGACAATGGTGACGATTTTAAGCCGCAAGAATAAATCCTCGTCCCAGAGTGCTTATTTAGCGTGCGGCGCGCGTTGATCATAAATATTAACTTATCTGGGGCTATCTTGCGCCCACCTGCCCACCAGCATATTATGTCCAGCGTTATGCTGACCTAACGAACCGGTCCTTCCTCCACCTCCCTCCTCTTCTCCAACACCACCCACCCACCGGTGGGGGGAAAACACACACAAAAAAAAGCGCATGAAAATTAATTTCCCTGCTTCCATTATCACATCTTGCTGGCCCGTCCACCGGCCGTATTTTTTTTCTCTCTCTTCTCTCTCTCTCTCATTCCCATTTGGCGCTTTCAATTTTCACTCCATCTCGCGCCACGGCCGCCGCACACTCGCAATCATTTATCACTCGCTCGTCATACACCCGCGCGCGTGGACAATGTGCCGGGACCGGGACTCATCAACGCAAATCTCGGAAAACACGCCCGGCAAACCGCAACGATGATGACGATGATGATGGTGTGATGCGTACGTGGGTGGGTGTTACTGCACGCGCACAAACAATGCACGTACAACACCGAAAACCGACCGACGGTCCGCAAACACTGCAAAAACCGACCGCCGCCGATGAACTGCAGATGAACGAAACGTATCAGCATCCGGGCAGCTGGGAGGACACCATTTTAGTGCCAACATTAACCAGATCCGATCCTACCCATTTTATTATGTCGCATGTGATAAGGGGCCTCTCGCCGAACTCCGTCTACGAGGTAATGATTCAGGCGCGGAACGTGCACGGCTGGAATGAGGTAAGTGTTTCCGGTTGTCGTTGTTGTTGTTGTTTCTTTTCTTCCCCTTTTGCTGCTGTTGGCAATGCAAAACGCTCCAGCCACTATATGGGACTTCCTGTCACCGGTTGTTGGCGTTTTTCTTTCCCTCTCTCTCTTTTTTTCTCCGTTGCCGTTGTTGCACAGCCTTGGGAAAATCCACCGTCGTTCCGGCATTTACGACGATGCCTTGAAAGCCGCTCTGTCGCCGGTCTTCCGGTTTCCTTTTTTTTGAATGAATTGTTTCATTACACGGTTCCATCTCGAGCGAGAGCAGCCGAGGATCGGGCTTCAGAAAAGGAAAATCCCGTCCATTGGGATTCGTCCCGTCCAGGGACAAAAGCGCCCGCCCGGAAACCCGCGTCGACGGGTTGAAGAAAAGCTACCGCAAGGCTTTCTATCACCGGTGTGGCCACGTTCATTTCCATCACCGTGTGTGTGTGTGTGTGTGCGTACATTTGTTTGTAGGTTTTTGGAGACTCTTTAGAAGAACTATCCCTTGCTGGGAGAACCCCTTGATGGGGGCAAAAGAAGACCACCAGCAGACGGTTTCCGGTGACATAAATTCGTGCCGGCGGGACACTTTTCTCAACGCTCGTCGCTTCTCAATGGCTTCACGAGCGAGCCTCGCATTAAATAAGCTTCACCGAGGAAAGCGGATTGGGGACCCACACTCATCCCGTTTGATGCATTTTGGCAAATTAGTTTGACCATCAAATCAGTCACTTTCGCCGGCGGTTCGGTTTGCGGTACACATATATTACGCGCTCGCCTTTCGGACGCTGCAATCATGAAAAGTCAGCAGCTAATTCTCACCCCCGGGAGGTATAAATTACGCAGCCAAGCGTTGGTGGATGAGCTTGCAGGAATTCATCCCCCTTCCAAGACCACTCGTGTGAATGTGTGTGAAAGAGTTTAGCTGGCCGTTTTTATTTGTTTATTTATTTTTGGCCAGATTTGTGCGCACCATGATTTACGGGGGCATGATTTTCACATTCACACTCTCGCTGCTCTCTGTTGTGACGGGCGATAAATCTTGCCCTTTTCGCGATCCCTATTTTATTGTCCCTCCGTCCCCCCCCCCCCCCCAGTGGTCACTACTTGTTTGGAAAAGGACGAACACTCGCTGCTGACCGCAACAGGTGGATTAGTGCCCTGCGAAAGCCGCACGCAAGAAATGGATGACCTACACGGTGGGGTGTATTTTTTACCGGGTGAAGCGAGATCATATTAAAATTCATCAAAATTATCCAAACTAATTGGAAATTATTGCCAGCAGATTACGAAACATGGTCGTTTGGATCATGCTGTTTCCTTTTCTTTTCTGCTCGTCCGTTCGTTCGCTTTTGTTGGCTCATTTTTTGATCCATCCACCAAATTCAAAACGGTTCTGTGGACACGGATCCTTGTGCTCCTTGTGCCGAGTAGAGCCGAAAGGAAAACAGCCGCCACAAGAAACCCGAAAGTTAATTCGGTCCGTGCACCCATTGGTTCCGCGGTTGCCTTCCCCGGGCTTATGCCACCCGTAATGCTTATTATCATAATAAACATCCCACCCAGCCCCCATCGCAGCACGCCCTACAGATTGATAGCAAACGAAACCTGGGACGAATGAGAGACGCTGAAAACGAAGACGACACCCGCAGGGTGGTGTGTCAAAGTTCGAAACAGACCGTCGTCCGGCCGAAGCGTCGTCCGTGGGCTTAAGAAGTTAAGAAGCTCGCCAACAAGTTTCCCGAGCATGGAGTTGGTGGAACCATGGCTTGGCAAACGTCCTTTACGTGGAAGTTTCATTAATTTTGTGCTGCGAAGAAAAATTCAAATTCTTGTCCACTTCCGCCATCGGTTCGATGGTGACACCGAGCCGGAATATCAAGCAGCTGGAGAGCAAAGAGAAAAAAAAAACCACCCCTCGGCTAAACACAAACTATACATTTCCGGCTAAAAATATAGCAGCGCCAAAAAGCGACCCGACGCGCAAAATTGGAATTCGAGACGTATAATGAACAGCTCGGATAATGGGGCGCAAAGCACGATGGTTAGTGGGCCAGCGGGTAGTTTTACTTCTTTTTTTTCACCCTCTTCTATTGCTTCTTTTCGATATCCTTTTCGCGTGTGCCTAATGGATTAATGCGTCATGAGCCACCGCGGGTTGGATGATGGATTCAATCACAACGATTGGAAAAGAGCGCCCACCATCACCGCTTTGATCCTTCGCTGGCGCAAGCTTTAAACTAGGACCGTGATACGTTACCCATTACCCGGAATCGTTTTATCGCGTAGCCTGCGGCCCGATTTTCCCATCCACGGAAAATGGACGCCCGCTCGTTTTGGGCCGCTTAGCGAACTAGGCCTCGCAGCAAATGGTGATGATGGCCTCCGCGACCGGGACCGCTCTCCGACAATGGACTTAATTTCGGGTGATCATTAATTTCAACTTGTTCCATCATCACAATAGATTAAATCGTATTGTGTGCACTGCGAAACAACTATTAAACCGATTATCATTAGACCGAGACACCGGCAGGGTGCCCTTCGGTTCGAGATCCTTGCGAGATCCGGGTCGTGGTGGGCCAGCTTCCTTTGGGTTCGGTGGCGCGCTGGGATGGAAATAGTATCCTCTTGAATTAATTATTTCTTGCTCGTCTCGCTCAACCCTGCCGACTGGGCACGAACACAGGGGGGGCTTTTGGGTATTAATCCAAACCCGCACCGACACGCGTTGGGAGCCTTGGGTAGAATGGCTGCTCGAGCGCGAGCGTGAAATATCTATTATAAACGATATGTATATTGGATTGATTAATTCGATTTCGCCCCCGGTCGGTGTGGGCGTGATCCGGTTCGCGCTTAATCGAATCCTTTGGCGCCACACGCTGCCGTCATCGCGAGGTCATCATTTTGTGACTCATTAGTCATTTGATTACGGCCGTAGACGGCTTCAACAAGCGAACACGTCAGCCCGGGAGCCACAGAAGACTGTTATTTCGCTTCTGAGAAAGCCAGACAGGACACTCGTCTTCTGGTGTATTATTCCGTATGTTTAATACCTGTTTGATTGTATGTTATTTCTCTCCTTTTTTTTCACCTCAAAGATCAGTGACATTCATCAGTTCTACACGCGAAACTTCGAGGTAACCCCGAACGAGCTGGAATTCGTGATGAGCTCCACCTCGAACAGTGGCCGTCGTCAACCGTACCCGCCGGTCGTGAACCTGCTCATCTGCCTTACGCTGGCACTCGTAAGTTTGTCCATCATCACGCGCTGTTAAGCTGGCCGGCGATCTGCACCATCAGCAGCAGAAGGAGCAGCAGCAGCACCAGCAATTGCCATCCCAAATTCCAACCGTCACTAAAACCCACTGCACCGATCGTTTCTGCCCGAGGCGCGATTGAAGAAAAAAAAAACAAGGATCGCGATCGGATCGGGTTTTTGTACGATAATTTCCCAACATCGCTGCTGTAGGACGTAAGGTAGTTGAGTACTATATATATCAAATATGCAAGAGAATCGACGCGAACGACCGAGCGGATTGTCCAAGATGAGAAAGGGGATGGTCGCTTGGGAGTTTATCATAAGCAGAAGCAAAAAAAAAAAGAAGAAAAACTAACTCGTGATATAGTCGATAGTGTCGGAAGTGTGTATGTATGTGTGTGTGTGCGTTTAAGAGGGGGAAGTTTTCCACCGACACGTGCGGTTGGTTCATTCCTCTCCGATAAGGGCTGATAAAGGGGGCTTGTGCGCGCGATTAGTATTTAGCGCGTAAGCATTAGTTCCAACTCGACACGAAGTGAAGCGCTGTATACAGCAAATAAGCAACGTGTTTTATGAGCTAGCTCATTAGTACGAGGACTTATCGCGTAGGAAAATGCGGTGATGATAGGATAAAAGAAGCAGCACGAGGGAGAAAGTGGATGAATATACTTATATACTAATGAGCTAGCGTAAATGGGGGTAGTGCAGACCGAAATCAAGTACAGTTCCAGTGAGTATTCAACGTATCCTTAGGAAATGTCTCTGTGTGTGCGTGAGAAAGAGAAGCCACACACGCCGGTATCAAGAACCCCAATTGTCTATTTGACGGAAATAAAGCACAACTCCGAAGTGGAAGAAGATCGACAACCTGCATACCCACGAAGAAGAAGAAGAAGAAGAAGCGAAAATTCATCGCAGGTGACGTTTTAAATCCTTTGCCCGCCATGAGTAGGCCATGAAGCTGGCGCGTAAACAGAATCGATGTTTGCGTAGCTGTATATAGAAAGAGAAAAGGAGAGCGAGAGAGAGAGAGAGAGAAAAAGAAAGAACAACAATCAACTCCAAATCCTTTCATCCACGTTCGGGAGGAAGCATCCCTGGACTGGTTGAAGGAAGTATCGATAGACACTCACACACACACACACCGCCCCCCCCGGGGAAAGGACTCGTGAAAGACGCTGGTCTAGCGCGTGGTCGCACCCAAAGACCATCGCAAACCGAAATCACATCCATTAGTGATCGTCCCATTAGGCGCAAAACCCTAAGCGCACAGGTTGATAAACCCACCCAACCTGAGAAGCGAAGAAGTTCCGTCCGCCACGGGGAAGAAGTTCCGGGTCTCTCGGTTCCTAATGGACTTTGATGGATGGTTCGGCCGTACGGTCGTAGTGACCAAAAACGGTGGCAAGGACACGCCGGGCGGATGGGTGTAGGTAAATTTTTAATTCATCATCACAAATCCCTGTTCCCGGAAGCTTTTATTACCGACGGTGGTGTGGTAACCCTTTTTGCGCACGTGAACAGGACAAAGAGACAGTGGGACAGAGAGAGAGAGAGATCATGCTGCCCGAAGATAGAAGAAGTTAGCCCGGGAAGCCTTTCTCAAAGTTATCAAAGTTCAATACATCTGCCCGAGTGGGCGAACCCGCTGCGGTTAGGTGTGCGGGATCTCCCCGAAGAAAACTCGGGAAACTTCGGGCCCCAAAAACCGGATGATGGATTTTCCCGCCCACCTGCCGTGTGGAAGTTTTC
Source organism: Anopheles nili (assembly GCF_943737925.1). Lineage (NCBI taxonomy): Eukaryota > Metazoa > Arthropoda > Insecta > Diptera > Culicidae > Anopheles > Anopheles nili. The sequence goes on along the minus strand of NC_071291.1, from coordinate 62,575,856 downwards.
GTTCTGGTCAAAAATAGCACCCCAAGCGGTCTCGGCCGTCGAGGAGTCCGGATGTGGTTCAGGCGTCCTTGTAAAAGGAGGCCCATTGGCAGAGTGTTAATGCCTCGCGCGAAAGCGTTTCGACCGCCAAGGATGTGGCCCCAATAGGCGTGTGGGTGTGTGTGTGTGTGTAGCGGGCGGTTCGTCAAATCTTAAAATCCCATCCACCCGTACGGACGGAACCGGAAACAGCTTCACTGACCGACGGCACCAAACCGGCACCACGGGAGACACAAGTTTTACTTCTCGAGTGAATGATGAATCTTTGATTAAAAACACTAAAGTGCCTTATCTTACGGATAGAGATCGAGAATGTTTCTTCTGCCGCCCGGGGTGCCCGGCTGGCGTGCTACGGCAGGAAGGTGTTTGGGAAAAGGGAAGCAACAAAAAAAAAGCGAATCGGCAGGTCTCTCGTTTTCTGTTTTTTTTTTTATGATTGCGGAGAGCACAAAAATCATTTTAAAAGCTTAGCGTCCTGGCCAGTGGACGGGTAGAACAATGCCACCACAGCTCGTAACATTTCACCGGCTTATCCATGCTTTATCGGTTCGTTCGTAACGCTTCGAAGGAAAACGTTTGCTTGACATGACGTGTGCCGATCATCCTGTCCTCGTGCGTCCACATGTTAGGTAGTACGTTTAGCTGCACTGATCTGATGCAAAAAGCAGAAGCTCACCCCACAACCCAAGTAGACACGTGTGTGTCCCTGAAGCGCTTGTTCCTTTGAGAAAGAGGCTCGATTGCAGGTGGAGCTTGAATGCCCATCCCCGCGTATATGTATATAGCCGCATGCAGCAGTATAGGAGTAGCGAAAATTCTCCTCCCCGTAGCAACCTGGAACCGGTGTAACAGCAGCATCAGATGTTTTGTCCAACTCCTGCGCTACTCGTGCACGTCTTGTAATACAATTAAGTAGCCATGATCGCATCAACACACGCCCCCACCATCGGGTGGTGGGTTGTACATACTTTTTTCCGTGAATAAATAAAAACAAAAAAAGAACGAATGAACGAGCAGAAACTATCGATCGGGTGGATGTTTTAGAAACCGACACGACATCCCCCACCCGGTGGGTGCGTATTAAGATTTCCAGCAGAGCAGGAGAACGTAAATCAAATCGAATCATAATTAATAGGCGGGTCGAAAAAGAGCAAAAATAAAAGGACACCTCGAAGAAGGAGGAAAACAAAAACACACACACATAGACACATGCATATTCACACCGATAAAGTGAGCGGAAGAAGCTCCCGCGCTAGCTGCGTAAACGTAAACCTTGTGTAAAATGTAACAGGCATTAGAAATAAAAGGAAATACTAACTATTAGTTTTGATGTACGGAAACGCGAACGCCCTATGGAGAAGGTTGAAATATCACGTGGTGTTTGTTTGTGGGGTTTTTTCTTTTCCCAGACGTCTCTAAAAGGTAAGTAAATCGGGCGTTTCTATTTGATTAACACTCCTTTTAAAACGCCTCTACGTTGAGCATAAATTCTTCAAATAATCCATTTTCCCCTGCCAAACCAAGATCGATCTAGTAGGCTCGTTTTTCCCCTTTGCGTTTTTCTGAAGCGTTTTTTGTGAAGCGTTTTTTGCCTGCTCCACGTGGTTGCGAGTCCTTTTCAGGACGGTTTTGTGAGCGTACCATCCACGCAGCCGCAAAATAATTACTACATCAAAGCTCGCAAAATACTGCCCCCGCCCAACGTACGTGGGTGGATTTCCAACCGAGCTGAATGGCTTCGCCCGATTCATGACTACGCTAGGAGTGATGTCCGATAATGACACACACAAAAAAAAAAAACCGGACCATAAAGGGGTACTCACTTTTTTTCCCCCCACGGGGTGTGCACGGGGGTTTTCGTCGCAATTTTCATTTTGTTTCTCCCCCCCCCCCCCCTCCCGCCCCTCACCGCAACCACCCGCAAGCTCCGATTACCGGCCGACCCCGGGAAAGGGGTGCTTTCAAAAACTTCCTAATGACATTCATTTCGTGTGTTCGGAGGCAGGCCCATAAAATGGGATGTATCTATTAAATCCTGCCCGGGCAACGGGACGTACGGGCCGGGCCAACCGAGCGCCATCGGCGACGATGATGGGTAATTTTGCACTCACCCTCCGGTTTTCCGCCGGCACGTCCTTCCGCGAAAAACTGTGCCGTGAGAGCGAATCCAAACACACACACACTCTCATACACTCGGAACGACCTTCCACCGGAAGTTGATTAGCCCCTTTTTCGCAAACCGGTCAACCGCGGAGAGCGAGGTCCTGTGGCAGCAGGGAAACGAACCAGGACACATCCAGGCAGCAGGAGCAGCAGCAGCAAAAAAAAAACGAGTACACCACCCAGCCAAACGATGCAGATTATCCTGCAGCCTATAATTTATGGTTTGCAAATTACGTCCCGTGTAATTAAAGCTCGACGGGGCTCTCGGGGGCCGCCCATCGGTGCCTGGCATCGGTGTGGAGAAAAATAAACCACCCTCCGCCAAAAACACCTCGGGCTGATTAGATTCGCCTCGCTCACGTTGGGAAGGGCACTAGGAACGAGAGGGATGATGAGTGGGAAGAGCATCGGTTTTCCTCCGGTTCACGTTTCAGCTCGACGGGGAAAATGGCCGGATGCACCTTCCGCGGTACACGGTGGTCCATTTTTGGCAACACTCAAGCCCTCGCATCGGTCTTGCCAGCGTGTGGGAGAGTGAAAGAGAGAGTGAGAGCGAGGGCCGAAATTGATGGGGACTCGAAAACACCACCACCACCCAACGCTGCAATGATTGCGTTTCGGTTTTTATTCACATAATAAAATCCACTCCCCCCGTGGGGGGGGGAGGCCAAGAACTGGCCGCGTGGCGTAAGATTACCGAGCGATAAAACGAATTTTATGTGCGCTAATAACTGTAAATAAATACCACCCGTGGGACCCGGAAGCGACTTCCCAAACCATGGATGGGAGAGGCTGATGTGGGTGGAGAATTTAACATAAAATTGCATTAAAAAAATCCATCCTCCCACGCGGCTTGACGAGATTCCGGGGGGGGGGGCGGTGTAACGCCCCTTTGGCTCAGCCTTTTTGCCAGCCGGTCTCGTAGCGTTCAATAATTAGATAAATTATGCCAATAAAAATGCATAATTGATTGCCCCTCTCGCTCTTTCCGATCTCCTCCCCCCCCCCACTCCCTCCCCCAGCCAGCTCAGCTCAACGAGCAGGTTTGTAACACCCAATCGCAACAATTTAAGCGTGCAGCGGATATCCGTAACCGAAAACACGGGTTTTTACACCCAACAAACACCCACGCACACACGCACGCGGGTGGGCACAAAAAGGGCCCCCCTTCCCCTCCCCACTGCTGCCCGAAAAACCCGAACGCCAAAAAGATGATTGCTTTTCGGTTAATCAGAAATAATTTCAATTGATGTAACGGGAATAATTAAAGAACGAGCCTGACCGGTTACCCACCCACACCCACGCACAATATGGCCCGCACGCGTGGGGATCGGAAATCGGGCACCGGTGTAAATATTTGATGCACGCATTTCAATCCGCCCCGGGAGGCCGGGCATTACCCCCGCTGTCCGCGGTTGATGATGTCCGGAGCGTGAGCGCCCTTTTTTGGCCACGGGAAAATGGAAATGAATTAACAATAATTGCCGGGGGGTGAAGTGGGTGGGGGGCGAGAGCGAGAGCTTGTTTTGTTGCAGGTGCTTTTTTTTTTGCTTCACCACCCAATCAATCGGCAATCGGTTAATGCATAATCGATGATGTTTTTCAGTTCAGCAGGCCGCATCAACGCCCGATCAAAGCTTGTTAGTGGGCCCCCACCACCCACTTCGCAAGGGTGGGCAAAAGCTTGTGGTTGCGTTTGTTCGCGTATTTAATTATGAAACGAAAAATGCCCCCCCAGATTCGATTCGTGCCACTTTTATTTTGTTTGTTCGTTCACACTCACCTTCTTCTCGGTTAGCCAGAGCATAAGCGCGGTCAAATAAAAGCCACTTCGGGAATCCCTTTCGGAATGCGTTTGTAAATCCTTTCGGTGAAAGGATGTGGTCTTTTTTTTCCGCGAGGCGTAATCTCGCGCGTTAATGAATACAAATATATCTACCACCAGCAAAAGGGGCGCCTTTTCGAATCGGTTGCTCCTGCAAACCGATTGAGCGTTTCATTTGACAGCTCATCGAATGGTTCCGAATTTGGAAAGCCTTTTTTCCCCGGGAACCAGAAGCATCCTTGTGACGCTTTATCAACCAGCAAGGAGCCACCCAGTCCTGGCATCAGCTGGCGTGGCGTGGGTGGTCCATGGAAAAAAATGAACCTTCCTCGGGAGAACACCGGAAGAAGGTCGGCTTATCGCATTCGAGAGTCACGGGAATGCACGCAAGCCCCCGAAGCCACACTCCGGGGTGACACTCCTTCTTCGTAGGGAGACACTCCCCCCCAAAAAAAAAAACCTTCGCCACGGAAGCAGGTCACAAAAATGATTGTTTTATGAAATTTTACGATGTTTATCTTCCCAGCCATCCCGAGCCCGGGCCAACAGCTGCCGGTCGGACACGCTTGAACCTTTTACCGATGGAAAAGTCACCCGAAAAAACCCACCCACGTGGGGGTCGGGTCCTTTTTCGGGCCGCCACGCTTCAGCGGAAACTCAATTTTTGCCCAACCCACCGCAACAGCAGCGCAACAGCGGAAAGGCCATAAAACAACAACCGAACGTCCCTAGGTTCGGGGGCTCAAGATGGACTCGCTTATCGGGCAAACTGGGAGGCAGCTGGGTCGGGAAAGCATACGGAACCGACCGACGAAGGAACCGACCGAAAGGTCCTTTTCCTTAGCAGGACTGAGTGTCTTTTTTTTTTCTTTATTTAGCCTCCTGCCCTTCCGGCTTGCAATCCCGTCGTCTTACGGCTTTCCCGGGGAGAGGGTCGCCTTCGGCTTTAAGCCCGCGCGGAAGGGTTCACCCACCTCGGTATTGTCGAAAAATTTACCGTCCATAAATCATATGTCCCTTCCCTTCCGGTTCTGCTTGGTTTTATGAAGTCGTAGCATGACAGCGCCAAAGTTTGCTGGCCACCTTTATCTTCATCCCAAATCGTGGCAGGCCATGGAGCCACCTCAATCATGGCCGTCACCACCGGGGGATAACAGCAGAAAAAGAAACGGAAGCACAAAAGAGGGAATAATTTCCCGACCCATTGCTCCGATTGCTGGTGGTGGTGAGCTCAGCTAGCGATACCGAGGCATGGGTCGCCTGCAAAGCTTCATGGTAATTGATTTTGAGTGCATTTTAATTTGCATTCCTCCAGGGCACGAACGATTTCCCGAACGCGGTGGTTGATGGAGTGATGTAACGGTCGTTTTGAACACAAAAAAAAACAACAACATAGCCTACTTGTGTTGTTGAACTGGTGCTGGCACAATATTAATAAACGTCAGTTCCTCGAACAGGATGAAGGCTTAATTTAAGCGGTTCGTTTGAAAGCTTCCGTTGGTATCGGTGGCTGCTTTCGTGGGAAGCATTTCGCGATTTCCCGTTGAAAACCACCAATTATACCCCTTAAAAACTGCCTTTCTGTGTCACGAGGTTTTTCGTGCCAGTTTTAACTCTCCCCACCGTCAAACCGAATTAATCTGCCATCCATTTGCGACCGTCCGACAGACACGCGGACAGACAGCTCGCACTCGTCACGCTCCGTCCGTCAATCGCGAGACTTGGCACGCCTAAGCCACGGGCATAATAAAATCATGAGTTGATTAATTTATTCCAGGTACGCGTCCTGAAACGTCCCATCACCGATGCGCTGAAGCGCTTGCCCGAATTAACCGGCACCCGCGCGTTCGCTTCCGTTTCCCGGTTGGCGTACGCTTTTGCATAAACCAGCGCGAGAGCGAAACAAAACAAAAAAACGGAAAGAAAAAAAAGGCATAAATGCAGCTACAAACAAAAAATCCCACACACGCGTCTTTCAGCTTCTCTCGCATCCATGGCGAACGTGGGGCTGTGGCATGGTACGTGTCACGCGAGCGAGCGCTTTTATCGAGGCCTCATGCGCGTGCATAATTCACGCCGACTCGCCGGTGTATCAAATATTTAAGTTCAATCATACACCAACTACTTCCGGATTTGCACTTCCCGGGGAGCGTAAGTGCTGCGATATGTTCGCAATGGGCAAATAATTCATGACAACCGTTTTGTTGGCGGCTGATCCGCGGCGGCACAAAACGAAACAAACAAAACGCGTCCTGTGCCGCCTTCCGGTAACTGTAAGCGAAACGTACGGACTTCCGCCTCGCGGGAGTGGGGAATTCGATTTGTTTATCTAAGCATAATGCGAATCGGTGCCGTCGGTTTTGTTTCACAACACCAAATCGTGAAATTAAAGCTTCCCAAAAAAAAAACAAGGATATGAAAGCTTTCGGGAAAAGCCCCGTCCACCTGGGGGAGTTTGGAGCCGGAGTTTTGTTTTCCCACCGTTTCGGTTTCAAATATTGAAATAAAAACGACAAAGTTTGATTGATTTCTGCCTCGACGGATGTCACGAGCAATCGGGAATCCCTGGAAGGAATTCGAGAGCCCGTGTGTTGAGTGGGTTTTCCCGACGGTGAATGACCTTTATTGGGAGCAATAATGGATCGGTCGGACGAAGCTTGCAACGCCATTCAACTTCGATTCTATGCCAACGGGGGCTTTCTGTGAAGGTTCAAGTTCATTTCCCAGAGTGAGAGAGAGAGAGAGAGAGAGAGAGATCAACGCCGTGTTCCATTCTGAAATGCCACTGTTTCAAGCTTCATCGCGCGCGGCTGACTAAGCGAGATGTCGATTCTTTAAATCTAATTTCAACCCCCACGGTAAGACAAACTTTCCCGGATGAAAACTCACCGTTGCAAGCCAAGCACCACTTCGTCTGCTCGTGACGTCAGTTTGACCTTTCTGGTCGAACCGTTCAATGCAGAGTTAACGAGCGCCTGTACGTTCGCTTCGCGAGTAAGAGGGGCTCTTTTCGATTGAATTTAGTGGGTTTTAACTCGATTCAGCGAAATTCATTCCCAATTCCGCATGAACTCGGCAGCTCGAGCAGGCGCGTTAAACGAGCGCCTGCCAAGGACCTCCTCTCTCTCTAGTGACCAATACGTCCGTCGTGTGTGCGGTCGCAAATCGTCTGCCGATGGTTTTCGCTTCCCCGGGGGGCATGGACGAAGCGCTTCCTTCCTGTCCCGGAACGTGCCAAAACCCATCACGTCCGCCACCGGAACCGAGCAATAAATGTCACTACAAATACACACGGACACCAATACCGGGCCCGGGCGGAAGCAACGCACTGAAGCAACTTTCGCCCCTGAAGCGGAAGGACCCGACGATTAAGGACCCACGCGCTGCCGTCGCCGCCGATGGCAAATAAAATCGTTTTCTGATATATGACGCCATTATTCATTTTTATGAGCTCACCGAGCTGAGGTCCTTCCCCTCACCCCAACGTATCCTGGCCGGCCGGAAGCGTCCTGCCAACGCATGCCGTCGTTCGTGTGCTGATGCTGAGCGCAGCATCTTGAGAGAGCACAGAGGCGAAGGACTCCGGTAAAGGTGCATCCTCCCGATGGTTCGGAACCGGAACGAGTGCGCGTGGTACGTGATTCGGTGCACGCCAACGCAAATTGAGTGGCGTTGGATTACCTGCACCGCATACACCGCTCATATCAGGCTCGTGCGGGGCGCATATATATATTTACATTCCGGGCAGGTGTGCTGGTGCGAAAACGGGGCCATTGCACTCGAAGAACCACGCGCTCTTATACGCGAGATGTTTCGCACTTCAATTTCGCGACGGTTTGTTTTCGCTTTCCTTCATTTTTTTGTACACACATTTGCCACTCGAGCTGTTAGCGTAAGGCAGAGCAATCTTTTTACAGTCGAGATGAGATATTGGAGCGTTTGAAAATGGATTGTGAACTAAAAACCGGTTGAAAAGCTCCCTGAATCCCAGAGCGCCCGAATGTAGGCAACACAGTACTCATGCTGGTTTGTTAAATTTAAATTCATTAAATTTCACAACCTGCTTCGGATAAAAGACCGGTGGGAGAGCAAAACAAAAATAAAACTGGCAAATACCATGGAAACGAGACCATAAAAACGGGATACAACAATTTTTGGCACAAAATATGCCGCAAGCCATCCTGGTTTTGTTCTTCTTTTATATTATGCCTCCATTATGTTTTTTAACTAGAGAGGGAAAGAGGGAGAGAGAGATAGAGCGAAAAAAAAGCAGTATAATCATTTTCTTTTATTGCAAAATATTATTCCCGGCATCATTTGTAATTCCTGCATGAATGCCGAACGAAACAATAGCGCTGATCACCCAACCAGCGTGTCCATCGCAGCGAACTGCACGAGAGAGCACCGATTCCCTCCCAAAGGATATATAAACCCCGGGCTAAAGCCGGAGCATCCTCGGAAGCCGCACCACTCCACGGACCATTAAACCAGGCGTGTGTCCACCAGTCCGTCCGGAGTTCGTCCAGCATCCGACAGCCCTTTTGATGAGCTTGACAACAACTCGATAAACGACTTTCAGCGGTTTCGCTCTCGTCTACCACCCGAAAAAACCGGACAACATCGCTCCCAGAAAACCCCATCCTAACAAGGCTAGTAAAATGAAACGAAACCCATCGCACTTCCCTACGATGGCCTCTCTGTGTGTGGGTGTGTGTGTGTTTTTGTTTCCCCATTGCAACTCCGCTTCACCGGCTGTGGAATAAGTGCTCGGGTTTAAGATCTCCCACCAGCACTCGGCAAAGGGCGTAGTATGTTTTATGATAATTTACAAACTCACTCGCGCTCGACTGGCCGGCCCTCGAGCGGGGACGAGAGTCTCGGTTTCCGCGGGAACGAGGGTGGCCATCCATAAACGCTCGGATGAGTTTTCTTTTCGCGCAGCAGCACCAGAAAGCGTGCGCCCGCCGGGCAATGGCTCAACTCTTCGCGGCCCGGGGTCCCGGGGAGTTTCGCAGCGAATTATTACGGCATTAAAGTCAACCAACTCATCGACGTTTTTATTTTATGCCTCCGAATGGCGAAGGGCGTAAAACCGGGTCCTCTCAGTATCATCCAAACGGGCGCAAGGGCGAAAAAAAAATAACAAAATGGAGACCTAACAACAGCGAAACGACGACGACGCACCATCATCATGTCGTGCGGAATTGTCGGCTCGGTTCGCGTTGACGTGCGGGTCCCATAAAGGGCTTTTAATGGCATCAGATACATCGTGTTTCTCGATGTCTTCCTAACCCACGCCCGGCACTCGCGCGGAATAACACGCAAAAATGGCAGGTTAAGGAATGGATTGAAGCCCAGCCCGCGGGGCGTCAACTGGGTGGGTTTTTTTTATTTTATTTTTTTTTTGGGAAGAGATGAAATGAAAACGTTTCTTTTCCACCAACCCACCCCCACTCGTGAACGCGTGGGATACCATTTTCCGCGTGCGATTCCGCTGGGCTTCGTGGTAGAGCCGGCCGGCTTTTGTGGTTTTCTCTTAACTGAAAAATAATTCGCTCGACCGGAACCGGCTCCTTTGGCGGCGTAGGATATCGAGCCACGGATAAAAGCACGCACGCACGCACGACAATGGCGCGGAAAGCGTGCCGAAGGCCTTATGGGGGGTGGAGTAGCCCCAAGGTTTTAATAAGAATGATTAATATTTGATCAGCAGGCATCTGTCACGCAGCGTTACGGTTTCGATTGTGTGTTGTTGTTGTTGCGTATCGTAGTTTATGGCACCGGGTCCGGTGTTTTTTTTTTTTTGGCCAACGGACGGTGGCGGGTCTTCGATGTAGAACGTGCGAAATGCCCTTTTAGAGCCAGTTCGGACGCGCTCTAACTGTGAAAACGTACCAACGGGTGCAGTTACAAAAAAAACACACACCCTCGAACACGAACATAAAACAGCTGTGAAGTTTCGGGGGCCATTACTTTGGCAACCCAAAACGCTAACTGCAGCGTTTTTTTTTCTTTGCTCCATCATCACACCACAAAAATGCTCTATAGTTTTAATAAAAAAAGCTCCATTGTTTGAAAAATCATAAAAAGTGACATTCTGCGGAGTGCAATAAAAGCGCGTTTGCATCCGGCGCCACGTTGGCAGTGCAGGTAAACTTAAAAAAAAAACTTCCCCGTCAAGGAGCTGTGAAGGGAGCATAAAAATATGAAAAGAAAAACCTCCCTTTTGCCGGCTTTCCAGTGAAGCGAAAATGGCAATCTTTACGCTAAACTTTGCGAGCTTTTACAAACTTCGCCCTTCTTTGGCTGGAACGCCGAGGAAATCATCGCCACGAACCGGTGCTTCTCGGGCTGCCAAGGGTCAGGGCAACCAAGAGTCAGTTCGATTTTACATGCACCACCGGGGATGAGGGAGGTGAACAAAAAAACATGCAAACCTCCACCCCCATTCTCTGGCGCACCATCAAAAACAATAAAGCGCACCGGAGTTACTCGCAAGGAACTCGTGTTTCTTCCCACGACAAACTTCTGTCGACAAATGTTTCTTCCTCCCTCCGTGCATCCGGTGCACTTTTGTGCCTTTTCCTCCCGGGAAAAGCATGGCGTTTGAAAAGCGGACGATTGAAGAATCCAACCCACGATCATAACCAAACGGTGTGCTTCACGTGTTCGTAGAAGCTTTGGCCACGTGCACGCGCACGCGCGCGTGTATGCATCGAACGAGCTACTTTAAACGGGACAATCCGCACTTACTGTCCGTCTGTTCGTCTACTTCCAAACTCCCAACCTGCACCGGAAGCCACCTACCGGGTGGTGCCCTAGTGCGCTCGGTGTGCATTATGCACCGTGCGCCCGGGTGTGCATTGTGACATAAATCAAAAATGCAAATGACTTCAGCGCCGGTGAGGGTTCGCTACTCAAATCATGAGAATGATGATTACGATGGCCAACCGCGCTTGCGAAAGCCGGTGGTGACGGGGTGCAAGGACGCTTCGTCCCCACGAGGGAATTGCAGGGGAAACACACGAATTCAACCCGTCGAAGATGGGCAGGATAAGCGCCCGGCGTTGTTGTCGGGCGGATGAGGGAACAAAAAGCAGAACCATCTTTTTAAAAAATGCGCCCCCTCGGAAGCGCCCACAAACCCGGTGACTGGTAACAAGCGGCCGAGTCCCTTATGCCCCTTTGGGGGGGGGGGGGGTGAGTTTTCCCATCCGGACGACCGTTCCTTCCGTGTAAGCGGAATCCAAATTGGCGCAACAAAACACAATCATAATCGCTCATGCTGGCGCTTCGGAACCGATGCACCGATGCTTTTCCGTGCATCCATCCCTTTTTTTTAATGTTTCTTTTCCTTCGTTTTCTCGCTGCATGTCCCTCAGCTATCCCACGGTACGTCAAAGTGAAGCACCATCTGCCAAGCTGCTAAACAGCCAGATGGGACCAAAAACGATAGGGTTTTGCGACTTTAAAACGGTCTTAAATTCACCCGTACCGTCCATCCCGCTTTCTCTCTCTCTGTTGACCCCGGAAGCGTACGGTCCGAAATATGTCCGACCCAGACCAGTCGGCCCAAAAACCCGGCCCCGGAGTGCCTGTCCGTCTTCACCAACTCACACACACACACGAATGGACGAACGGCCAGAGCGTGATGGAGCAGCAAAAGTTATAAACATGCCTGACATAATCATAAATAATGAGTGTAGCATTATGCTTGGGAGTGATATTTATTCTCCGCAAAGGCATCGATACACCATGGTGGCCGAGGTTGAAGGGTTGAGCGGGTTGAGAGGTGACCGCAGGACGAGATACGGTCAGGACAATCCGCAAACCCCCGGCAGCAGCGTGGACTTTCGGGGGCGTGTGGCCCCTTTTCAAATACAATAAACTAGCAGCTGCAGCGACCGGAGTGACACGTTGGCAGGACGTTAAACAAGGCCCGGATGGGACGATGGTTCCCGTGGGAGAGCGTGCGAGATGCCGGGGTTAAATATGAAACATCATCGTTCCGGCGGTGCAATGGTTGGCGCTCCTTGTTACAACACCCCCGGGGTACACGATTACCTAATCGCAGCTGGCAGAAGGACCCCCTTTTGTAGCCAGTCTTCTTACTTCCCTCCCGAGGGAATTGATTTCCGTCTGTCCAAGGGGGGGGGGAGGGAGGAGGGGGATGAGAAGGGAGGCTAAATAAAGGGTGAAAGGGACGAGCTGACTTTTCCACCTTGTGCACCCCCACCCACCCAGCAAATCCCTGAGAATGAGTTATGGCTCTCGGTGGAAGAAAACTGTGTCACATTCGCAACACAAGACGCCTCCTTCCATTGGTGGTGTTTTTCGGATTTACTTGTTTTTTTTTTGTTGCGTGTGTGCGTGGGTGTGTGTTTCCGGTTGTGTTTGAGGAATTATGCGAGCCAAGGGAACGATTAATGTGTGATGCGGTCGGCAAAAAGGATTACAGATTTAAGGTCGCCCGCTGGGGGGGGGAGGACGAGACGATTTGTTACACCGACCGAAATCATCATTTACACAACTACATTAATTGCGAATATCGTAAAGTGCCGCTGCGGATGGATTAAAGAGCAAGCGGGCGAGCGTGATTGAAGAACTCTCGAAAAAGCTCACCGACCGGATGGAAAAGCTGGCCATGGATTAGGTGATCGCTTGATTTGACGTTTCAAATGTCAGTTTGCTCGTGATTTGTGTGGACAATTTGTTTGAAAACAAACTTGGGTTGCGCGATTTAACACAGAAAAAGGCACACCAGAAATAAATCACCACTTACGCTGCCCGGATACCCCAATAATCCTGGCGCCGTTGGGAACCCGGTGGTTTAGAAATCAAATTACAATCAAACGCGCTTCATAATCAAACGATAAACACGCACCATAAACCAGAAACCAGAGTGGATGCGCTCCACAGCCGGGTCTTGCGGTGAATATTTATGATAAATCGCTCCGAATGCGATACTAATCTAGTTGATCCACTCAGTACATGGATTAAACGCGTTACAGATCATAAATCTTTCCGCTCCGGCGGGGTTTTACGGCTTGTGAGACCTGGGGGAGGGTGGGTTTGCATATTTTTCCCCACTCCGTTGGCTCACGATTTCCCACATCACGAAATTCCTGCCGAGGCGGGCATTCCCCAAGGGTCGAACCGGTTAAGATTTGGGCGAAGGAATTTCCCTTCGCAAGCCCCCGTCTCCTGTGTTCGTATCTTTCGTTTTATTCCGAAACGGATGTGCCTCGGCACCACCACTCGTGGGTCCGTGTGCTCTCGGCTCGTCCTTGCTTTCGCCAGTTTTTCACGAAACCCCTTTCGGCAACATCCATCCCCACCTCCCGCCCAGCGACTGGGGCAGCGCCTAATCCCTTTAGCAGCCAGAAATCTCTTAATTCCGCACCAGAGCCCAGCCGAAACCAGAAGCCCGTTCGTTTCCGTCATGCATAAATTATGGATAATAATTAAACTTAATTATACGGCAGCATTAAAACAATTTTCGAAACTATAAAACATCAACGAATAAATTTCCACCGGTGCGCCCGGGACACAAACCCCTAGATGGTAGGGGGAGGAAAAACTATTCCGTCGCCGTCGAGCGTCATCTTCCACGCCAAACGTCGTCGTCCACAAAACCCCCCCAGGAAGGAGTGTGGGTTTGCGAAATCGGCAAGGGACGATCGTCTTGCAGCGCAGCGAGAGCATCCCTTGGAGCACCTTCACCCGCAACGAAGACGGATGTTGCCGGCTTAGGTGAGATCCGGTTCTCGATGGCCCCCCCCAAAAGGTACGAGGACCTCCGAGGGTGCCACCGAACCATATGGCGCTGGGGGGTTTTTGGGTAGGAAAGGCTGGGTGGTGTGGTGTGAAAATTTGGGCCCCAATTGTCGGATGCACACCCGCTCTCTTAACGGCTCTTTGTGGGGGTTGAGTAGGAAACGCTGGGGGAAGCGGGGAACGGGGCTCATGAACCGGTGAAGCATTCTTGGGAATTTAGCCTCGATTGCAAAACTTTCTCGCAAGCACCAAATTACGGGCACCGATACCCACGAGCCACGGTCGGGGGAATTAATTTACGATGGCTTCGAACGGATATGATGGAGTTTATTGCAAAAGTTGCAGCTACCACCCACTCACCATTGCAGGGAACGCAGGGTGGGAAAAACAGCCACACACACACACACGCACGCGAAGACAACTACGCCACCAGAAAGCCATTTCGCACTCTTTCTCTCACTCTCTCTCGCTCTCTCTTTTGCTTCCGAGTGCATCGACGCATAAATATATGCAAACTAATAAACTTGTCTTCCGGTGGGTTGCAAACCGGGCGCAAAACTTCGCACCACCCGCTGGTGTCAATAGTGCCTCGGGAAAGAAGGGCCACCCCCGGGTTTGGGAGGGGAAAGTTTTCCCACCCACACAACCATCCACAGCGGACAAAACGGTACAACCGCGAGCGCCGATTGCGGTCGGCCCTTCGGATGCAGTTGCAATTCCAACCCGCAACCTTCTGTTGATGGGCGCCCCTTTTTCGCACACCCCCCCCCCCCTCCTCACCCCCTTTTGTCCCCTCCGGTCACAGGATTTAGCGGCCATCTCGAGGCGGATGTGTGCACATGTGCTTTTAGTGCCTTCCCGCAATGGGCTGCGAGACACGCGCGCGTGAAGGACGCCGCAAGATATATTAGCGCGCTGGGGAAGATTTATCGAATTGCTCTCCCGCGCCCCCACCCGTGGGTGGGAGGAAAGGGGGGGGGGGAAGAGGCGCAAGATGTTTCACTTTGCCCCGGGAAAAGGGGCTGTTGTAGCTTTTCGGTCGTCGTGTAATGTCGGCTGCCGTGTTCCTGTCATTGTCTCGCATTAATTTTACGCCCGCTCGCCGTACGTTTTTGGCGTAAGGGAGGGAGGGGGCAAGTGAAAAGTGTACCCGTGAGTGATCGGGTGAAAAATGGGAAACACGTAAAAAAAAAACCGCCCACACACACACACACACACACACACACAAGCGGCCACTGACGAGACAGCTATTATCTGTGGCAACCTCGGGCATCTTAGTGGCGCTAGCTTAGGGTACTTAAACAAGGGGTTCGTGGTGTGGTTGGGGAGGACAGGGGGGGGGGGCTACCGTAAATTTAAAATGTGGAAGAAAAATTGGAGCGAAAAATTTGCACCATTTGTTTTTGAAAGCAAGTACATAAATGTAGTTCTGAGCAAGTGACGGCGCTCACGGAAACACGAGAATTTGTGTCATGCGCTAAGCAGCTTCAAGGCCTACTCGATTGGAGCACTCTCGATTAGATCCAGCCTGCTTATCTAACTGCTATAGTCATCTAATGCAAATGTGAAATATGTTTCAATTTTTAGGAAACATATAAAAAAACTACCACTAAATATATATGGGGTTTACAACCAAAATAAGCCCGTTTAAAAATCACTCCAAAAGCATTGTTGATTTGCCTAGCTTTATGAAGTTTATCTAAAAACCACAATTTATTCATGATGTTTTGTCAGCGCTTAGGCCTACTCGGAATTCTGCTTGTCTGTTGCTAAGGCAACATTGAAACGATCATGTAAAATATCCCAATAAACAGCTAATGCGAATGAAAAATATGAACAAAGCACAGTGAAACTGTTATCAAATAACGAGCTTCAAATGAATACGCTTGTAGTGTTTCTGCATTGTAAAATACTATCGTTTCAATATCGTTTTTCATCACTATCTATATTTGAAAATAATACGAAAAGCATCATCATTTCAACTAATATTGCTGTGATTTCATGTGGCACAGCATCATTTCTACAACAACCATTGTAATGGGGCGGTGTAAAAAAAAAAGGAGCCATATTTTTCTTTCCCCTTATCCAACGCGCGATGTGTTGATTTATTGGGAATGTTTTACGAATTGGATTGATACGGTGAATCAATTTCGCTCGTGTTTCCGCATTTGGCGTAAAAGGGTCCACCATGATTGTGCGCGTTTCAGCAGCACTCCAACGTGCAGTGGATAAACGACAGCAGACGAACCAGCCAGCCCGTGAGTGAGCACAATGTAACAACAACAATAACAAGTGCTCGAAAAAAAAAATGAACCAATCGACACACCAATAAGCTGCAGCGGGCCGCCAGATAAAGCTAATGGTGTAACATATACCGCACAATAAAGCACAACCACACCACGATCACCCTCCGGGTCCGGTGTGTGTATGATGGAGCCAACCGGCAACGGTGGGGCTGGGGGGGGGGGGGGGGATGGACGGGAAATGCTTCCGCTTTTTCAACCTTTTTTTTCTTCCTCCCAGTCACGCAACCTCGAATCCTGCCAGCCGAAGGAGCACAAGAAAAATAAACTGGAAAGGACACGAATCGCCTCAATCCCGGCTGGAGCGATTGGACGGGGGGTTTCAACTGGACGGAGCAGAGTGAGAGGAGACAGGCAGACAGAAGTAGGTGGGCACCATGGCACCGAATTTCACCCACCCACCCCGGTGGGCAGATGAAGAAAAATGTCGACGATTATTAATCACAAAATGTATTTTCATCCGCGTGTTAGCATGTGGCACTTTATTTCCACTCCACCCGAAAAGCGGGCCGGGAAAAAGCCGAGCTTGTCTTGCGCTGCAAAAGCTAGATCCATCTTAGATTTAACCCCCCTCATCACCCCGCCGTTAACCACACACCACCACCCACCAACGGTAAGGATTTTCCCGCGCCATCGAACCGCACCCCAATGGCGGGAGTGTTCATTCATTATTCTCTCTGTCAGACATGTTCCGGAGGTTTTTCCTTCCATTTTTTTGTTGTTGCCGTTGTTGTTGTTGTTGCTGGTTTTTCTCTTTTCCCTTTCTTGCTTGCATGCCAACCCAAAAACCACCCAAGACCTCGGCACAGCAGCAGCACGCGCCACACACACAGGACCACGGACGAAGCGAACGGAGCGTGAAATTCCGGGGCCACGCGCGCGGTGCCCCCAGGGTGGTGCACATTTTTCGCGCTTTTCATCACCGCCACACGGCGCGTGAGTTAAACGCTTTGACTCTCCACGCGAGCGCGCGTGGAAGGAAAGGCGAAACAACGGCGACGGGTACGCTGGTGCGCGAGCACAATTTTGATTTATTTCGCCACGGTGACAAATTTCGGTCGGTGCGATGCGGTGAAATGGAAATGGGGACCCGAACGTCTTCGTGTGCGATAGAGGGATAGCATGTTTACGGGCGCACACGAGGCGCGCGCTCAAGTATACTAGAAAATTTACGACAAATTGTTAACGCTTTGCTATTTTCATTAATGCGAGTATTATCCCGCGCGATGGGTTCGCTGTCTTGCCGGCGCTCGGCAGGCGAGACGCCTTTGACGGACCGTTTCGAGGAAAATGCTAACCTATGCAGTTTTTTAGGTAGTGGTGGTGGTGGTGGAGGTGGCGGGAAAATATCCTCCCCCCCCCTCCCCTTGCCGGCGGCTGGTTTTGGGGATGAAAAATTACACCACCCATGAGCTTCGGCATTGATGGATGGATTAATACGTGTGCGGGTGTGGTGGCGTTTTTTTGTGGTGGTGCTAGTGCGGCTTACATTCTACGAGGAGGAGGGAAAAGGACTCACCCAGCGTGGGTGGGAAAATCGGCGGAAAACATTCATCATTTCTCCGGCGCTGCCGGTTCCGCTTGTGCCGATATATTGATACAGTTTATTGAGTGCAATAGAACGAACGAGAGACTGCAAAGAACTGACGACTGGTTCTTGCGGAAACGGAACGAAACCAGCCCGATTCCGGGGTAGAAGGAATAGAGTCTAACTATTGCAAATATTGAACCTGCTTCGGAGGGTTCGCACACGAACGAGATTGCTAGAAGAATAAATACACGCATGCACGAGGTTGTACTGTACTCGATCTTCTAACCGAGGCATGTAAACCACATGTAGCCCTGATTGGAACGGGACTAGGTATGTTTGCTCCTTAAACGATTTTTTATTGTACAAGGAAACATAAAAAACACATCTTTTATTCGGTATAGTCTTTGCCGAAGCAAGCAGACATTTTATAATGGTTAAAGGACGTGCTTTAAGTCTATCGCTTTAAATTCAGCAACATGAAACGACAGCAAAATTAAAAGTTGACATTTGTAACAGCACATCTAGTAGGCCACGTCTACGTATCGTTCCTCGCCCACGAGACGCAAGACGATCAGCTTTATCAGCACAAAAAGCGAACGAAAACGACCGTTGGAAGACGAATACGTGTAGATTAGCGCGATTCGTTGAGCAACATCTCGAGCAGCGTGGATGTAATTAATGAGCTGATTTTCTCGTTCCTCCTTGAGTTATCTTAGAGTAATGGCGTGATTGAAATGGTTTCAGCAAATGGCTCGTTTTGTGCTGATTGTGTATATTAAAAGCACTGACTTTCATTCGTTCTAAGCTAGTTTTGCACTTGGCAGTTTATGTCAAATAACGGCGTGGCACTTTCTGCAGTCGACATTAGGGTTATTGGAAAATATAAATCATTTCGTGCCCCAACTGCCACTAGCGCGATTTTTTTTCTCGCTCTCTCTCTCTCTCTCTCTCTCTCTCTCTCTCTCTCTCTCTCTCTTTCACTCGCTCATTCAAATGCACTTTTCACCGGTGGGCGAAAAACAAGTAACAAAAGTATTCCCATTGCTCGTTAGGTAGCGCAGATAATGCTTTTCAATCAATTAGGCGTGCAGTTGGAGCGAGATTTTGCGCTCGTCCCCGGGCCAAAGCCCAACCAGGACGCTCATATTTCACGCCATGCTAAGAATAATTGTTTTCCATCATCCCGGTACGCTCGCGCGGAGGAATTTTATCTTAAAAAATTTTCTTTCCTTTCCAACAATCGCCCCCAAACCGCCAACGCCACACCGGTCGGCCGGTCGCATCATCGCACGATAAATTAATTCCTCTTCGAACGCTGGCCCCCAGCAAAAGCCCGTGCGGCAAGTTCATTCACAGGACGCGCTACGCGGGCGAAGAAAAAAGGAACCACACCGCACACGGAGACGCGAGCGTTTTTTTTCCCGATAACTTTCCCTTTTCTCTCCCAGGACCCACGCCGAACGCACCGAACGCCACCGGTTTTCTCGACCGGGTGGACGCGCGCGAGCGCGGAGTAATTTCACGGTGACGTAATTTATGATTCGCATAACTTACATTTCCGGCCGAGTAAAACACACACACACATACACTTCTCCACAAAGCGGCAAAAAAAGCGAGAGGCAGAAGGCAAGAAAACGAGAAGAGCGAAGGAAAAAAAACACTCCCCCGCAAAACCGTACCAAAGGAAGTGGAAAGGATTTTTTGCCCCCCCCCCCCCCCCCCTCTCGCTGGTTTTCCTCGGACCGATTTTCCGGGTAGCGAAAGTTGTGTTGCTTCCCGGACCGTCGGGTTTGCCTTTCTTATTTGCAGCCACATTCACCTGGGTTCCATCAATTAAAAATTGAACAAAGCATTACCATGGCAACGGGGACGGGGATGAGCAGGAATTTTTCCATCCCTATCGCGCTAACTAAAATAGGCATTGAGTGTGCGAGAGAGAGAGAGAGAGAGAGAGAGAGAGAATCGCGCTCGGAAACAGATGAAACAGCACAAGAAAGCGAGAATGCAGAGCAAAAGGGGGAGAAAAAAATGGAGAAAATCGTGGCGCAAAAAAAAAGGAACTAGAAAACTTACGTACGCACGACAATGGGCTTGGAGAAATTGGTCCAAGCGGACGCGCGGGAAGCGAGGTTTGCAAAGAATGGAGACGCACGGTGACAGAGAGAAACTTGCGCCCGGAAACCGGAAACGAAAACTTCAATATTGTAAAAGCGATCACTAGACTTCGGTATCGTTGCGTTAGTTTGAAAGTTGTTTTTTTTTACGCTTTCTCTCTCTCTCTCTCTCCCCCCGAGATAGAGGCCGCTTCAATCCGAGCGCACACCACCCATTCAATTCACCTAACTCCCACTCTCTTCCACCCATGCTGGGGGTGGTTGCTGCCGCCAGTGTCGATAAAGCTCACGCAAAAGGAGACTCCGGCCCCTCCGGAGTTCGTTCGTTTGGGAAAAGTTGGCTTTTTTCCCTGCTCCTGCTACTGCTGCTGCTGCTGCTGCTTCCGTCAGTACCGCCGATCTCGGCACCGACTTCCCAGCGGCCATTTAAACCGTTTTCCCGCTCCCCGGCGAAAAGGGGTTTTCCGTCAAAAGCACGACGGAACGGCTGTTCGCGCGGGGCAGGAAACCTGCCTGAATGGAGCCCGCTAGACAAAAGGGGCGAGTGCCTTGGCTTCGTATGCGTATGTTTGAGACGTAAAAGTTAGTCCACCCGGTACCTGGGTTCAGGCCGGGAGAGAGAGAGAGAGAGAGAGAGAGAGAGAGAGAGAGAGAGAGAGTAAAAAAATCCCACCCCTATTCCAGGAGCACGGGTTTTCCCCAACAGCAATTGTGCAGCCGTTTTCCCGGTTGGTTTGGGATGGAAGGAGAGCAAAAAAAGAAGAAGAAAAAAAAAGACAACTACGGAAATGCACATGTACCGATAGGGGTATGTTGCCCGTAGGAAGGCTTTCGGAGGCAAAATCTCTTTACAAGCCAAAACCGGCCACAACCGGGACCATACTGGGGGAGGTGGGGGGGGAGATGGGAGGGAACTGGCACCGACCACGGGAGCAGGAATGCTCTCTACTCTTCCCGTGGTTGCGAAGGAAAAGCGATTGAGGCAAGGCAAATGGAAGAGAAAAAAAAAGCCCAAAGAAAAACGAAATATAAAGAACTGGCGTGCCTTTTCCACACTACCGCCCCCCCCCCAAAACGAAACTCTCCTTCCGCGTTCGAACTTCGACAAAGCGTGCAAGAGATAAGTAAAAAAAACAACCAGAAGAAAGACGGCAAATGTGAAGCCGAGAGAGAGAGAGCGACAGCAAGCAAGAGGAAAAGTCGTGGAAAAAAAGGGGTGAAATGGAAAAAAAGGATCCAAAAGCTGACCGAAAATCGCTCACACTGGCGGCTCTTCATTGGCCGGTGTATGTGTGCCGTGCGTGTGTGTGTGTGTGCCGTCGAGCGAACCGGACGAACTTCATAACTTTGATAGCCGACCAGAGGGGGTTAGAAAGGGACCGGTTGGAAGGAAAATGATGCGAGCGAAATTCTTCTTACCGGCAGCGCATAAAGGCACATCCCACCACCACCCAACCACCCACCCACCCACCAACCCATCCCCACGATCGCATTCATAGGCAAAGAAGGATTCCCCCCTCCCCGCTAAGTTCCTGGGGGTGGTGAAAAAAAAGATCGGGAGGACGAAAAATACCCGAAACCCCTGCGAAACCCGGTGCCGGATTCCGCTGGTTGGCGCAAAAATATCGTCCCCATATTTGGAAGTCCGGGCGCGCAAGGACCTGCATTTGGCACTCCGTTATGAAGCTGCCCTTCGGCTGGTCACTGGGGCGGAAGGGGAAGGGTGGCAAGGAGGGGGAAGGAAGCAAAAACTTTTTCAAATAAATTTGAGGAAAATTGTTTTTGGCATAAGCCCTTCAAACCTGGCAACAGGACTATAGATTTTGGGGCAACGCAAGTAGAAGCAGAACGGAAGATGTTAGGCACCGGAGAGGGGGGGGAGGGGTGGTAGGGAGTGGGAAGGAAAGGATGAAAAACAAATGACACCAAAAAAAAATGCGGAAACCCCGGTAAGAAACCCCTTTCCAGGCCAGCTTTTGTGGGGATGCACATGACGAGCTGCGAATGGGGTTGGCGAAAAAAAAACTTTCCTTCCACCGTCTGGACTTTACGGGAGGAAGTTGGAGTGAGGTGGGGGTAAGTGTGTAAGAGCGTGCAAAAAAAATTAACACCCCGGAAGAAGAATGATGGAAAAAAAGAAGAAAAAAAAACGCCAGGCGTTTATAGTACGCAAGGAAACACACAAGGAAAACCCACCATACAAACGAATGATCGATGAAGGAATGAATCGACCGAGCAGCCAAACCGGAAGCTAAGGAAGTGAAAAAGCAGCAACAAAAAAAAATACAGCAAGAAGACAACGAAGCAAGGACAGTTCGCACACGCAACCAAACGGAAT